>NC_089320.1:1921128-2248628 GCF_036669915.1 Pocillopora verrucosa | reverse complement strand
ATTTGGACACTAGGGTCCAAAGTCCCAAATTGGCCACTAGAGTGCAAAATTTCATACCGGCCACTGATGCTCACTAATTAGACTTCTGCGTCCAAAATCACAAATAGTCCAGCAGGGTCCAAAATCACAAATAGTCCAGCAGGATCCAAAATCACAATTAGTCCAGCAGGGTCCAAAATTACAAATAGTCTAGCAGGGTCCAAAATCACAAATAGCCCAGCAGTGTCCAGAGTCACAAATAGTCCACGAGGGTTCAAAATCACTAATCGGCCTCTAGGGTCCAAAATCACAAGTCGGTCATCATTCTCCAAAATCATAAATAGTCCACCAGGGTTCAAAATCACTAATCGGCCACTAGGGTCCAAAATCACAAATAGGCTATTAGCGTCCAAAATCACAAATCGCCCAATAGGGTCCGAAATCACAAATTGGGCATTAGTGTCCAAACTCACAAATCGGCCAGGAGGGTCCATAATCACAAATCGGTCATAAGTATGCATGATCAGAAATCGGCCTGTACGTGTTTTGATTCAGAAATCAGCCACCAGGGTCTCAAATCACAAACCAGCCACCTGAGTTCAAACTCACAAATCGGCCATTACTGTGTCCAAAATCACAAATCTGGCCACTAGGGTACAAAATCACAAATCGGTCATTAATGTCCAAAATCACAAATCGGTTACTAGGGTTCAATATCACAAATCGGCCACCAGTGTCCAAAATCACAAATCGGACACAAGGGCCCAAATTTAAAAATCGGCCACCGGGGTCCAAAATTACAAATTGGTCACTAGAGTCTAAAATCACTATCCGGCCACTAGGGCCCAAAATCACAAATCGGCCAGAAGGTCCATAATCACAAATCGATCACTAGGATCCAAAATCACAGATTGGACACAGGGGCCCAAATGTACAAATCGGCCACCGGGGTCCAAAGTCACAAATCGGCCGTTGGGGTCCAAAATCACAAATCAGACACAAGGGCCCAAATTTACAAATCGGCCATTGGGGTCCAAAATCACAAATTGGCCACTAGAGTCTAAAATCACAATTCGGCCACTAGGGCCCAAAATCACAAATCGGCCAGAAGGGTCCATAATCACAAATCGATCACTAGGGTCCAAAATCACAAATCGGACACAAGGGCCCAAATCTACAAATCGGCCACTGGGTCCAAAATCACAAATTGGCCTTTAGAGTCTAAAATCACAATTTGGCCACTAGGGCCCAAAATCACAAATCGGCTAGAAGGGTCCATAATCACAAATCGGCCACTGATGTCCATAATCACAAATCGGTAACAAGGGTTCAAAATTACAAATCGGCCACTAGGGTCCACAATCACATATCAGCTTCTATTGTTTAAAATCACAAATCGAAAAATCGAAGTCCAAAATCGAAAAAACTGCCACTTGTGTCCAAAATCATAAATCGGCCTCCAGCGTTCAAAACTACAAATTGGCCACTAGTGTCTAGATTCACAAATTGGGCATTAGAGTCTAGATCACTTATCAGCCACTAGGGTCCAGTATCACAAATCGGCCACTAGTGGCTAAAATCCCGAATCGGCCACTGGGGTCCAGAATCACAAAGCGGCCAGTTGGGTCCAAAATCACAAATCGGCCATAAGTGTCCCAGTTAAAAGATCGGCCACTGGGGCCAAAATCACAAATCGGCCACTAGGGTCCAAAATCACAAATAGGCCAAAAGGGTCCATCATCACAAATTAATCACTAGGGTCCAAAATCACAAATCGGCCACTAGGGTCCAGAATCACATATCAGTCATGAGTGTCATGTTGTTAACGTCGTGCTCAGTTCCTTTTTCACTTTTCTTTATTCAACGAGCAACGTATTTTTAGATATATAAATGTGTCACCCATTCGTTAGCCAATGTGGCGCCTGTTTGCTGTTCGGCTTTAACACCACACATCGAAACAACCACACGAACTGATCATGTTAGGAAAGAAATCTTCGCTGGTAGACCGATATGATAAATTACACGTATCTTCCTATATTTGGCCCAGAAAGCATTTTTATAGCTAACTGGATTATAACCATGTTCAAGAACTCTTTTTTCATAGTCCTTGTTACTGTTTTAGAGAAAATGAACAGGGACAAAAACAAAAAGTTCAACAAAAGTTTCTTGACAATCTAGAACGCCAAACTCGTCACAATTTCTGATGAAAAATAGTTCAAAAGCTGTTTTGTAATCAGTGTTATTCTTCGATCACAATAAAACAAGCCCTAATAGGTGTAAAGCATTCTGTTAACGATGGCGATCCATCACTGAAATCAGAGAGAACCTACAAACATTGACGATCAATAATCAACCTGTTAGCGAGTTATACGATCTATTATAATCCTTAAAGAGGCACTGCACGGATTTAACTGCGATTTAACATAAAAATTTTACCTAAATTCGTCACCAGTATAATTATATGTAAACTCACCAACTGAGAAATTTCAATATTATTCTTCAACAAGACAGACTTCTTGACTTTCGTAAGCAGGAGTACGATATTACATAATTTATAATCACTCAAAAAAATGGTATACCTTTTTGTAATAGGAGTATCAACACATACTTCGTATTTTCTCCTTTGCAGTGTATGGAGGGTTTGTTTATCTTGAGCTAATTAGTCTTTATTAGACTGACTGCAGGTGCTGAAGCCCCGTTGACAGGAAATGGTAACCAAATTAGCTCATACATGATAAAAATATCAACGCTCAATGAGTTTGATAAGCACCAATATTCATTGAAATTCTGCTCAACAATAGCAATTAAGGCTTGTAGCGCGCAAAATATAATAATCAGCTTTTCTTTGCACTATGTCACAGTTTGACGTAATTAGTTCTTTCCCCTCTTGCTGATGTCTGAGTTTGGCAACTTCCCCTATACTTTAAATCCCTTTTTTTTTCAGAAAAAAAATGATTCCTTTTAAAGTGGAGGGATATAATTTTCTTCTCTTATCTTTTGAACGTGCATAACTTTGGTAAAGGGAAATCCTCACTTGTCTGAAGAGCAACTTAAGATGAAATCAAATTGTAACCAGTTGTGGCACCTGCTAAGTGCTCAGAAGCAACACAACTTAAAAGTTTAAAAAAAGGGAGACAATTTCAATTGTAGAGATTAATAACGATAATATTATCACAGCGACCTAGAGAGGAACGGTCTGCAGTTTCGAGAAATAGAAAAACCTCTCTAAATTGATATCTAAATCTTTTGATCCGCCTTGACCGTTTTGCCGTATCAAATTTAATTATGTAACCGCTATGTCATCGCCTAATGTTCGTCCAATACTGTTCCATCAAAAATTGAAACTTACTTTTTTTTGTCGCAAAACAAAAAAGAAAGCTGAAGTTACTCTTTAATTAGCCATCTTGCTCGTAAAGTAACAAAGAAGACAGACAAGTTAGCGATGAAATCAGGATTCTCACTTTTTTCATTTCTGGTTGGTATTTGCAGCAGTGAGGAGCAAGGTGAGTATTAAAGCCATCTGGCGTAACTTTTAATCGTAAATATATGAAAATCATATATGCGAACTGCGGATATAGAAATGAATACGAAACACGAAAACTACTTAAGCAGAAGTGAAAAATTAAGGCTAAAAAAATTGCAGCCTGCATGGGAAGTAATGCTCATAACTGCGAAGATCGCTTGCATATTCACAGGCGTAAATTTTATTAAATAAATTCTTTAAACCTTTCTTTTCTTTTCTTTTGAACTCTTTATTTGAAATACTCACTCACGCTAGTGCTGGCTTCAATAGGGTAACTTCTGCGATTTGACCGGATTAAAAATCATCGATCAAAATCGCTAGGAACATAGCTTCTATCGTTCACCTCACTGAATTGCTGCAACGATTTTTTCCGGAACAAGTGTTCATCCACCATCTCAATATCAAGATGGAAGTAATAGTTTAAGCTTAATTAACTTTTTAAGTCTCAAATATTATTATATGAAAATGAACAGATTTACACCATATTTGAGCAGCACAAAATGTCAGCAAATCTGGTCCAAAGCCGTCGCAAATGTGGTGCAAATGGGGTAAATGCCACATTTGCTTTAGATTTGCACGGGGGTTGCAAATCGTGGTGCAAATGTGGCATTTACCCCATTTGCACCACATTTGCTACAGATTTTCTCACATTTTCACTGCGCAAATATGGTGTAAATCCGTTTTTTCGTTCAGTGAATTTAAAGTTTCACAAGAGGAACGATTATTAACCCTGCTAGCAAGAATAGGTTGCTCTTCTAGATACATAAACTATACTTTCTCTTTGCTTAATTTTTAGAACACCGTCGGAAAGTGGAGATGAATCCCGCAAAGCAGGACTTCATCCTCGAGAAACACGTTTTCAAAATGATGGAGATTGAGACAGCCAGCGCATGTGAAGTGAACTGCTTCATGGAAGCTGACTGTGTTTCCTACAATCTAAAACCACAACAGAATGGAAAACTTTTGTGCGAATTGAGTGATTCAGATCACGCAAATAATCGACAGGATCTAAGATACAAAGAAGGGACTGTTTACAAATCATTTAAGGTGAAATGACTTATTCTCATCAGTAATTCCGTTAAGTTTTCGTGGATGAAATTATCATGTATCTTAAATAAACGAAAAGGGAAAATCAAATCAAATTACAATAAGAGATATTTGAGTTTTTTTTAACACCATACGTGAAAACTTTCTTTCCTTTAGAAGGAAAAGAGGATGCTTAGGATAGATGAATACATGAATGCATGCATGCATTCGCACATGTGTGAGTTGATGGATGTATGCGTGCATCTTGAAATTTATTAATGTAAAAAAGGGGTGAATCGGTATGGATGAATTAGCTGGAAGAAGGTACGAAGCTGGGTACCGGAGCAAAAGATTCTATAAATATTTTCATATCTTCGCAGAACCGCTGTTCCAGTATGCTTTGTCCATCAACAAAGCGATGCCAAACTGGGTTCACCAGGAAGGGTTATCGTTGTGTTTGCGCAAATGGACTACTGGGAGAAAACTGCACCGAAGGTATGATTGATTTTAGATCACACATGTACTTACAGGTATCCGTGCCTGAAATAACATAAACAATTGAGCTTCTGGGGTGCATTGGTGTTATCATTGACAATAATCATGCACGTTTCTCTGAGAAGTCGTAAGTTTGGATGATCCTTGAATTTAAATAAATGGGAAATTTTTAAGATATGAGGTATATTTTTAACGATTTTTAATGAAGTCTTAAATGGCTTTTGTGGTCTTAAATCGCTGGTATGGACATAAAATTCCTGTAGAAGACCTCTTATTTCCTCTTGCCTATAGTGATCGACTGGTCTAACGTAAAATGGAACTGACTGCATAAAATTCTTCGCCTTAGGACGACAGTTGCTATCAGATATTGAATAAAATAGAGGATAGTCTTGATCGATACACTAATGAGACTATTTACGTTATTCCCATGGAATTCCAGTTAGGTCCAAAGTGGAGTTTTGCTCTGTCGTGTGGTCCCATAACAAGAAAAAAATATAATGAAGTTGGAACGAATACAGCGTTGAGCAGCTAAATTTATTCTGAAAACCACTGATGAATACCAGCAAAGAGAAAAGCTCAACTTGCAATCCTTAGAACAAAGGAGGTTTTTGCTTGATGTTTTATTCCTTTACAAAGCTTTAAATGGCCATATAAACATTAACTTATCCAGTTATGCCCAGTTTTTCATAGAATCCGAATACATGCTACGAAGAAAAAGATGACTGTATACTTAAGAAGAACTATGGAAGAACTAATAATTTTAAATATAGCTTCTTTAACAGGATCGTAGACATGTGGAATTCCCTGCCATACTAAGTTCGTCAGGCACCTTGTATTGATATTTCTTAAGAGGAGTGTCAGGGATATTCTGATCAGGCGCCAGTGAATTTTGCCAAATATTATGTTGTATTGTAATCCTATTTATAATCATAATTATATATTATTTATTTAATTATTTTTGGACTGGTGTTTCTATCCTGGTGTAATTATATACTTTCCATTGTAGTGTAATTATAGATATTAGAAGGGTGGTCTATCTTGTATGGGGTCTCTGACCCTTTTATAGACATTCCCTGGCACCATACTCATCGTTAGTTTTCCTACATATTGTTATACTTTAAGTTTTCTCTGCCAAACTGCAATAAATGGCTTATTATCATTTTGGTGTTCTAGGACCGCCTTTGGTGCAAGTTGTTCCCGACATAACTGAAACTGTAGAGTTTAGGAACATTACTGCAATGTGTAAAGTGACAGGTAATCCTAAACCAGACAGGATAATATGGAAAAGGTCTGATGGAATTCTTTCAAGCGCAAGGACCATGGTTAGTAAAGGAAATCTCACCATACTAAATACCACTACACAAGACAACGGCTTTTACGTTTGTACCGCAGCAAACTCCTGGGGTACGAAATCATCGTCAGTTGTCCTTCATGTCTATTGAAGTCTCAAATTTTTCAGTAAGAAAATATAGATGTATAATTGAACTCAAAAAGGCTTCTACGTAGCTAGAAGGTAAAGTTCTAATTACTTAAAAAAACTACCTATAAGGAACATTCGAGGTCCATTAATCGCTGAAAAGACATGGCCCAAATTAGACCTTGTTTCAATAACAGACCCTAAATCTTTAACTCTGTTTTGCTCTTTTTCCCAGAATATTGGCGAATTTGCTTCTGTGTCACAGTTTCGCATGTGAAGAATTTAAAAACGCTCTTGAATCAGCGACACTGTCACACTTGCGTGATATTGGTTTCCTGGTTTTCAGCTCCGCGGTAGATGAATTGCTCCCTGGGGTTCAAGTTTCCCATTCTTTCTTCATTGTTCTGTGGTGCTTGTTTCCTAAGGATTTTGAAAAAATTGCTTTTGTACAACTCCAACGCCTTCCCAGTTGTAGCAAAGGACAGGAAGATGAAGAAACCTTGGAGAAAGGCATATAATTCAACTGTTAAAAGTAGAATCTCTTGAAAAGACGTCATGTTTAGCAATTCATCCCCATAGAGTTCTGGTGCCAATCAAATCATGTTAAATAACGTAGCCAAGGAAAAAGGCTATATCGTAATCATTCGATGGAAAACACTGCGAAATGCAAGAAAATCTGAATATATTGCATACTCTTATCTAGGAGTAAGTAATCGCTTCGTTACATCAATCGAGACAGATTTTACTATCATTGCCATAGGAACTATTTAATATGATCAACCAAAAATTATCACAATGAGAATTTTTTTCCCCAAGTTAAGATCAGCTAACACATCGGAATACTTATTTCTGGTGATTCCAATCGAGAAGCGTTCCATTCTTTCTCCGAAACGAACCAGCTTTGTTACCCTAAAGGGCACTTACCTTGAAGGCTGTTTAGAACAACGTAAGGGTACCACAGGAATGAAAGAGCCTGTAGGTTCGCAGCAATCCCAAGAATCCATGTCACACCCATCACTGAGGCCATTTTAACACAGATCAAAGCCACGTTAGAGCTTTGTTGTTGCTTAGTCACTTGTCTGGCCCTCTAAAATGATCAAAATGTAAATAAACCTGCTTTTAAAGTTCAGATTTGTTTTCGGCGTTCTGTTGGTCATGCAAGCCGTTCGGAGCAATAGGTAACGAGGCAAAGCGCAGAGACAGACACTTCGACAGTGGAATTTTGAAGTCCTTAGTTTAAAAAAAGCATCGAGTTATTGTACCCACCTTTCGAGTTCTGACGATATGAAAGCTTGTGTGTCCCAGAGCAAAGAGGTTGAAAATCAGAATCAGTCCAACAGGCAAAATGAATGAGAAGATCTTTGCTTTTTTTTCTGATATGAAACAGTTCTCTTTTCCAAGGCCTGTTGAGTCAGCAACATATGGAATTAGTTGAGGTATTTTGCCATATCAACATCGCTGAAAGTCAACTATGTTTTTCTCGTGGTTCAATGACAAGCACTTAACACACCGTTTTATGATAGATACTAACCGTATCCTATCGCTCCTTCCTTAAGCTGGTCAACTGTAACACAGGAAAGAACTACAATAGCAGGGCCTCCCCAGGCGTACAGGGAATAACACATCAAACGTATTTTGAGGTCCTCTCGTCGGTTTGCCGCCGGACCTAATTGGAATAATAATGAGTGACTAAAGTTTACAAAATCTTAAGTGATAGTTCTCTGAAGTATTTTTGTTGACATGGATTCTGTGCGAAGTGCCTCCACAAGTCCTTAAATCAGATAAACTGAATCATGAATAAAGCAGTATGCAGTCGAGATTGTGATCAACACTAAAATTTACTAAATTGTGATACAAAAATTTACTCTTCATTACAAGTAGATTCACCACAATCAACAGTCGCTACCCTTTTCATGAATCGTGTATATCAGAGATGCATTTCTGTAACGAAGAGATTTCTAAGATTTAGACAGAATGTCTAAACAAAGTTCTAGATTGATAACGATCCTAAATCACTAATTAAAAATGTCAACTTACCCGAGACTTCTGTGAAAGTGCGATGCACATCATATGCCATAACGTTCATCCACGTAAAGGAAGAGAGGGCGAAGAGGTGAAAAAGAACTGCGACTACAAGACAGACCAACTGATGGTCCTTTTTGCCAGCTGAGAGGAATACACTTTCATACAGCAACAGAGAGATCGTCAAATTTAACATAATTTTCCCAGGTAAGTTACGGAGCTCAGCAAATAAGACGTAAGTCACTAACAGTAAAACCAGCGAAACGATGGACACCACTGACCCAATAAAGCTGAGATGCTGAAGAAATATATTTTTTCTTAAAATTTCTCTGGTTTTATTGAAATTTTTTGAAAAATTTCCACATGCTTCATCGTGAACATAGGTGGTGGGACGATCTTCTGATCTTTTCGGTTGGTCTACTACTTTGATAGAAATCTTAGATGTGGGGATAAATTCAAACAGAATCGTCAAGTCAGGGGGTTTTATTATTGAATCAGGCGGATCAAGGTTGTCATCTCGCACGGAAATTTCTAAATCCACGAGCTCAATCCCATAGCAAAAGGCACACTGAGGGTTACGAAACGTTTTCAATTTACTCCTGGAGTATACCAAGATAGCGTAACCAAGACATTCCGCCTTGCAAAGGGTATTACCCTTTGTAGGATCGCTTTTGATCGAAGGCCGAGGCCACGGGATGCATCTTTTCAAGGAATCATCAACTGGCCTTTTCTGAAGATAACATCGATCTTGCAAAAGTCTCAAGTCTCTGCTTAGACTGAGGTTGGAAACATCGAACCACTCAGGTCACGAGAAACTGACTTCCCAGAATGCTGTGTGCAATGCTTCATTGCACCTGGCGCAGAAAATATTTTTGTATGTCACGTTACTGTATTTGTCATTCACAGGCACAGGGTTCAAACCATTCTCATCTTCATCGTCGCCTTGACATTTTTACTTCGTACTCTCATCTGTAAAGTTCTTCGGGCAAAAGCTCCAGACTGCGCGACCAATCAGCCTATTTGGGAACCGATGGTCATATTCTCTGACACATGTTCCCATAGATACTTGAGGTATTGTGCACCTGTCCGAAACGAAAAAGGAAAAAAAAGTCATCAATGATATTTGGTACATAGGCTCCTAAAATGGTATAACGGGGCAAAGCGAAGTGGGAGAGTGTAAGAGCTGCTAGTTCAAACCAGGTTTCGTGTAAGGCATTACGAAGAATCTAAACTCTACTTTTGAATTCTTCTTTTTCCTTTGTGTCTTTGGCTAAACAAATTTGCCTTCACTGCTACACTTTTGGTACATTTTCAGGAACGCCAATATCTTGTAATTACTGAGTCCCCTTTCTATATAAAATCTGTGATATATAGTGGACTCTTTTATATGCTCGACGAGTAAGCCATGATTGCTTATGCGTGGTGACTGACTTCAGAAGATTAGGGAACTCCCATAGGAACACTAACCGAAGTCCTTTTACGATGTTCTCGCGAACGAACCCAGGGTACTTAATGTTTCAAATTAACCAGTCAAGCTTCGAAGACGACAGCCAAAACCAGAACTTTGGGAAAATTCCAAGACAAGGTCATTAGACGACCTAAGCATGACCTCTATAGTGCAAGTAATTGCCTGAAGACAAGAGATTATAAACAGTTTGTAATCTCTTGCCTGAGGATTAAACCCGGGATCAACCACAGGACCAACCACATGGGTCACAGGGACTATAAAAAGTGGAATGAATCGACTCGTAGAAGACACTGTCAAAATCGGGAACTCCGCGTCAAGGCAGAGGCTTGAACATCAGAAAATTAGGACCAAGCTGAAATGTTATTATAGTGTCAAAAGATAGCCTAAGATAGCTAGCGAGTCGTGGGAAAAGAAAGTCTTACCTGGAATTATCTTACAGTGGTTATCATTTGAAGATATGCGGAAAGATTAAAAACATTGGTATAAGATATATTTGATCTTGAAATGCGTGGGAAACAAATACTCACAATTCATCAAAGTCAAAACAGCAATCACCAAAGCCTTTACAAAATTCATCACAAAAACAACTCTTAATAGAATCATGATGTCTTTGTTTCCTTCCACACCGCCTTTTGCAACTTAATTTTTTCATTTGATTGGCCGTTAGGGGCTTCACTAGAATCTTGATCTGCTCCTTCCACTGCGACTCTAAGGAATGAGAAAATAGAGAAGTGAGATTCTTTACAAAACTCTCCAAAGCTTAGGGGGTAAGTTTCTTAAGATGCTGTGCTGCTGCGTCGGTGGGAGAGTATAGCAGATAATTTAGTGTTAACAACTGAGTTGAAAACGTAAATTGACCACCATAAAAAGTAAAAAAGCTGACCTTTCGAGCGTTAGCCCTTCGTCAGAATGATTGGAAGAATTGTGAGTTGTGTGTGGTTTTATATGCAGAAAGTGGAGCTACGCTATTGATGGGAGTATGGTGACGAGAAAACAAGGATAAATTAGTTGAATGAAAAGCGCTCGCTGATACCGTGGGGATTGAGAGTGCCAATTTGGAAGATAAATTTTTGTTCTAGTGTTTTGCGTCAGCTTTTTTACCTTTTTACGGTGGTCAATTTACGTTTTCAGCTCAGTTGTTGACACTAAACTATCTGTTCTCCAAAGCTTAGGCTGAACTCAAAATCAAAGCAAGCAGCAACTGATATATCCACTTAAAATTACATCTGTTAATCTTAAAAGCCTCTTACTCTTTTCTTTCTCTACAAGGTTCCATCCCCGTTTTTAAGAATGATCTATTACTTTTTTGCCATCATATCATGAGAAATGGAACAACTGCTGAATACATTTACACGTAAAAGCATGTATAACGTCACATATAATGACAATGCTCTATCACTGAAAAATGAATGTAAAATGAAAAAATTTGGAATTTCGCTAAATGTGCTGCCTCTGCCAGGGATACTCTAGGATTTTCTCACTCTGTTCATTCGCGGATTTTAGTTAAATTGCTAATATATATACATTTCTTAAAAACTAAGGAGTAGATCCACCAAACATACCATTGATGGACACAAGATGTGAGCCGAAGTCAGGTCTTAAAGTTCTCAAGAGGAAGGATTCCAGATCCATTTTTGCGCTCGTGTTTTTATCTGCATCTGGACGAAAAAAGGCTATCTGTTAGGACAGTTCAACAGCAAATGGAGGACCTTCAGTGATAATGAAATCTGATTTCAGGACTTATTTGTCTCCTAGACGGCCTTAACGCCATTTCCTTTATAAGACCCATATAAGTTAATATATTTTATGTTACTCTTTTTTGCTCTCTTCTCTTCTTTTCATTTACCTGTTTCATTGTTTTTTTGTTTTTGTTTGCTTTTTTTTTTTTTTGCAGGTATTTTCATGATATCACTTAACCTCAGGGTTACATATCATATTCAATATGGTTGAGGCTACGCTGCAGTATTCAAAAAGGAATAAAGCATATTATGTGACTTCTTCGGTGGATAGAACATCGCGTGTTGCTAAAAAGGGGCTGCATATAGGAAATTTCATCTGGCAACAACAGTAACGAAGGAATCAGACCTACCTGTTATCTTTTCCGAGATAACCGTCAACGTATTGAGTAAAAATATGATTTGTAGGCACCAGAAGCCAAGCAGTAACATCATTCTATGGATGAACCTGAGAAACGGATTCTGGTATTGAAACAGCCGGAATAAAACATGACTTTTGGCGAAATAAAAGCCCTTTTTTTAAAGTAGAAAAAGTATAGAACCTAACTTACTTGGTTAACTTTTGGTGTTACTCCTTGGACCCACGATTTGCTTTGAAACTAACGGCCCTACCAGCTTACTGCGAACCCTTTAACCTCGAACTCCTTAACCTTGAACTAACTTTACTATACTTTCTCTTATACCTCAAATTTACACCCCCGCATCGATCGTTCCGTAAAAAGTTGGTCGTTGAAACGTCAATGCCTGATGGTAACTGATTGGATACTTTCCCAATCTATAGCCACGATTTAACATTATAACATTAATGAAAGTTTAGTGCATTTAGTTAAACTTCCAGACTAAACGATCTTCTAAACACAGCAGGAACCTTACGCGCATGATTCCATAATGATCATTAACATATTATTAACTCAACATAAACTCCCAGTAACTCAAGCCATTTTTCGTTTCCCCTTGGAAGGTGTTCGCAGGGGTGTACTCTACACGGAAAAGTTTAGATAATTAGCCAAAACAGCCATAATAGACGGCCGGAGACAGCCATCATAAGACAGTTGAGGGCCAATTTTTTTCTACGCACATCCTTCGATGCCCAGATTAAATAGGTATAGTATGCATTCATGGATTCCTTCGTTGTTACTGCCGCAAACAAAAAAACACCAAAAAAATCTAAAGATAATAGAACACATGTGGACTCAATATGACATTTCGATTTACTTTGATTTTTTCAAATCGTAGCTCTAAAATTGTGTTTCTGGTTTTACCACTACTTCTCCCAAAGCGTTAGTATTCTAACATATGGACATGATTGAAATTTAGTTCTCATTTATGCTCATAGGTAAGTACCTTCATTTACTTATTTATAGTTTGCCGCGTTGCAGTATTTCTTCTCTTGCCTTGTTATAAGGTGTTTTGATCAAGCGTTTGGTGGGTAACCCATAAATACATTGTCTTTTCTCCAATAAAGATGTTTATTTCTTTCAGTTTCCATTAGAGTGCGCCGGGGTCTAAAAATTTTCAAATGCTTTTAGAGAGACATGAATATCATCTATCATTCCTCAAAATTTCCATCCGTTGACGCGTTTTGTGTCATATTTTTAATGGTCACAAAACACCCGCATGCTACCAGCACTAAGTGATATTGAACATGAGGCTAATTTGTTGTCCATTATTGTGAGGTTTCACGTACCATATCTAAAAAGGCGATATTTATAAGTAGATGGTCTTGGGGGCAACATGAGCGATCATTATGGAGTGACGAATAATGTTTTCCATCTCCATAGACTATCGCCTTTAAACCACCGTCTGATGGCACTTCCGTCCGCTCATGTCATATCAACATATTAAGCATTTGATTATGGCCTAAGGGAACAGTGAAATTTTTTTTTTCCCCCGAATAACCTCAATGCTCCTTAAAGGGCAACTCGGAGGGGAATTTAAAGGGTTCCGAAGGGAAACACGACTCACTCTTTTGTACTCATTGACATGCCTCACGTTCTTAATCTGGATATAGCTTATTCACGTTGTTTCTTTCCTGCTTGCAGGTTTTTAATAGCCGTTGAGACTTCTGTGGATGTATTAAAACAAAATAAAAAAAAAAAACACACCTTTTAAAACAAGGGCATCGTCTACTCTAAGATCACATTACCCATTTCGGTGACGTTAGAAGTGGTTACTTTGGCCTCTCAGAGTTAACTTATCATAGAAATTTCAGCCTGATAACTTTCAAACTATCAATGCTTTTCAAAAATGAATAATTTTTATACATTCAAAACTGCTCGTACTTCCTAGTATGGTTATTAATTTGAAATCGATATCTGACCGCTCTAAGCTTACCCTGTTACATTAAGACGCACGTGCAAATGTGAGTTGCAGCATCTGCTTCATAAAGTAATGTATTGTTGTTATTCACACACAATGTATCCTTAATCTATTGAAAACTTTTTTGGTAAATGAAAAATGTTTTCTGTAATGTTCTATCTTTCCCGCTTGATCACCCTGTTGTGTTCTTGTTTTCTCCCAGAATACTGGTGATTTATGTTCTTTTTCTTGTGGAGCACTATGACAAACACTCTTGAATCAGCGACGCAGTTACACTTTCGGTAACCCCTTTCTTGACATTCTGGTCACGATGATTTCTACCTTTGGGCGAAGAGAGGCACCTTTGGCGTAGAGCGTCTTGCACAACAGACAAAAATATCTCCGAATAATCATTGGTCGTCTTTTACCTAAAAGTGCGTTTCTTGAGCTCCCGGACTGTTAGCCATATTGCAAGTGCTTTCGTTTGTCGGTAAGTGGATACTGGGAATCGCAGGAAATTTGCTTTTGCATGATTGCAGGCTTTAATCTCCACTAGCAGCATAGCACAGGAAAATAAAAAAGCCTACAGAAGACAGTTATGAAGTCAGTGAGCCCTACTCTGAGGTTTGACCCGTGCGTAACATGAATTTCAAGGAAACACACTAAGATGGGGTTATACCATGGCCTATTAACATTTACTTTGAGTTTTAGTGATTTTATTCGATATTTTGAAAGGTGCTTGAAGATCAATCAATTCAAGATGAGGTTTCAGAGGGAATTTCTTGATTGAGTAAGGGTGACTGGGAGGGCGGAGAGTTATTTTTTTATCATAATTACGTCTATTACAAATGATCACTTATACCTAGCATCATGTTTTGCCGTTTTGTTAATAAGAGAACTATTTCTAACTTAAACGATAAATTTACCGTACCTTGTTGAAGACTATTTAAAACAACATACGGATACTACAGAAAGGAAAAAGCTTTCAAGTCTGTGGCAATCCTAGAATCCACGTGATACCTATCACTGAGGTCATCTTAACAATCAGAGGCACGCTGGATCTACTTTTTGATTGATGATATCTTGGGTTTTCTGCATATTTAAAAGGTGAAAACAAAAAAAAATTCTCTATAGTTATTTATTTTAGACTTAAATTTACCAAAACACAGTTGTCAGTATACACACACTGTAAAAAATGTGCACTATCTGAAGCTTTCTATATATCTATTGCTAGATTAAACCATTCGGGACTCCACTGGTGTCAAAGAAGGAAAGTTAGTTGCCTTCGGTGTGTATTTAATAAAGTCTTTGAATACGACGTTGAAATTAAGGGTACGGTGACCGATCGCATAATATTAAAACAATTAGAAAAAGAAGATTGAACAAACCGAAATAAAACTAAGGTAGTAGGTTATATATAGTTATATAACTTGTGACATCTTAACTTGAGTTGAATGATGAATTAAAAGTGAAAGTTGAATGTTCGATCTTGAGCCGAACTAGTTTACTAAAAAATCTTTTTAGCTATAGCACACTATTTGTTGTGCCTATTTACAAAAACTGAATGGCGATTTCCCACGTAAACGTAAACGTTGCTAAAGTTATAAAAAGTGGAACGGAAAGGTCATAGTCCTAATTCCTAGTCATCTTCATCTCTGCTTAAATCCCTGTGTAACTGAAAAAAGCGCGTCTAAGTCCTCTTCTTTAATTTATAGAACAAATCAAAGCCTATTTGGTTTCAGAACAAATTAAAATTAAAAACCTTTGAAAGGCCGGGCCAAACGGCGAATTTTTCTTATGCCGAATATGCTGCAAGTTTTGCGCGAACATGGACCTCAAACTTTATCTGAAACTATTCTATGAGAAAAACGTTATAAAAATTTACGCGATAAGTTTGGAAAATGATGAAGTCGGTGGCCAGACGGAAGTCGCTCCATAGCTGCCCTAAAGTTAGAATTCCGGGAACAGGAGGAACATATATTTTGATTGAATAATTCGCATGCCGTAGATCTGATGTCAAGAGAATTTTGAAATCGACATTCTCTTATTGATGTTCTCAATTTAAGGTACCAGGTTTTCTTCATGGAAAGTGTGGCGTGACTTAGGACAAGAAGTCAGTGAATAGTTACAAATCAAATCGTGCTCGGCCTCTTTGTGCCGTGAAAAAATTTCTGTAAGAATAATGGAAATATGCCGGTTTGTAAAAACAACCAATGCTGCTATTTTTATTTTGCCATTTATTACCTTGCAAGATCTATAACACGTCCGTTCAGATTTCAGTGCGTAGCGATCCCAGCAGCCAGCTATCTCACAGATGATGTACAGTAGTTTTCATGGCAGCTACTCTAAAAATCAGCTTCTTTCCAGGAGGACACAGCAGTTGAACCCTTATAGAAAACTTTGAACAGCTTACACGCTTCTCTGATCGCCACATGGAAGGAGTCGAAGTGGAAAAAGTATTCTTGTAATGCAATGAATCGGTTCGGAAATGATGAACTGGTTGGGTGTGAGTTCTAAGGCCTTAAATTTTTATGCGGAGTTTCCCGCTGCTCAAGGAGTGATCCTTTTTTTCATTTCTGTTTATCAGAGTATTTGAGTTCACCAGAAGAGAGCTGAGAAATAATTCTTTAACCCTACCCATGGTGAATATAAATAAATAAATAAATAAAAAAATTCTTTTAAAATTCGTGACTTCAAATGAGCCTGTTAATGAGCTACAACTTACCTATGCAGGATTCCCAATATACCCTGAGGCAATTGCTGATTCATTGCCAAACATCTCAGGCGTGACAGTCAAAATAAAAGTGATCTACTCTTAATGCCACTTCATGACATTTGGGTGCGCTATATATAGAGGGAATACTGGCGTCTGGCTCGATGTGCTTTCTGTGATACTCGGAAGCAAATATTTCGCGGATTGAAAAGATTCTACTTAAAGTTCGGTGAGTTTAAACTCTCTTGTTGGTTTAACCCGCAACAAATAGATCCATAGCTGGTCGATATCATATTTACATTTTGTTCGTTTTGAAGTTGATGAAATAGTTATTGCCCCCTACAATAAGCCTTGTAGAGAGCGGCTGGGATATGTAAAGCGAGGTTATTTCGATCAGCAAATATCTAATTCCAAATCGCTAAGAAGCTAGTAATAATTAGACGGAATGATAGCGTTATGATAAGCGGCACCTTGATAATACGATAAGAGTGGATTAAGAGGAAAGATGAGCTTATTCTAAGCTGATGAATCCATTTGCACTCCGTGTAGTCTATTTCGATATTGTAGTGCGAAAATACAAAAAATTTCTACCACTGAAGGAGGTCTTTATAGCGCCTCTTTGCTGAATAACTCTCAGACCGATATTGCTCTAATGAATAACCTGGACGTAAATGAAATATTTTCATAGGTCAATTATATGCAAGTCTCAGGTGAATAGTCAAGAAAACAAACGCACGAACCTCTGAAAAGCCATAGCACTTGTTGCGCTGGTAATAAATCAATTAAGCGATAATATCTCAGATCAAGGAAAATTTGAAACCGTCTTGTCGAATTAATCTTATTTATAGCAAGGGGGCAAGCTTCAAAGGCGGTGAACTCTACTCTTCAATAATATCCTTTCAGTCTTACCAGCTCACTGATCCATTTTAATCATTTATCATCTAGACTTAATTTACTTGTTTATTCTTGTTGGGGAAGTCAGGAGGGTTGTGCCTAAACACGTCAGATTACTTTAACAGTGTTTTACAGGATGGTAACGGAGATACACTTTTCGGAGTATTGCGGTTGAAAGTCATTTCTCAGTCTCAGAGCCTATCCTGAGAGGAATTACCGGATATCTCAAGAGAGGCTGCAGTTATGGGAACAGATCTTTTAATTGAGCGAGCACAATGTTTAAACTTGATAGCTTCTCGAAATATCAAGCAAACAAGCCGCTATCACCTACTGTGCAGGCATTTGTCACGCGTAAATCACGCGTAGCAGGGACATGCAACGAAACACGGAAAAAATATCTTTCATTCGCAGGTGGTCATTAGAATGTCAATCAACAATAGATCTTCGTGCCAACAACACTTGCTCTTTAGCATTACTCACGGGTCCTGAAGACAACATTCAATACTCCTCAATTATTAGATAGTTTGATAATATTTTCCTATAATGATAATGAGCCTGAAGACTATATGGCGTTGTTAAACTTAGCCTAAAATCTCGAAGTAAGGGACAAGTCGCCAAAAGAATTTGGCTCCATACAACGGGGCCTCTGGGACTTCTCTCCTTTGAACATTTATCAGGTTTAGTTTCTGATTATTTTGACTGCACTATTGCATTTATGTTAGCATGGCCCCAATCACTTATGCTGCGTTCCTTATCGTTATCTTCACAGCCTATTAAAGGAGAAGATCAGCGTAGCGTCGTGATGGACTTCAAGTATATTTTCTCCGTTCCTCTTACCAAGCAGATGACAAGGACCGAAAAGTTTGTTCAGCGGTCTTGTCTTATGTTTTACTGCTTAGGAGGAGCAACATTTCTCCTATCACCGAAGATTGTGGGCATCGTTTTCACGCTGGACTTGGTGGGCCACTCTGATGGCTACCTCCGCTTACTAGGGCTCGCAGTGATCGAAATTGGCTTCATCTTTATCATTTCAGCGCGCTCATATTGCAGAGGGTCTCGCTATGCGACCATTCTGACCTCAGTGGTCGACCGTCTGGTTTGGGCAAATTTCATATCGTTAATGTTGGTCGAGAAAGGCTTGCTCCCGTTTAGACTCTCCTTGTTTTGGATGGTACCCAATTCCATATTTGCATTGGCCATAGTGGTTATTTGGAGCCAGGAGACGAAGGATGCCTCTGTAAGCAAGTTTTTACAAGAAGTCACCTTGGACATAAAACGGTTTGAAATGGCTAAGACTGAAGGGCTGGTTGCTACTGTTTTTGTTCTGGGAGTCGTTCAATTCTGTTTCTGGTCGCTTTTAGTTATAAGGCCTGATTTTGCTGCGATAATATTCCAGCTAGATAAATTCAGTGGGTTTTCGCAAGGGTTTCTGGCTTCGTATTTCTTTGTGAGATCAGCCCATGGATTGCACTACATGATTGCTGCAAGCAATGGGAACCTGCGTGTTGTCTCTGCCTTTGTTTGTAGCCGAATCCTTTTAAATGTTCCGACGTTTTTTTGCTTGCTTGTTTTTGATCAGATTGAGAAAAATTTGTTCATTGCATTGTTGAGTCTTGAGCTTTTGATTTCAACAATCCTTCTCACCATCATTATGCGAGCAGAGCCTTTTAAGGCAGACCACAAAATAGAATAGATCTAGTCACTGCCCCTTGATTTTCTCTTCAGTGTCGTTGTCCGCGCGAAGCTTGGGTCCAAATAGGCGAGTAGCTCTCAGCTCTCGGTGACATCACAGCCTACAATAAGGCCCAGTTTCTATCGCAAAGAGAACACGACGGACTGGCTGCATCTATTAATTGCCAGTTACATTTCATTTTTATAAAGAAAGCAGTACTTCGGGTAAGGAAAAAAGGTAAATTAACTCGGACGGGCGGAAAAGAAAAAAAAAATCGTTATTGTCAACTAAATTCAGGAGAGACTTTCTCAAGTAGAAATCTGAAATTCTGAGTACAAATAATCGGTAACTTTCGTTGAATTTGTTTGTAGTAACAATACACGTAAAATTACGTGTGTTCCTTTAGAAAAGTTGTGCCCTCTGAAGTATTTTCCCTTAAGTGTTGCCTTTGGCAACCGTCGTTTTGGTGCGACTTGTTAGCAAGTGATTATTTTGTATTTTAAACATTATCCAGCATTTACATGTACACGAAAGTGCTGTAATTTAGTACATTGCCTGTGATTTTGTGATGATAAATATAGCTAATAATTTAGTCTAAAATTGAATTTCTAAACTGGTAATATTCATTTACACGTTTGATCAGTCTGTTAACTTGCGATAGCTTGCGAGGATTTTCAGGTAGAAGTCCTCTTCTTTATCAATATGAATTATCTCTGTGTCAAGAAAGGAAAAAGATGCAAAATGTGAAGAAATAATTAAAATCTAATTTTAGTGAAATTAATTTCATCATTATTTCCAAAACACACTTTTCTTTTCGGCAAATGTTGTTTTAATTCAACTTTCCTTTGTGGCAAATTATCTTTTACATTTTCATTTTCTTATTTCTCTTTTTTTTTCTTTTTAAATGAATTTATTCAACAAAGATATCTCTAGCCAGCAATACCCTGTTATCTCTCGTTGTCTGTTTAGCTAAAGCCATTAATTATGCTTTTAAATGGGTTCATTTTTGCAAAGTACAAGCGTTACTTAGATACAGAACCATGACATTGATTTGAAATGGCTTACGAACTAAACCACCAATCATATGCAAGATATTTTTATCCCTGTGACGTTATACTTCTCCCGCTTAACAGCGTGCAATTTGAATTGCGCAAAATTTTCTTTCTGACGGAAAGTCGAGCAACTGACGACATTCTCAGGCTGACCAACGACGAAACGAGTCACTTCGCAGCAAAAGGATGACTGAAACACGATAGTTGCTAAATACCAATTTTGGTGGCGGGAAGCGGGTGATGTCGACACACCGACTTTCCTTCTAATCACGCTTTTGTAGAGAGAGATTTTCCGTTGAAGAGATTGCCATATTTTGACGGAAAATTCCATACACAAGGTACTTAATAATAATAATAAAAAAACGGAAGGAAAAGAAAGAAAAATAACAATTACGAGACACTCATAAATGTCAATTAGATGGATTGCAGAGACAGGTTTTGAAGAAGAATTCGGCTACTTGTAACAATGTTTTGTTTTCCTTATCATATATTACTACAATTATATATACCTTTCAGCTTAAGGCTTACTTGAATGCGAGGGCTCTACTTCAACCTAAAAATTTTAATTTGAATACATTATAGTTATTGATTTTTCCTCTCTATAAGAGGCGTTAAGAAAAATTGATTTTTTGCAATTAATTGGTGTAAATTTTTTTTAAATGGTTTGACTGACCGTGAACTTTCTCTCGATTATAACCCGACTGAAAGTTTGTTCTTAAAGGATGAGGGATTTTTTCATGAAAAGGATTCACAATACGACTCAAAATTGTATTTTAGAAAACGAGGATATCACCATGGGAATTTGGTTCGCCAAACTTACGGGCCATACAGTTGACGCTTCACGATCATTGAAGAACCCACACGTGGTAGCCTCATACGCCCTGTTTTTTGGTTTCATCGGGTTCATTTTATTGGTGTGGATCAGTGCGTTTGTTTTGACCATTGTGAGAATTTGCAAAAAGTATTCAAATGCAAGGAAGCACGACGAAACGCATCGTACGGTAAGAAAGTTAAGCCTTTGAAGGTTTGTAAATCAAACACAATGCTGGTTGACAAAAAAACTTGATTTTCCAGTAAGGAAGGCCTTACACCAACGTTTGGGGGCATTCCACGGAATTGGGAGACTCGAGGATGAATAGGCGTAATAGATTACCTAAATTTTGCCGCTTGGGGTATTCACCAGTTTAAAACTCTTCAAAGAAAGAAAACAACAAAACATACCAAACCGAAAACAATGAAAAAAAAAAAAAAATAAATGAATAAACAAATCTAGAACAAGGACAATAACAACAAATTCCACTCTCTCTCCCCCATAAAAAAATAGATAATCAAATAATCAAAAAGACAAACAAACAAAGAGAAAACACTAGGAATAGGAAAAATTGCACAAACCCATGGAAACACAGAAAAATGAAATGAACCTGATTTTCTTTCTACAGTTTCGTTTTCATCCTTTATGATCTATGTATTTATACAGACAACAATTGACCTCCAAGTCGTAAAGAAAGTTGTCGGAGACGTAAGAGGCTATCAGAGCTACCAGCAGGCAGATATTGAAAGCGTGGAATTGTTAGGTCAGTGAAAGAAATGGTTTTGAAACATAAAAACTCCTTTTTTTTCCTATTAGGAGCTTCAATTCTTTGTCAATTCTTAACGAATCGATGCTTTTCGCACATGTACCATTGCCCTTTAAATCGAAATTTCTCAGTTCCTTTCATGGAAATAGCTATTGGGGAACGAAGTAAAGAATGTCATATATATATTTTCCAACCAAAGCAAGCAGCGATATAACGGATACAAATTGTTTTGTTGTATTGAAACACTAGTCATGCGATTGTCATGCATCTCAGAAAAAGGAAATGCCTAATTAAACCTATTTTTTTTAAATTTTCTTTTATATATCATGTTATGCAGGAGATAATCTCTTGTCTCACCATAGCAGAAATACAGCTTCTTCAAAGAACTTGATTTCATCTTTACGTGCTACTAATTTAATAACGAGTTCGAGGATTAAACGACACTTAAACGACACCTTTCTCTATCCTTCGTAATGAAGAATTGGGTCTCTGAGCTCGTTACTGAGTTACAAGCAAGTCACTATTGCAACTGTTTCAAACGGTACTCTCTACCGAAGAATCAAAAAACCTTAAGAGGCTCTTTAATAAGCTATCAACAAGATATCAGATTGCTGCGAAGATATGATCTTTCTGGCGATCATTGAGAAAGTTTGAAATGAAAAGTTGTTGAAACTAGGTTTTTTAATTCTTGAGCATGTTATTCCATTTGACCGAAAATACTCCGTTTTTTCTTCAGGGGTGTCGAGCGAAACACCAGCCAAGCTTGGAATCCAGTTAACTGGTGGGCCTAACGTTACCAGAAATGGCGAACCAGGAATATTTGTAGAGAATGTTAAGTGGGGCAGTGTCGCTGAAGGAAAACTGTTCCCTGGAGACAAGATAATAGCGGTAGTGCGAAACTCTTTTCAGTCCGCTTAATAAAGAAAGAAAGAAAGAAAGAAAGAAAGAAAAACAAAAAAAACAGAAAAACAAAGAAAAGAAAAGATAAATATGAAATAGGGAAAATAATAATTATGAAAAAAAGGGAAAAAAAACAGAAAAGTAATCCTTTTCCATGTAGATCAACGATGTTTACCTGGGAAAAGTATCTGTAAAGTACGCAATGGAAGCGATGCATGCTATGAAGCGAGCAGAGGGTCATTTGACAATCTCAGTCAAGAGAGCCCAACTTAGAGAGGTATGTTTTAAACGTTACACACCCAGGATTGATTGGCATGTAACTTCTTAAACTATCTGAAATACGGACTAAGTTTAAAAAATAAAAGAGAACAAGGTTCCGGGAAACGTTTAGTGATAATTGAAAAATCATACAGTACCAATGTAATTATATGGTAAAGCTGCTATCTTAACCTAGCACCAACTTCAGACTTTTTTAAGAATGGCAAAATAATCAGCGAATTTTTTTTTCGGTTCTCGGTGAGAATAAAGTACGTATCCGCCCATGTATAAATCGTCATAAGTGATAGTAGACTTCATGGTGGAAAATGTACAAGAACGTTGATTTAAGAAAAGGAAGGATCTAAAAACATCTACATTCATAAAAGCTTTCGCGCAGTAAATGGCCCATGTTGACGGCAATTTTCATTCAGACGACCTGTAATATCTTTCAGCAAAGGGTCAACGAAGCATTTTCAATGTACTGCGACGATGAAGATAGAGAAAAGCCATTTGTATTCAATAAGGAACAGGTGGAAGGTAGGAGATTTTTTTCCCCGCGCCCGAGAGAAATGCCCAAAAGAAGGTACCTGATTAGAGAATGCATTCTACTCTTTGTTACAACAAATCGAAATCTTCTTATCCTTAGTATAATTCATCCTAAATGCACTGTTTTTTTTATGACAGAGGTGGTCGGTACAATCATTTATTATAATCATCATTATTGTTATTTTTATTATTTTTATCATGATTATTGTAACTAAAAAGAAATAAAAAACTAAATTGCTTGACAATGATTTACAGGTGTGAGGATCCGTAAATGTACGAAAGTAAAATTACGATGATTTTTAGTAGTTTAAATATCGCCAATCAGCTACTAACTCGTTAATCGCCTTTTGCGCCACTTTGCTGAGTTGATGAATGAATCACAAACATGTCAGTAAAGGCCTATAATGTTAATATGATATACGTTGCTCGTGTTCAACTCGATATTTCATTTGTTCACCGTGTGTACTCGTGAAATATCGACTTGAAAACTCGAATAGAAATTCCAAAGCTACTTGCGCCCATGCATTACTCTCTAATTAACTCTAATGCATCAACGCATTCACTAAAGTAACGTACTGGTCTGTTTTTGCGTTATATCTCCTGTCAAAAAAAAAAAATGAGATAGTGATGACCATCTCCAATATCTTTGTTGTCTAACTATAATCTTATCGCAAAAAGAAACAGTAGTTATAGTTTGAGTACTGTAAACTTATGTTCATTTATTTGTTTTTGTTCTTGCGGTCTTCGAAGAAGCGTTCTCTATGTTTGACGCGAATGGTTCTGGTGTGATTCATTGTAAACACTTTTTTCCGCTACTCCGAGACTTAGGCTACAACGTTCACAAAGAACAAGCTTGGTACTACATGAATAAATTGGAATTATCAGGTTTGTCACGTGATTTTCGAAAAAAAGACGTAAAAAAAGTTATACTGTCTATTGATAACATTCCTTTAACACTGAGATATCCTATTTGATATCTCAAGGAATTGGACAAAATGTGATGCACTTCCATTGGAATGTTCAAACAACGCTGAGCTGAAAACAATTAACGTCACACACATAGGATGTTAATTTGTTATTCAAATTTTTATGCCACAGTCGAGAAAGGTATCTATCTGCGATAAGTACATTCTCATCGAAGTTACAAGATCTGATGTATTTACTTCACTAACTTATTCAAGATCTGCATTTTCGATGTCGTTTCAGACAAGCGAATGATAACCCTGCATGAAGTGATACAGTTACTGGAAGAAGTCACAGCAGAGCAGAAGGAGTTAAATGAAGTGCATTCTGTTTACAGCGTGTTCGACCCGGAACAGAAGGGTCGTGTGGCTCTCTGTGAAATACATGATGCTCTGAGCACATTGTACGGACAAAAAATTACCGAGGAAGAAGTAACGGGAATACTTACTTTTGCAGACGAAGAGAATACCGGTTTTTGTAGAGAACAAGGTGCGAGACGAACATTTTAAATGATAAAGTTGCCAATGTTGCAAAATGATAGCGATGAATGAGGAAAAATTTAAAAACTGGTACTGAAAGTTTGGGATTTTTTTTCCTTATTTATTGCTGGAGGAGAACCAGCAAACTTTAAAATCTCAGGAAGTTATGTTCAAGCAGTTTGCCCCCGAGTACGCCAAAGTTGAAGGACCATATTGTCTCTTTGACTTCAACATATCCTTTTTGGCTTGCATTTTCAAGTTTTCATGATGATTAGGTGTTTGACAATATCTTTTGGCCGCTTTCATCCACAAAATATTACTGGCCTTCACTCAAAACATTCATTCACATATTCATTTGTTTATCCGCGTACAGATTTTGAAAGGCTGCTTCTACCTTCACTAAAACTTTATTAGAATCTCTGAAGATTTTTAAAAGAAGAAGAAGTGGGTCGAGCCATTCTTACGCAGACGCGAACACAAGGGCGAGACTGGCTTTGGGATCAATTTCCCGCCTCTCTCTTACAGCAAGGAAAAGAATGAACTACATACGTTGAAAACTATGCTTCGATGGACCCATGATAAAATAACGTTGAAACAGTAGCTATTAGAAGCTTCTTACCAGCTAAACAAATCCGATTTTATGAAGTGTGCGTTCTTTGAAATTCTTGAAAAGTCAACAAGCGAAAAAAATGTATTAATCAACCAGAGCCATACCGCTTTATCTTTTTCATTATTTTGATAGATTATTAATTTTTTTTGTAGTTATAAGACGTGGTTACCATCATATTTGTATAACAATATTTCAACATAAGAAAAATGATATTTGGACTCACCATTCCAAAAATAATAATTTCAGTAATTGAAAAGAAAAAAAATTTTAAAATAAGAAAATATAACACTTGGTTTATGATATTAGTTACATTGTTTAAAGCATTTTCATTTCCTCTTGCAGCGTTGTTCCTAAAATTTCCCCTCTTGTTTATTTAGAGCATTGCGCTGTTTTTCAGTCTTAATTGAAGTTGATAAAACCATAATAAAATATATCTTTCCTAATCTTACTGATTTCACCAAATTTATATAAACCATAGAGATTTGGTAGTAAGTGTTATGAGTACATAATTTCTGTGAGATACATGTACTTTTAAAGCTAAATGTAATGTATGAGGGCATGAAACACATTGATATATTTCATGTCATCTCAAATATGAGGCAGAAATCATATCGTATGTCGTTTTTGTTTGCCACTCACACATACATGAATTTTCATTTATTCAAATTGTTTCAAAGGTCGCCCGAACATTGTTAAAAGAAAATATTCCTTACGTCATTTAACTCTAAATGAAGTTCAGAGCGAAAAAAATTATTCGTAAATTACACCATACAAAAGTAATTCAGAATATTTGGTTTTGGAATTGTCATTTTTGCCAGGTTACTTCGGAACGAATGTCAATTATTTCTGTTTATACTTATTTCTACTGTTAAATTTTTTTATTCCACATTAGGGCGGACTCTCGAAAAGGAATTACAAGCAATCTAACGATAAATTATCCTTCAATTCACCACTGTTTTTGATCCTAAAAATCGATGTATTTAGCTCAAAGAAAGGTATCTGTCTTTTGATTTTTTTTTGTCGAAGTTTAATAGAAAACACCGCCCAGGGCAAACAAATGATACTGAATGCATTTGTGTTTTGCCAATTTGATTCCACTTTGAAGTTTGCCGTTCTGTCACTCAACATGAACATTTCCCCGCCTAAAGTACTTGTTTATTGTCTAATACTAACTACGTCCCCCACTTCATAAGTTCGTAGCCAATAAAATTAAAAGCAACACCACCTGCCAGTTTAAACTTTAAAATGGAAACTCTAGTAACGAGGTTATTTCAAAAGGCTTTCTCTAACCCTCTGAGGACAAAATGAAGTTAATAGAGCTCTTATATGATCAGTGCGTTTGAAATAACCTCCTTTACCCTTTAAATTTTCGCGTAAGGGAAGTTAAAAAGCAATTTTCAAATTTAAACTAATTCCTGCCATTCCTGTGTGTATTAGAAATTCGTAGAAATAATGAGAGGAAGTTTAATTTTGGTGATACTTCATTTGGAAGTGACGATAGTTGTATTCATATGGAAAAACAATTTTAATGAACTTAATGAGATACACCTGGATAAATGCTCATTTGGTTTGCTGGACGACGGTCAGTGTTTGTACTTAAATGTAGCCACGAAGATCTCAACATTGCCGTCAACACATTATAAAAGGATTGCTCGAAAAATCGTAAGGTAGTTCCTCAGAATAATTTTTGTAGCCATGGGTAATCCCAGTTAAGTCTCGCCTCGAGTGTCTTTCTCAAGCGTACAAGAGCGGAAGAGAAACAGTCTTTAATATTGTTGGTATTGAAGATTTCAAGAATATCATTTCGAAGGTAAACTAATGTATAATACTCACTGAAATCAATTGCACGCAGCCAGGATTTTATGCTCAGAAGTCTTCCCAGCTGAGAAATGTCAAGATAGATACATGAATAATTTTCCATAATATTGCACGGAAAAACAAAATACATTTTGAAACTGCTCTTCTACAAAATGATAATTGAGTGCAAAAGAAAATATATATATTCACAATTTTTTTTTTTCTGGACAAATACCAAATGCTTGTCCTAACCAAGAACATCTATATATCAATGCATTTACGAAATAAAAAAAAATCGAATGCACTTTACTGGCCTAAAATCTACTTTAAAATTAAAGTTTATACTTCCCATTTGTTTTTCTTTTCTTTTTATTTTTTTGAAAAATTAAAATAAATGTCACTTTATTCAAAGCGAAATAATCAAGTACTCTTTTCGTCTGAGACATAACGTTTGTCATATTCAACTGGCTGCAATTAGAAGCCGCCTAACTGCAAATCCGAAATTGTATGTATTTATTTTGGCAGGACGCCGTTTTAATGAGTTTCTTGTCAGTCAAAACAGTTTATCTGGATTCTAAAGAGTGTTTAGAAGACAAAACAACTCAACCGCACGGAATCGAACATGAAGAAGGAAATTTTAGCTCGAAAGATTTAAAAGCAAAAGCAAATAATGACAAGGAAATCAAGCAAGAAGAAGAAAGTTATAAGCCAGTGACAGGAAGTAATGACTGGCGATTTCCGACAAAGGAAAGAAGTAAGGGAAAGTCTATGAGGATTTCGCCAGTATCAGCGAACTATTCGTCGCTGATTGCGATAGGCAAGGGAGATGGAAAGACCAGAAAGATCGAGAGCGAAATGTTTATGTTAAAGCGTTCAAGTTCGGCACCGAATTGTTCCTACAAGCGGGCGAAAGTAACTAAACAAAAGTTTCGACTTCCTTGCATTCCCGATCTACAAGCATTGTCAATCAACGGCGAGCACCCAATTAAAGCGCTCTTCGTGGAGGGTAAAAAGCTTGGATCCGCGAGGAGGATGGGTATTTCACCAGATGCCCATGATAAAAATCAAGAATTGCCAAAAACTCACCCAAAAAGAATCATAAATAACAACATTGATAATCTTGCAAGAAAACCAATTCCCGGTATTGTAATCGACGGCAAGAAAGAACGTCACCATGGAGACTGGTACGAAGATGCACTGCCAGCAATTAAGAAAGCTGATTTGCGCGTCAAGTCAGCTTATACCAGCTCGAGCAAAGTTTTTAACACTTACCTACAATCAAGATTTGGTAAAAGCGTTTACAGAGACAGTTTCAGGAAAACTGGCACCAGCGGTGACAAAACTTTTCAAGTTTATTGGGCGCCGGTATTGATAAAGAAAAAAGTTTTAAACTACCGCACTACTCCCTCTAACTGCTCTCAAGAAAACGGTGGTGAAGCGATTTCTGTGGAGGAGGTTTGCAGCAAGCAGAGGAAGATTGTAATCGAGGGAAGTATTTATAATCCAGGAGGGGCTATGAGTCTAATTCAGAAGTAAATTTTGAAACTCTTCACACAGTCCTTTTAGTGGGCAATTGGGCAAATACATCAATAGGCAAAGAAAGTGTTAATCAATCAATTTATGGATATATATTTGCATAAGCACTGTAATTATCCCTAATTCATCTGGTCGAACTTGCTATCTCATGATGGACTAAACTAATATTATTTTCTGGCGAAAATCTTAAGACATTTCAAGAGGTTTAAAATGAACTAGCTTTAAAATTGATACAAAAGAGAAACTGTTAACTTAGTAGCCCTTGTTTCACTAATGTATGTTCAAGAGCTTCTTTACGCTTCTTTTATCGACTTTTGCGCAGTAGGATTTTTCTACATCTAATGACCACTAATACAGTTAACCGGAGTCCAAATAACAACTAATTTGACCCGTTCGTATCCATAGTCAACACATTTTAGCAGATATACATTAGTGAATCAGCGTTTATGAAGTGAGAAAATTAATGAAGACTTGAATAAACAGTGGGTATAAAGCAGTTAATGTCTGATTGCTTAAATTACTTTCTTCGTTCCCCAGTCCTGAATTTTATATTATATATTTTCACGCCTTTGGTAACAAACCACTAAGTTTAGTATACCACGATCGAAGTAATAAATTAGCTCCGAGACTCAACTTAAAAATTTCTCCAAGATTGCCATCCTAAGTTTTGAAATTCTACTTTCTTTGCATGGCTATCTAGGGGCGCAAAGCCTTTCAACTGCACGTTCTCTAAGGTCTTCAGTGACCTTGTTAAAGGCAAGGAAATATTCATTCGATTTTCTGACCAATTCTTGCACGGGCATACGATGTTTTTCATGCTTCTTCGAAATATTCGACTCTGTGCGGCATAAACAAAGGGATTTGTACACGAATTTATTAATATTAAAAAAAGAAGAACCTTATTTATCGTGTACATTATTTCTGCTTCTAATACATAGTACCACACAACATAAAGAATCAGGTTTGGAATCCAGCAAATTCCGTAGATTATTGTTATTGTCAAAAGCATTTTGGTGACTTTCTGTCTCGATTTCCTCGTGGCTAATGATCTATGTTGCCTCGGTAATATCTCTCTTCTTAAATGCAGTATAACTTTCCCGTAGAAAAATGCCATAAAGCAGAACGGTGCTATTCCAATCAAAATTAACCAAGCGATATTGTAACTTTTTGCAAATGTCACATTTGGCCAATGGCTTTCGCAAATTCCACGCTGTTGATTGAGGCTTCTGACGTAAAACAGTGGGATGTTGAAGATAGCGGAAAGAAACCAACCGAGGCCAACGAAAATCTTTAGTTTTCTGCGGCTTAGCTTTGATCGTGTTCCAAGAGGAAAAGTAATGGCAGCGTATCGCTCGTAAGCCAATACTACCAACGTTGTCGCTGAAGACACCGCTCCAACCCAGGTGAATGTATCAGAAGTGATTGTTTTACATAAGATGGTTCCTTGCAAACCTCGAGGATGATGGTATAGTCCTTCGAGTATATGTCTAGGAGTGAAAGCTGTCACGATTATCATATCACTTATGGCGAGATTCATTAGAAGATAATTCACTGGTGTCCTTAATATCCTGTTTTTCAGGATGGTAAGACAAACCAAAAGATTGCCCAGCAAAGCTGTCAGCACCAGCGAAGAGTGGGCAACTTTGGTAATGAAGTTCTCTATCTGCATGTTCCTCCTTTCAGGTTGCTGTTTTAATTTAAAGCTGTTGAGGTGAAAAGAAGGTGCATGACCATCATGATGTCTTAAGTAAGCATTTTTAGGCGTCGACCAAAGATATATTCATTATAAAGCAAGAGAAAATGATCTATATATATATATATATATATATATATATATATTTCAATATAATATCAAGGAAGAGAAAATTCTCAATTTATAAGTCTGACCGACCATCAAAATGCCAGTCTCCAAGTTCTTGTTCAGATTTCATTTAGATTGAACAATGTCGCGCACTTGTACTTATCTGATTAGGTATTCTGCGCTGAAAACAAATATGTGAAGATCAAACATATACCACCAATATTCTCAACCAGTTCGCTTCACAAGTCGAAGTCGTTTTCATTAAAATGAAGCCTGCGTGAAATGAAGTAGGTACCTGGCTGAATGTTTAACTTTCAACTTTTATGTCTGTTCTTTGCGCCAATCTGCCCAATTGTCATTGCGAATGCTCATGCAGTGTACTCACTTGGGGGCAAATAAATGACAAAATTTGTATCGTAAAAAAGGGGGTGGAACTAAAATTATGGGTTTAACTGTTGAGGTAGTTTAATTAATTAACGGATTACTAAGAGAACAATCGGGGAAATATTCGCTTTTGTCTCATGAATCTTACAATTTGTTACAGTTCGGAGCCTAGAGAGGTACGTAACGGCAAACATGATTGAGTGGTGTGAAATGCCAAGAAAAAGTAATGAAAATTTGATGCGTTTACAATTTAGGGGATGCCAGGTAATACGTAGTTTAGTTATTTAAAGATTTTTGAGACTTTCAGAGACTCGAATACATGATACGTGTAGAAACAAATGAAAATCAATCGACTCAAACAGTGTTGCTTGGCCAGCTGTGATAAAGACTTTGATATTTTATTCTTCAAATAAAAAAAGAGCTTTCGTATTTCTCATTAGTATTAAAGTCACTGTTGAAGATGAACGCTACATTAAAGAGAATATATTGATGCGAAAGACGATCAAGTCTACTCCAGCTCTAAATAAATTATCTTTCCAATTATCTCGCTAGCTGGAAATTGCGGTTGAAAGAGCTAATTTGGAAGCACTTTATGATGAAACGCGGGCTTTCGTGTTTCTTATACGTATCGAAATCACTTTTGAAGATGAAGGCTACCTTAAAAAGAAAGAATTTGTGTGAGAAACAGTTAGGTCGTTTCAGCTCCAATCAAAAAATTTTAGTTATCTCGCCAGCTGGAAGTCACTGTTGGATAAATTTATTGTAGAAGCGCAGTTATAATTAATGATTTGTTTCGTGGATTTCTTTATTCACAAGATGAATGACATATCTGATACCACTGAAACCTAAGTCAAAGAAGTTAGCACGCTATCATTACATGGTACATGTCAAGGTTCTTGAAAGTGAACCACCCACGTGCAATGTACACCTGTGTACCAAGCGGTAGCATATACGTTTATCAGGTATAACATGGTAACTCCCGTAAAAGTAAGCTTAGAAGACCCTGGAGTATACACAAAAGTCTAGATAATCTGCCGAAGAGATAGGTGGAAAATTTATCTTGTGATTAAAAGAGAATAGTGAGGGAAACTGTCATATGAATGTTGCCGTCCCTGCATTCATTTTTGCGCGAGTGCTGTTTCACATGCAGTATGCTCACTCGGAGTATATCATATTCTCCTCCCTTTCAATTTTCGACGTTTACTGCTCGGAACAATGTCAAATTCATTTGGTTAATGCAGTGTGGCCCAATCTGCGTTTCATGCGCTATGGTCTGGCCAAGCACTTGGCACATGAAATATACATATGCTGAAAACATTTCAGGCCATGATATATTATGCTCGGACAAGAAATTACTTTCGTTTGCACATTTTACCTTCGACCATCAAGGTCTGCTTTAAACATCCTACCTCCTTGGTTTGATATCCAAATACATCTAAAACTCATGTGGCAAGGAAAATGTTGCTGCTTAGGATGCCGGACCCACATTTTTGTGACATATTTCACTGAGATTAAAACAAGATTGATAACGTACTACCATTCATACCTCAGGTGTATTAATCCAAGTTGTGTCAGCTTTGTTTGCTTGGCAACAGCTGAAGACAACTCTTTGTTTCAGTGACCACCCAAATTCTCTGCTGTTATAGAAAATTGATTCTTAAATTAAAGACACCGGACCATAGATTTCTCCCTTTCGCCTTACGTTATGCCATTTCGGAAACATGACAGAAATAGCGTGTAAACTCCGGCCCGAGCGAAAAACGCTCAATAGTTTTTAATTTTATGCTAATTTGTAGTTTCCTGGAGCTCCTCCTTTTTGTCATTACCTTTCAGTAGCGATCTCAAACACAGCCAAAATTTTTTCCATCAATTATAACTTTTTGATCTCCGTTGCAGCTCCAAAATGATTTCACGGCTAAAATTTTACAGTCACTTACAGCGGATAAGGATCATCGACGATTCATGAACGTAGAATAAGTGACATGTCAAGAACATATTACGAAAAAAAAAAAAAAAAACTTGAAAACCAGCCAAAGTCTTACAATTTTTATTTTCTCTTTCGCCTAAATTTCACCACGAGTCATTTGCAAAAGATTTTTAAAGCGGTTGATGGAACAAAATATTTGGACATCAAAAGAAGACAGCTCTGTTATGCGAGTAGTGTCTTGCATGTATGTGCACTTAATGAAGTAACCTTTTTACAGACAGATTTCGAATGTTGATGAGAGTCACGCAAGTACCTTTAAATGTCAGCGTCAACTCATTATCCCTTAGCTGACGGAAAATACCAGAAGGACAAAAGCCATTAATTAATTTCGAATTTCCATACCAGAGACAATTACATTCTACAGCTCGACATGCTGTTGGCACGGAATTTAAGCTAATTAAAATACCTTTCCTCAAGTTTCCATACCTGATAAAATGAAATAAAAGTGATGCAGAAGAAAAAAAAATCACATTCTTACTGACCTCTGCAAGTCAACCTTCTTATATTTCAATTTATTGAGTACTGAAGCGCACTATGTCGATTCAAGCTGTTCTGTTGTTGTAATATTTTAAAGAAGCCATTTGCCTTTGAACATCATTATCCAGAGTGAACTTATTTCTGGTAAAGGAGAATAATCGCAATTTCTATATTTTACTTGCTGAAAACTGAAAGAAAAGTTGATGTCTCTCTAAATTTTACACACCCATGTTATCGTTTCTGAGTTTATCACGAACTTTCTTAGTGAAAATTGAACAATCTGTCTTGATGTCAACCTCTTCATCAGGATACACTCACCTTTTCCAAACTAAAAAGGAGCTCAAAAAAACAAAGCGTGTTGAACTTACGCTCTTAACGAACAGATGCACACGTTCTCGGTTGAAATATGCGAAATTAAAACAGGCTGGTCCGTTTGCAGAACATTACATAAACCAGTAATTAAGATTGCTTTGCATTAGAATGGCTATACATGTTCTCTTAATTAGCCCCAAAACTTTCTGTAGTTCTCTTGAATTTTTCGAATATGTTTGCAGATTATCCCACAAGTCTTTCAACGCCTACATAATGTTCTTGACATGGCGTTGGAACTAAAGACGGCGTATTGAAATTTGAAGCCTTAAAAATACAAAGAACAGCCAGATAATAACTGGCAAATATATTCGTGCTCAAAATTCGATTCAGAGTACTCATTATTAGTACAGCGTACTAAACTTTGAGTGACAAGTAAAATGAACGTATTAACAAAAATCGTGTGTAACAACTGTAAATATATGAAAATCATTGTGCACTGCAGTTGAAGAAACGAATATAGAAGCCACCTACGCAGTTATGAACAAAACTAAATAGTAGTTAAAATAAGGCCTGAAAAAATTCAGGCCAATTCAGGCCAATTCCAAAAAATTCAATTTAACTACTAGTTCAGTAGTGTTAATAACTGCGAGGATCGCTTCTGTATTCAAAAATCGTGTGGTCACTACTGTAAATAGCTATAAAAAATATTGATGAGGATGTGTTCATGTTTTAGTTACTTTCAAAAGTAAACCAGGTTGTTTAATTGTTATGATTAGAACACCTCAACAATAGATGACCGCATCTCGGAAGAAATGTACCATTATGACATTTCTCCTCATATATTACTTATTCTGTCTGATGCATGAATTGAATGCAACCGTCTATCTTTGGATGAAGACCACATAAGTTCAAGTCCATACACAAATAATAATAATGATTTATTGCTAAAAATGGAGGGTTTGATGTTGATGTCTTATTAAACCAAGCGAATTCCAATTATTTTTCATCAACAATACATTGAAACAAAATTTTAAAAACACATCCTCTTTGAGTTAATTACAAAGTCCAAGGAGGGCGTAGCAGTTTTTTTTTAATTGCTACATTCAAAACGCCTTAAATAATACCCCTTTTGTCCTTTTGAGCTGTAAAACTCAATTAAACCAGACTACGAAATATGCCTTTTGTTCCAGCATGGATTATAATTTGCAAGCTTATTAGCTTGGAAAAAAGAGTTTATAAAAAGCATTAACCAATTAAACTCTTCCCGCTGTGGATATTTAGCTGAGGACTAATAAAAATAAGTTTTCGCAAAGCATGCAGTTGACGTCAGGTAAGATGATTTATCGAAATCTAATTAGAAATATGCTTTCGAATCTACTGGGTTTGCCTTTTATCAGTTGTGTTATTCTTCACCACTTCGATATATAACATGTAACGTATCGATTCTAGGTAATTGGAACAATCGTACTAACTGTTGTATTGAATTTATGAAATTGTAAATTAGCAAATGACGAAACTGCCAAGAACTTATTAACGTCGCTTAAGGCATTGAAAACAAATACAAATATTACGATGGGAGAAAAGAGGCACTTTTGTTAAAAGTACCTTTTCTTATCTCATTGTAGATTCATGGCATCTACGACACTTTGCAATTTCCCAACGTCTCGGAACCCAACGAACAGTACGAGGTAAGTGTTAACTGGTATCTTTTTACAGCATGTGAAAGGCATTGTACTTTTGTATCAAGGATGTCACAAATTTAGCCAAAGGAATCGCCGAAAAATAGCACGATGCGCGATCAAACTTTAAAATGTGCTCAGCAAGCTCTCTCTGTGAATGGCACGTTAAGCTTAACCTAAAAAAAAAGAACTGCTCATGATGAAATAAATTTGCGAGGAAACAGAAAGAAAAAAGAAAAAGAAAAGTGTCCAGTCCGTCGGCTTCACATTCGTAATTCTAACCGGATCTTGAAGAGAACTTTTAAAGATGAGAGCAATCTGTAACATCTTAAGCAACTGAATGTCTCTGATTGTTACCCCAAATGAATATTAGCTGCTGCACTTTCAGATGCACCTTCGTGGAGACTCTATCGGCTTGTTCATGGAGGACTGGCAGCTATAACGAAGTCTCTTGCACTCTCGGTAATTAAAAAAAAAATGGCGACTTCCTCCACATATCACGCAAGAAGGATTCAATAAATGATAAAAACGCTTGTAAAATACCATTTCCAAGAATTTTGAGCTTAGTCTATCACCTCTAAATACAGATAAGCTCCTATAAAAAGATCAGGATCCTCACATCATGATACTTTCGCCCTTCAGAATGATCATTTGTGGAAATGTTTATATCCATTAACTGATATTTTTAACATTTCCTTTTTCGTTTTCTTTTTTCTTTTTTTCTTAACTTCGGTACAGCTTGTAGGTGCGATCATCTCATACATTGCCGTGTTACTAACCCTGCAAAGTTGAAATAAAGGAAAAAACAAACGAACGAAGAAAATAGGAAAGAAAATTATGGAGGAAAGTGAGACAAGGAAAGAAACAAGTTGTAACAATAATACTGTATGGAATGAATGTAGAAGAAAACGATTAAAAGAACTGAGAAACTGCTCTTATAACAAGATCAGGATCCTCATATCATGATACTTTCGCCCTTCGGAATGATTCATTTGTGAAAATGTTTAAATCCATTAACTGATTCTTTTTACCTTCCCTTTTTCTTTTTTCTTTCCTTTTTTTTTTCTTTTTTCTTTTCTCTTTTTTTCTTTTTTCTTAATTTTAACAGCTTGTAGGTGTGATCATCTCTTACATTGCGGTGTTACTAACTCTGCCAAGTTGAAAAAAAAGGAAAAACCCGACAAGTGGAAGAGCTCTCAGAGTGTTAAGGATACTCGTTATATTCAGACTTAGTAATAATCCAGTGTGTAAATGTTACTTGATTACACTCCTTCTCTTACAAACCAAATCAGATTCGGTAAAATCAGTCTAATTTTGCTCATCAGAGTCGGAATCGAGACTAAAACTCCTTTTACCAAAGAAAATGGTGCCTTTTCAAACGTACATTAAAGACAAGAGAAATAAATACCCTGACACAAGACAGTCTATTTACAATTAAAGCCAAAGTAAAAAGTAAATAAAACAGCATTAAGGAAATGCAGGAACAATCTCTACAAAAATCATCGGTTCCGGCGCCATATGATGTTAGACGTGGCAACTATTCGATATTTGCATTTGTTCTTATACCCGTTAGTTTTCTTCAATCCTCGGTTAATCTGGACGCGCCTTGTTGACATACTTGTGAGTGAATCTTTCGGCAAAAATTTGAAGAACGTAAAATGTGTGGCTTCTTGACTTCCCCTACCTCAAACGTAGGCTAGTAGAGTTCAGGAAGCGAGAACAGTTTTTGATCGTAACACAAACATTTAACCATGCGATGAATGGAAAAGTTTGAAATTCGATTAAAAATTGCATTCTCTCTTCTTATTTGCAGCACTCGTTGCGAAAACTGAAACTTGTGCAATTATTAGATACATGAATTGTAGAAGCGTCCTCACAGATTTCAATGTATTATATTAACGACAGAAAAAGTTTAACAATAAAAAAGCAGGATGCGAGCTTATGATGTGGGAAGGAAGACACCTGAAGCGAACGAGTTTTGTAGATCCGAGTTGGTTTAAATCCTCTGGGAAACGTACCACGGTAGATGAGCATTTAATTTATAAGGAATCCCCTAAGAACGAAAAGTCATAAAATTACTTGAAATGTATTAAAACAAAACTCGCAATAAAACACATTTCTGTTCACTCTGGGCCGTTTCTGAAACCTTGTTCGTCATATTGAGCAGCTCAGAAGGAAAAAATGCTCCGGGGCGGCATGATATTTACCTTTCAATCCATGGACTGTTTGCTCACGCAAACTGAATTTTAATTAAGAAAAATCAATTAAATTTCAAATTGAAATTGAATTAAAAAGTCGAAGGTCAAATGGGAATTATGATTACACGAATTGAAGAAACCAACATGAGATTCAATTGAGTAGCCTGAGAAGTTTCCAGATGTTGAACTTCCAAATCTGATTGGCCTCATGGAAACATACCTTGTTTCCTGTATAAAAATTCCTCTGAATTTTTTTCCTAGGTTAACTTGGGATCAGGATTAGCAGTCAACAGAAGTAATCCTTTCCGTTTTTGGCATGATATAAGGCCTACGCATGGCATTAATTTGCACCAGTGCTGATTGAATTTTGACTGATAAGGTGATCATAGCGAAAAACAAAATCTCAAATTATCATTAAATACTATTAAATTATAATTAAATATTTGCTACTCTCTCTTTGAAGCCAGGTCAGTTGTTTCTTCTTTCACTACGTAAGGAGTATAACCTTGTGAAGGTCGATATATTTTAGTGGTAATAATTCTGATCAATTTATGGATATATATTTGTATAAGCACAATAATTATCTCTGATTTATCTGGTCCAACTCACTATCTCATGATGGACTAAACTTATACTATTTTCCGGCGAAAATCTTAAGAAATTTCAAAAGTTTTGAAAGGAACTAGCTTTAAACGTGATGCAGTTGAGAAACTGTTGGCTTTCTTAGTTGCCCTTGTTTCTCTAGTGTATATTCAAGGACTTTACACTTCTTTTGTTGACTTTTGCGCAGGAAGATTTCCCTCTATCTAGTGACCACTAATACAGTTAGCTGGAGTCCAGATAACATAACTAATATATTTTACCTGTTCGTATCCATAATCAACATATTTTAGCAGATATACATTAAAGAATCAGCATATATGAAATGAAAAAATTAATAAAGAATTGAACAAACAGTGGGTATAATACAGTTAATGTCTGAGCATTTACATTGTGTTTTTTCATCTCCAGTCCTTAATTTTATATTATATATTTCACGCGTTTGGTATCAAACCACCAAGTGTAGTATACCACGATCGAAGTAATAAATTACCTACGAGTCTCAACTTCATATTTCTCCAAAATTAACTTCCTAAATTATTAAATTCCAATTTCTTTGCATGGTTATCTAGTTGCGCAAAACCTTTGGCACCTAGAACTGCACGTTCTCTAAGGTCTCCAGTGTCCTCGTTAAAGGCAAAGAAATATTCACTCGATTTCTTGACCAATTCTTGCACGGGCATACAATGCTTTTCATGCTTGTTCGAAATATTTGACTTTGTGCGGCATAAACAAAGGGATTTGCACATGAATTTACTAATATTAAAACAAGAAGAACCTTATTTATCGTGTACATTATTTCTGCTTCTAATACATAGTACCACACAACATAAAGAATCAGATTTGGAATGAAGCAAATTCCGTAGATTATTGTTATTGTTAAAAGCATTTTGGTGACTTTCCGTCTCGATTTCATCGTGGCCAATGATCCATGTTGTCTGGGTAATATCTCTCGTCTCAAATGCAGTATAACTTTCCCGTAGAAAAATGCCATTAAGCTGAACGGTGCTATTCCAATCAAAATTAACCAGGCGATATTGTAACCCTTTGCCAATGTCACATTTGGCCAATGGCTTTCGCAAATTCCACGCTGTTGATTAAGGCTTCTGACATAGAAAAGTGGGATGTTGAAGATAACGGAAAGAAACCAACCGAGGCCAACTAAAATCTTTAGTTTTCTGCAGCTTAGCTTTGATCGTGTTCCAAGAGGAAAAGTAATGGCCGCGTATCGCTCGTATGCTAATACTACCAACGTTGTCGCTGAAGACACCGCTCCAACCCATGTGAATGTATCAGAAGTGATTGTTTTACATAAGATGGTTCCTTGCAAACCTCGAGGATGATGGTATAGTCCTCCAAGTATATGCCTAGGAGTGAAGGATATCACGATCATCATATCACTTATGGCGAGATTCATTAGAAGATAATTCACCGGTGTCCTTAAAATCCTGTTTTTCAAGATGGTTAAGCAAACCAAAAGATTGCCCAGCAAAGCTGTCAGCACCAACGAAGAGTGGACAACTTTGGTAATGAAGTTCTCTGTGTGCATGTTCCTCCTTTCAAGGTGCTTTTTTATTTTAAGTCTGTTGAGGTAAAAAGAAGGTACATGATCATCATGCTACCTTAAATAAGCATTTTCAGTCGTCCACCAAAGATAGATATATTATATAAAATAAGAGCAAATGATCTATATACTACACACACACACATATATATATATATATATATGTCAATATAATATCAAGGAAGAGCAAATGATCTATGTGCATATGTCAAGGTAATATCAAGCAAGAGAATAATCTCAATATACATGTCATATACATAATTCCAAAAAAGAGAAAATTATCAATATATATGTCTGACCGACCGTCAAAATACTAGTCTCCAAGTTCTTGTCCAAATTTTATTTAGATTGAACAATGTCGCATACTTGTACTTATCTGATTAGGTATTGTCCGCTGAAAACAAATATATGAAGATCAGACAAATACGACCAATATTCTCAATCAGCTTGCATCACAAGTCGGAGTCGTTTTCCATAAAATGAAACCTGCAAGAAATAAATTGGGAACTCGGCTGAATGTTTAACTTCCAACTTTTATGTCTGTTCTTTGCGCCAATCCGCCCACCTGTCATTGCGAATGCGAATGCAGCGTACTCACTTGGGGGCAAAGAAATGAAAAATTTGTATCGTACAAAAGAGGGTGGGACTAAAATTGTGGGTGTAACTTGAGGTAGTTTTACTAATTAACGAATTACAAGGAGAACATAGAGGGGAACACTCGTTTTTGTCCCATGAATAGCACAATTAATTAAAGTTTGGCTCTTATAGAGGTACGTAACGACAAACCTGAATGAGTGGTGGAAAATTATACGCGTTTACAACGTAGGGGATACCAGTTTAATATATAGTTTAGTTTTTTAAAGACTTTTTAGACATTCAGACTCAAATACATGACATGTGTAGAATAAAACGAAAATCAATTAACTCAAACAGTGTTGTTTGGCCAGCTGTGATGAAGAATGACATTTTATTCCTCAATTGAAAAAAGGGCTTTCGTATTTCTCATTAGCATTAAATGCTAAGATGAACGCCACATTAAAGAGAATAAATTGATGTGGGAGACGATCAAATCTACTTCAGCTCTAAATAATTTATTTTTCAATTATCTTGCCAGCTGAAAATGACACTTGAGGGAACTAATTTATTGTAGAAGTGCATTTATGATGAAAAAAGGGCTTTTGTGTTTCTTATAAGTATTGAAATGGCTATTGAAGATGAACGCTACATTAAAGGAAAATAATTTATGTGGGATATAGTTAGGCCTTCTTCAGCTCTGACCGATTTATTTTTCAGTTCTCTTGCCAGCTAGAAATCATATTTGAATAAATTTATTGTAGAAGCGCAGTTATCATCTGTGAATTTCCTTATTCGCGAGATGAATGACATATCTGATACCACTGAAACCTAAATCAAAGAGATTGGCACGTTATTGTTACATGGTCCATGTCGAGGTTCTTTATAGTAAACCACCCACATGCAATAAACATCTGTGTACCACTCTATAGCATATACTTTTATCAGGTATTATATGGTAACTCCTGCAAAAATAAGCTTAAAAGACCCTGGGGGTATTTGCAAAATTCTAGATAATCTGTCAAAGAGATAGGTGGAAATTTTATCCAGTGATTAAAATAGAATAATAAGGCAAAATGTCTTATGGATGTTGCCGTCCCTGCATTTATGTTTGCGCGAGTGCCAACCACATGAAACATACAAACGCTGAAAGCATTTAAGGACACGATATATTACATATATTATTGTATTCTCGGATGAGAAGTTACACGTTTGCACATCCAAATAAAGCCTAAGGCAACTCACGTGGTAGGGAAAGGACCCAGATTGTTTTTAAATATATCACTGAAATTAAAACACGATGGATCTCGTGACGTAGTATCATTCAGACGTTAGATATATAAATGCAAGTCGTGTCAGCTTTGTTTGTTCAGCTTTGTTTGTTCGGTAACAGCTAAAGACACCTCTGCGTTGCAGTGACGAATCAAATTCTCTCCTGCTGTAGAAAATTTATTCTTGAATTAAAGACGCCGGACCATTTCTCCATTACGCTTCACGTTATGAAACATGACAAAAATAGCGTTTAACTCCGGCCCGGGCGAAAAACTCTCGATAGCTTTTAATTTTATGGTAATTTTAAGTTTCCTGGAGCTCTTTCTTTTTGTCAGTACCTTTTACTGGCGATCTAAAACACAGTCAGAATTTCTTTCCATTCATTATAACTTGTTGATCTCCACTTTCCGTTGCAGCTCCAAAATGCTTTCACGGTTAAAATTTTATTGTTACTTACAGCGGAAAAGGATCATCGACGATTCATGAACGTCGATAAGCGACATATTAAGAACATGAAATCCAGCCAAAGTCTAACAATTTTTATTTTCCTATTCGCCTCTATCTCATGACGAGTCATTTGCAAAAACATTTTTAACCGGTCTAATGGAACAAAATATTTGGACATCAAAAGAATACAGCTCTATAATGCGACCAGTATTTTGCATGCAATGCACTTAAAGAAGTAACCCTTCTACAGACAGATTTCGAATGTTGACGAGAGTTGCGAAAGTACCTCTAAATGTCAGAAATAACACATTATCCCTTATCGAACGACCACAGCCATTAGTCAACCTCTGACTTGCTAATTTCGAATTTCCATATCAGACAGATTACATCCTACAGCTAGACATGATGTAGGCACGGAATTTAAGCTATTTAAAACACCTTGCCTAAAGTTTCCTTACCCGATAAAATCAAATAAAAGTGATGCGCAGGAAAAAAAAGTCATATCTTGGTTACTTCTGCAAGTCAACCTTTAAAGATTTTTTAGACGTTCAGACTCGAATACATGATATGTGTAGAATAAAACGAAAATCAATTGACTCAAACAGTGTTGTTTGGCCAGCCGTGATGAAGAGTTTGACAATTTATTCTTCAATTAAAAAAAGGGCTTTCGTATTTCTCATTAGTATTAAAGTCACTGTTAAAGGTGAACGCTACATCAAAGTGAATAAATTGATGTGGGAGACGATCAGTTCTTTGCTAATTTCGAATTTTCAAACCAGAGAAATTACATCCCTACGGCTAGACATGATGTATTATTCCTCAATTAAAAAAAGGGCTTCCGTATTTCTCATTAATATTTTCGAATTTCGAATTTCCATACCAAAGAAATTACATCCTACAGCTAGACATGATGTAGGCACGGAATTTTAGCTATTTAAAACACCTTTCCTAAAGTTTCCTTACCCGATAAAATCAAATAAAAGTGATGCGCAGGAAAAAAAAGTCATATCTTAGTTACTTCTGCAAGTCAACCTTTCTTATATTTCATTTTATTGAGTACCGAAGCTCACTATGTCGATTCAAGCTGTTCTGCTATTGTAATGTTTTAAAGTAGTCATCAGTCAGAATAAACTTATTTCTATAAGAGAATAATCGCAGAATTTCTATATTTTACTTACCAAAAACTGATAGAAAAGTTTATGCCTCCTTAAATTTTACACACTCACGTTATAGTTTCTGATTTTATCACGAACTTTCTTAGCAAAAACTGAAAATATTATTTTGATACCAACCTCCTCATCAGGATACTCTCACCTTTTCCAAAGTCAAAAGTAGCTCAAAACAATGAAGTCGTGTTGAGCTTATTCTCTCGATGAACAGATGCACACTTTCTCGGTTGAAATGTACGAAATTAAAACAGGCTGGTCGGTTTACAAAGCATTACATAAACCATTAATTAAGATTGCTTTGCATTAGAATAGGTAGATATGTCTACTTAGCTTCATCAGTAGCTCTCTTGAATTTTTCGAATATGTTTGCAGATTATCCCACAAGTTTTTCAACGGGGGTTACATAATGTTCTTGACATGGCGATGGAACTGAAGACGGCGTATCGAAATTTCCAGCCTAAAAATACAAAAAACAGCGAGATAATAACTGGCATATCTAATCGTGCTCAAAATTCAATTCAGAGTACTCATTATTGGTACAGCGCAATAAGCTTTGAGTAAGAAGTGAAGCGAACGTATGTGACAAAAATATTTTGTAATGACTGTAAATATATAAAAATCATATTTGTGCACTACAGTTGAAGAAACGAATATAGAAGCCTTCCTAGCAGTTATGAACACTACTGCATCAGTAGTTGAAACAAGGCCTGAAAAAAATCAGTCTAATTCAGGCCAATTCAAAAAATTCAATTCAACTACTAGTTCAGTAGTGTGCATAACTGCGAGGATCGCTTCTGTATTCAAAAATGGTGTGGTCACTGTTGTTAATAGTTATCATAAATATTGATGGAGAAGAAATAAGAAGAAATGTAACCGTTATGACATTTCTCCTCATATATTACTTATTCTCTCTGATGCATGAATTGAATATAATAGTCTGTCTTTGGATGAAAGCCATAAGCTCAAGTCCATACACAAATAAAAATAATAATATAAAAAAAAAAAATTATTAAACCAAGCGAATTCCAATTATTTTTCATCAACAATACACTGGAACAAAATTCTCAACACACAATCTTTTTTGAGTTAATTGCAAAGTGCGAAACGGACATGACAGTTTTTGTTAATTGCTGCAACTCAAAACGTCTCAAATAATACCCCTTCTGTCATTTTGAGCTGTAAAACTTGACTAAACCAAAACTACGACATATGCCTTTTGTTTCAGCAAGGGTTATAATTAGCAAGCTTAACAGCGTAGAGACGAAAATTTTATCAAAAGTATTTACCAATTAAACTGAAATATTCCCACTGTGGATATTTAACTGCGAACAAATAAATAAGTTTTCTCGAAGCATGCAGTTGAGGTCAGGTAAGACGATTTATCGAAATCTGATTGGAAATATGCTTTCGAATCTATTGGGTTTGCCTTTTATCAATTGTGTTATACTTCATCACTTTGGTCTATAGGGTGTAAGGTATTGATTGTAGGTAACTGGACCAATCTTAGTGAAGTTACGAAACTGTAAATTAACAAATGACGAAACATGCTGCCAAGAACTTATTAAATCTCGCTTGAGGCATTGGAAACAAATGCAAATATTACGATGAGAGTTAAAATTTCCGGATGTTGCATTTACACGCCATCTGCTTATACCTGTACACAGAGTGTTGTAAAAGACATATAGGCATTCCTTTCCATCACCTCGATCAAGACACTCTTTTGAATGATAATTCCCCATTTGTAAGACACCAATTTCCAATTGCAAGTGTTTTCCGGAGATGGCGCAGAAGTAATTTCGAACGTCGCTCTGGAAAACGGCATAAGATTGAAAAATGTAGTGAAGAGGACAACGGCAATAACAGTTGTGCTCTGTGTCGCAAAGAGTTGTCTCCCATCTTCAAACTAGTTTTAAGGTTCATGAAAATAGGTGGACAGTGCTACGGAGACCTTTTCCTCGACGAATTCGCACTTCTCAGGGGCATCTTTTCTCGTATTTATTGTGCAGTGGTGGTGCTGGGGCAGTGATTTGTGGCTATGCAGGCTGGCTCGAGTCTTTTCTGTGAAGGTCTTGCACACTTGACCACATTTTTCCTTCTTGTTGATCTTGATCATTTGTTAAGTGCAGTCGGCAGTGGTAACGACAACATTTCTTTTCATTTTTTCCAAAAGGCCGTGAAAATCATCACGTTTTGGGAACTTTGTTAATAACTTTCTCAAGCAATCATCTAGCTTAAGAGTATTCAAAAAGTCTAGATTAGTTTTTTTACTGGTTTTTACAGTTGTCTTTTGTGTCTGCAATACTATTTGCCTTGCATTTGTAGACCTATATTCACGCAGTGCAGTGGCCCGTTTTTGTCCCTGGAACGGTTTACTTACACATGGCATAATGCATTATGCTTCTTGAGTCTTTAATAGCTTTTCGTGGGTTTTATCATTCCTGTTGTTTTATGCTTCATGTGAGATTTTGGTCAAAATGTTTGCGATTTTTGAAACGAAAACTTTAGCAGAATGCCAAAATGGGTTTAGTATTGTAACTTTGAGGAAGGAACAGTTACGACTTTGTGAAACAGTCTTTCTAGCAGACAGAGTCTTTTCCCCAATCCTTTTGACAGCAGTTGCATTAGATATTCCTTTGCTGTGCATTAATTTTCATCAGGGGTTTAGATCGCATTTTTTAAGTAAAGAAGAAATTACATTTGTGATTAGCGTTTTATATTGGTGCATCATGGTTTGTGAAGTACGAGTCAATCAAAAGGTAAGGTTTGATACAGTAACTGCTAATTTCAGCTCACTATTTTTCAATGTTTTTGTGCAAGTTGAACAGAGGGCGTAGTCTTTTTAATCTCTCTATGGAGATCGAAGGGTCTAGAAAAGAGGCACTTTTGTCAAAAGTACCTTTTCGTATCTCAGTGTAGACACTTTGCAAATTAGCGACACTTTGCAAATTACCAACGTCTCGGAACCCAACGAATAGTATGAGGTGTGTTAATTGGTATCTTTCTACAGCATGTGAATGGGACTATACTCTTGTAAGAAGGATGTCAGAAATTCAGCCATGGAATCGCCGAAAAATAGCACGATGCCAGATAAAACTTAAATGGTGAGACGGCATTGTTGCAGAGAAGTCAGAAGCTGCAATTCTGTTGAAAGAAAAGCGTCCAGTCCGTCGGCTTCACATTCGTAATTATAACGGGATCTTGAAGAGAACTTTTAAAGATGAGAGCAATCTATAACAACTTAAGCAAATGACTGTCTCTGGTTTTTTTTTTTTTTTTTTATCTCAAATGACTATTAGCTGTTGCACTTCCCGATGCACCTTCGTGGAGACTCTATCGGCGTGTTCATGGGGACTGGCAGTTACAACAAAGTCTCTTACACTCTCGATAAGTTAAAAAAATGGCAACTTCCCCTAAATACCACGCAAGAAAGATTCCATAAATAATAAAAACGCTTGTAAAATAAAGTTTCCAGGAATCATGAGCTTAGTCTATCATCTATAATACAGATAAACTCCTATAACAAGATCAGGATTCTCATATCATGATATTTTCACCCTTCGGAATGATTTGTTTGTGGAAATTTTTATTATCCACTATCCTTTTTCTGTTTCTTTTGCTTTTATTTTCTTTTATTTTTCGTAACTTTGGTACAGCTTGTAGGTGTGATCATCTCATACATTGCCGTGTTACTAACCCTGCCAAGTTGAAATTAAGGGAAAAACAAACGAACGAAGAAAATAGGAAAGAAAATTATGGAGGAAAGTGAGACAGACAAGGAAAGAAACAAGTTCTAACAATAATACTGTAAGGAACAAATGTAGAAGAAAACGATTAAAAGAACCGAGAAACTGTTCTTATAAAAAGATCAGGATCCTCATATCATGATACTTCGGAATGATTCATTTGTGAAAATGTTTAAATCCATTAACTAATTCTTTTTACCTTCCCTTTTTCTTTTTTCTTTCCTTTTTTTTTTTCTTTTTTCTTAGTTTTAACAGCGTGTAGGTGTGATCATCTCTTACATCGCGGTGTTACTAACTCTGCCAAGTTAAAATAAAGGAAAAACCCAACAAGTGGAAGAGCTCTCAGAGTGTTAAGGATACTCATCATAATGAGACCAAGTGTCATATGTTCTCTTTTTTTCATCATTCTCTTCGTTCGCTTGGTATCTATAGCTTCCAAATGCGAGAATCGAACATAAAAATGATATACACTTTCTTTTTTTGTTTGCTTGAGACGAAAATAAATAGGAAAGAAAATTATGGAGGAAAGTAAGACAAGGAAAGAAACAAATCGTAATGATAATACTGTATGGAACCAAAGTGGAAGAAAACGATTAAAGCTGAGATAGATTCATGTTGTACAAAACAAAACAATAAAACAAGGTACTACGATGAAAACTAACCAAATTGTCAAATTATCTATACAGAAGAGAGTGACGAAACTGACTAAAGCGCCAGTAACTGTATAACTTTAAAATAAATGTGATCTAAACTTACATTTGTTGCTTGCTGAGAAGAACTGAGAAACTGCTTGAATAAAATGGGTAATTATGAGCCACTTGACGACAAATTCAGACCTAGCCATAATCCAGTGAGTAAATTTCACAAGTTAACACTCCTTCTCTTAGAAACCAAATCAGATTCGGTAAAATCAGTCTAATTTTGCTCAATAGAGTCGGAATCGAAACTTAAATTCCCTTTTACCAAAGAAATAAAATGGTGCGTTTTCAAAGGTATTACATTAAAGACAAGATAAATTAATACCATTGAAATAGACCGTCTATTTACAATTAAATCAAATAAAACAGCATTAAGGAAATGCAGGAACAATCTCTACAAAAGTCATCGATTCCGGTGCCATATGGAGCTAGACGTGGCAGCTATTCGATATTTGCACATCAAAGTAAACGGAGGCTTTTTGTTTTGTTTTTGATAATCAGCCATCCTAAAGTTCTTTTTTCCACCATGCCCATAAATTTTTGTCAATACTCAGTTAATTTTGGATGCATTTCGTTGACATACTTGTGCGTGAATCTTTAAGAATTTATAGAACCTTTAAAATTATGGCTCTTGACTTCCCCTACCTCGAACACAAGCTAGAAGAGTTCAGGAAGCAAGAACATTTTTTGCTCAAAGCACAAACATTGAATCGTGTACTGAATGGAAAAGTTTGAATTTCAAGGACGCACTTTTTTAATGCCGATCTCTCGCAAAACAAAAAATAACTTAAATATCAAACAGCACTTTTCAAATTATTTCAAAAGCCGTGTGACACGACCGTTTCCACGATTACAATTAGGAAAGTGTTATAACAACAGACATCACACCTAAAAGTTTCCTTTTCTCTTCTTATTGATAGTACGCGTTGCAAAAACAGTAACTTGTGCATTTATCAATTCTTGCAGAAATGAAAGTATATTTAAATCATGGTCGCCATACATTTTTTTATGAGGTGCATATGCTCACTTCCCATGCATATTGTACTGAGAAAATCACCAGCCATTATTCAATTTGATTTCCATTTTTGACTTCGTCTAACTTATTTGAGCTATGAACCTATTTCTTATAACTGTCGGATTTGGTTTCGGTTCATGAAAGGAAAATGGAGTTTCTTTGAGGTAGCCTTGTACCCAAGCTATTTTGCCGTCCCGCTGTCACCAGCCTCTCAAAAAAGGAATTTTGAAGAGAGAATTGTAGAAGTGTCCTCATAAATTTCAATGTAATATGTTAATAAAAGATAAAGTTTAATAATAAGAAATGGATGCGAGCTTATGATGTGGGGACGAAGACACAGCGAACGAGTTTCGTAGATCCGAGTTGGTTTTAGTCCTCTGGAAACCTTACCTCGGTCATAAAATGACATAACATGTGCTTAAAAAAAAACCTCAGAATAAAACATTTCTGTTCCGTCTCGGCCGTTTTTGAAACCTTGTTCATCGTATTTAGCAGCCCGGAAGTTGAAATCATGTTATCTGCGCGCGTAGGTGTCACTCTACCAGAGACCATTATCAAAAAAGTAACCCAAAGACGAAGAAAGGTTTCAAAACAATGCGTTGCTAATGATAGCGCTTTTCTTGTGTGTTTTGCCTTTAGCTCTGTTATAACTTATAAAGCAGGAACTCGCTATTCATATTCAAACAGGAAATAATTCTCCGGGGTGTCCGACATTTTGTGTCATAGGTGGTTTGATCACGCAAACGAATTTTTAATTAAGAAAAATCAATAAAATTTCAAATTTAAATTGAATTGAAAAGTCAAAGGTCAAATGTGAATTATGATTACACGACTTGAAGAAAGCACCATAAGATTCAATTGAGTAGCCTGAGAAGTTTCCAGATGTAGAACTTCCAAATCTGATTGGCCTCATGGAAGCATACCGTGTTTCCTTTGTTAAATTCCTCTGATTTTTTTCCTATGCTAACTTGGGATCAGGTTCAGTAGTCAAAAGATCTAATCCTCTCTGTTTTTGGCAAGATATAAAGCATATGCATGGCATTGGTTTGCACTAGTACTGGTTGAATTTTGACTGATAGGATAATCATAGCGAAAAACAAAATTCCAAAAGTATCACTAGATATTAGATACTCTCTCTTTGCAGCACGGTCAGTAGTTTCTATTTCATTACATAAGGAGTAGAACCTTGTGAATATCGACATTCTCCGGTGGCAGCAATTCTGACCAACTTATGGATATATCTTTGCATATGCACTCTAATTATCTCTGATTTATCGGGTCTAACTCACTATCTCATGATGGACTAAACTGATACTATTTTCCGGCGAAAATCTTAAGAAATTTCAAGAGGTTTGAAAGGAACTAGCTTTAAAATTGATGCAGTTGAGAAACTGTTGACTTTCTTAATTGTTTTTGTTTCATTAGTGTATGTTCAAGGACCTCTTTACGCTTCTTTTATCGACTTTTGCGCAGAAGGACTTTCCTCCAACTGGTGACCACTAATACAGTTAACCGGAGTCCAAATAACAACTAATTTTACCTGTACGTATCCATAGTCAACACATTTAAGCAGATATACATTAATGAATCAGCGTATGTGAAGTGAGAAAATTAATAAAGAATTGAATAAACAATGGGTATAATACAGTTAATGTCTGAGTGTTTAAATTGTTTTCTTCGTTCTCCAGTCCTTAATTTTAAATTATATATTTTTACGCGTTTGGTAACAAACCACCAAGTGTAGTATACGACGATCGAAGTAATAAATTACCTACGAGACTCAACTTAAAATTTCTCCAAAACTAACTTCCTAAGTTTTGAAACTCCAATTTCTCTCAAGTGACCGCGTTTAAGGCAAGGAAATATTCACTCGATTTATTGACCAATTCTTGCATGGGCATAAAATATCTTTCATGCTTCTTCGAAATACTCGACTCTGTGCGGCATAAACAAAGGGGTTTGCACACGAATTTATTAATATTAGAACAAGAAGAACCTCGTTTATCGTATACATAATTTCTGCTTCTAATGTATAGTACCACACAACATAAAGAATCAGGTTTGGAATCCAGCAAATTCCGTAGATTATTGTTATTGTCAAAAGCATTTTGGTGACTTTCTGTCTCGATCTCATTGTGGCCAATGATCCATGTTGCCTCGGTAATATCCCTCGTCTTAAATGCAGTATAACCTTCACGTAGAAAATTGCCATAAAGCAGAACGGTGTTATTCCAATCAAAACTAACCAAGCGATATTATAACTTTTTGCCAATGTCACATTTGGCCAATGGCTTTCGCAAATTCCACGCTGTTGGTTGAGGCTTCTAACGTAAAACAGTGGGATGTTGAAGATAACGGAAAAAAACCAGCCGAGGCCAACTAAAATCTTTAGTTTTCTGCAGCTTAGCTTTGATCGTGTTCCAAGAGGGAAGGTTATGGCAGCGTATCGCTCGAAGGGCAATACTACCAACGTTGTCGCTGAAGACACCGCTCCAACCCAAGTGAATGTGTCAGAAGTTACTGTTTTACATAAGAGGGTTCCTTGCAAACCTCGAGGATGATGATCCTTCTAGCCCTTCTAGTATATGTCTAGGAGTGAAGGATATCACGATCATCAAATCACTTATGGCGAGATTCATTAGAAGATAATTGACTGGTGTCCTTAAAATCCTGTTTTTCAGGATGGTAAGACAAACCAAAAGATTGCCCAGAAAAGCTGTCAGCACCAACGAAGAGTGGACAACTTTGGTAATAAAGTTCTCTGTGTGCATGTTCCTCCATTCAAGTTGCTCTTTTATTTAAGGCTGTCGAGGTAAAAAGAAGGTACATGATCACATGCTGTCTTAAATAAACATCTTTAGGCGTCGACCAAAGATAAACATATAATATAAAGCAAGAGCAAATTATATATATAGGAAGTCTGTCTCCAACTTTTATGTATGTTCTTTGCGCCAATCCGCCCACCAGTCATTGCGAATGCTCATGCTGTGCACTCACTTGGGTACAAAGAAATGAAAAGTTTATATCATGCAAAAGAGGATGAAACTAAAATTGTGGGTGTAACTTGAGGTAGTATCACTGATTAACGAACTGCGAGCGGGAGAATACTCGCTTTCGTCCCATGAATCGTACAATTCGTTAAAGTTTGGCTCCTTGAGAGGTTCGTAACGGCAACCTGATTGAGTGGAGTGGAATGCCAAGAAAAAGTAATTAAAATTTAATGCGTTTACAACGTAGGAGATGCCAGGTAATACATAGTTTAGTTCTTCAAAGATTTTTGAGACTTTCAGAGACTCGAATACATGATATGTGTAGAATAAAACGAAAATCAATCGACTCAAACAGTGTTGTTTGGCCAGCTGTTATGAAGACTTTAACATCTTATTCCTCAAATGAATAGAGGGCTTTCGTATTTCTCATTAGTATTCAAAGAGAATCAGTTGATGTAAGAGACGATCAGCTCTACTTCAGCTCTAAATTGTTTATTCTTCAATTATCTCGCCAGCTGGAAGTCACACTCGAAAGAACTAATTTACTGTAGAAGCGCATTTATACTGACGAAAAGGCTTTCGTATTTCTCATAAGTATTGAAATCACTGTTGAAGATGTGTAGAATAAAACGAACATCAATCGACTCAAACAGTGTTGTTTGACCAGCTGTGATGAAGCCTTTGACATTTTATTCCTCAAATGAATAAAGAGCTTTCGTATTTCTCCTGAATTTTAAAGTCACTGTTGAAGATAACCGCTACATTAAAAAGAACGATTGATGTGAGAGACGATCAGTTCTACTTCAGCTCTAAATAATTTATTTTTCAATACTGATCTCGTCAGCTGGAAAGCACAGTCGAATAAATTTATTGTGGAAGCGCAGTTATAATCAGTGATTCGTTTCGTGAATTTCTTTATTCGCAAGATGAACGACTTGTCTGATACCACTGAAAAGTAAATCAAAGAAGTTAGCACGTTATCATTACATGGCCCATGTCAAGGTTCTTTATAGTGAACCACCGACGTGCAATGTATCACCCTATAGCATATACGTTTATCAGTTATAACATGGTAAAAAGAACTGTAAAAGTAAGATTAAAAGACCCTAGGGGTGATGCAAAATTCTATTCTATTCTGCCGAAGAGATAGGTGAACATTTTATCTAGTGATTAAAAGAGAATTATAAGGCAAAATTTCATATGGATGTTGCGTTCCTGCATTCCTTTTTGCGCGAGTGCCAAGCACTTGGCACATGAAACATACAAACGCTGAAAGCATTTTAGGACACTATATATTATGTTCGGATGAGAAGTAACACGTTTGCACATTTTACCTTCGACCATCAAGGTCTGCTTCAAACATCCCACATACTTGGTTTGATATCCAAATAAAACTTAAGGCAACTCACGTGGCAAGAAAAATGTTGCTGCTTAGGATCACGGACCCAGATTTTTTAAACATATTTCACTGAGATTACAACACGATTGATAATAGCTTTTAATTTTATGGTAATTTTTAGTTTCCTGGAGCTCTTTCTTTTTGTCAGTACCTTTTAGTGGCGATCTCAAACACAGCCAGAATTTTTTTCCATTCATTCTAACTTGTTGATCTCCACTTTCCGTTGCAGCTCCAAAATGCTTTAACGGTTAAAATTTTATTGTCACTTACAGCCGATAAGGGTCATATTAAGAACATGAAAACCAGCCAAAGTCTAACAATTTTTTATTTTCCTATTCGCCTCTATCTCATGATTAGTCATTTGCAAAAAAAATTTTAAATGGTCTGATGGAACAAAAAATTTAGACATCAAAAGAATACAGCTCTGTAATGCGACTAGTATTTTGCACTGATGTATGTGCACTTAGTGAAGTAACCCTTTCACAGACACATTTCGAATGTTGACGAGAGTTGCGCAAGTGCCTCTAAACGTCAGAGATAACTCATTATCTTTAGCCGACGGAAAATACCCAAAGGACAAAAGCCATTAGTCAACCTTTGACTTACTAATTTCGAATTTCCATACCAGAGACAATTACATCCTACGGCTAGACACGGAATTTAAACACCTTTCCTAAAGTTTCCTCACCCCATAAAATGAAATAAAAGCGATGCGGAAGAAAAAAAAAGTCATATTCTTAAAGACTTCGGCAAGTTAACTTTCTTATATTTCATTTTATAGAGTACCGAAGCTCAGGTTGATATGTCTTCTTAGCCCCATCAGTAGCTCTCTTGAATTTAAGAATATGTTTGCAGATTATCCCACAAGTTTTTCAACGCCGGCTAATGTTCTTGTATAACTGAAAATGTACTGATTCAAATTATAGTCAACAATGCGTTTGTTTATGAGGTGCATATGCTTACTTCCCATGCTTATTGTACTGAGGAAATCACCAGTCATTATTCTATTTGGTTTCCTTTATTCATTTGGTCAACCTTATTTGAGCTAACAACCCATTTCTCATATTTACCCGATTTGGTTTCGGTTCATGAAAGAAAAGTGGAGTTTCTTTGATGTAGCCATGGAGCCAAGCTGTTTTGCCTTCTCACTGTCACCAGCCTCTCATTTACATCAGAAAAAGAAAAAAGGAACTTTGAAGAGGTAAATTGTAGTGTCTTCATAGATTTCAATGCATGGAGTTAATGACAGATAAAGTTAAACAATAAAAAAAGGATGTGAGCTTATGATGTGGGAAGGAAGACATATGTAGCGAACGAGTATTATAGATCCGAGTTGGTTTAAATCCTCTGGAAACTTTACCACGGTAGAGGAGTGATTATTTATCAGAAATCCCCTAAGAACGAACAGTCATAAGATGACATAACACATACTTAAAAAAAACACTCAGAATAAAACATTTCTGTTCCCTCTGGGCAGGGGTCCAATGTAAGCCCATATTTTGCATTTCATTGAATTTTATAGAGTACTCAGATAAGCAGATGAAACCATGGAACTGAAAAGATAATAGTGAGGTCCATCAGTATTTCTATTATAACTATGAAATAATCATTATCAATGTCAGAGTGAATGTCACCAAAACCGTCACCACCCCCCTAGAAGTCCGTCATCGCCGTCGCCGTCGTCGTTGTCGTCGTCGTATGCATCGTCATCGTTATATCGTTATGTCCTTGCCGTTGTCGCTGTCGCCGTTGTCGTCGATTAGCAGGAAGATTGTCACGAAACAAGCTACAACAGTAAGCCGAAAAAGATGATTTCCTATAATCAGGATTTTGTTCTCTGCATTTTCCTGAAGTAGATTAACAACCAAGCACGAATTGAAGCAGATCCAAGGGATTTACAAAGACATAATTCCAAAGATAAACGGCGAAAACATCTCATCGGCCAGTTCCACCACTTCGCACAATTTGTGATACTCTATCTGGAAAGAAATTATTTCCATTTTTGCATAACCCAATTGTAACAAGCCAGAACGGGCAATGTAGAGGAGAACACATACAAAACCAAGATGTCGGACCAACAAGATATATTTAATATAAGAAAACAGATGTCGTCAGCGGACCACGAGGTCGTGACAGTGTCACGCAATATTGTTACACCAATGACTGTTGTGACACTGGCTTGCCCAAGTCATCGAAAAGGTCCACTATTATGAGACAGGTATTACAGAAAAAAAGAATTGGAAGCAACTACGCACCAACACCGATTATTAGAAAGAGAAAGGAAAAGAAAGGAAATTAGCGCAAAGACAGACGATTCATTAAAAATTAAGGTTTGAAACAGGCAGGATTAAAATCCAATTTCAAATATTTTATCAAAGCGCTTACATTGACACCGACCATTACAGCAAAAAATACAATTATGCTTTTCGTGACTTACTTCTCATCTTTTTTAAAATGGCATTACTTTCGATGTTCTTGATCATGCTGCGAACGAATCTCTTAAATCGAGAATTTCTTGTAGTTTTCAAGGGCGACACAGCCAGGAGAATTATCTCACTCAGTGCATCGAGAAGGCACCGAGCGCACAATATTGATTTAATAAATATATTATTTGGTTCTGGGAAATTATCTCACTCAGTGCATCAGTTCTAGGAAACATTCCTGGGAAGCTGAAAGAAAATTATACAGAAGACCAGTAGCTGCAAGACCACAGTGCAAGAGTGAAAAACATTCCTTTATAAAGAAGTGACCAGAGTAACTTGTCAAAGATTTAAGAGTAGTATCGCCATAATATGCTCCAGACAACCTCACTAGCTTTATATTTTATCAATTGCTTTGAGCAGGTTTTCGTTTACGTTTCCTGACTCGCCCGATGAACTGGCCGTTCTGAAACCTTGTTCATTGAATTTAGCAGCTCGGATGTGGAAATCATGTTATTTGCGCGCGTAGGTGTCACTCTACCAGGCTTCATCATCATAAAAGTAACCCAAATATGAGGAAATTAAAAGTTTCAAAACAATGCCGGCATTGTTAATGATAGTTTGTTTCATGTGTTTTGCCTTTAGCTCTGTTAAAACTTATAAAGCCAAGAAACTCGCTATTGTGTTTAAACAGGAAATAATTCTCCGGGGTGTCATGATATTTACCTTTCAACCATGGGCTGTTTGATCACGCATTCTTATTTAATTAAGAAAAATCAATTACATTTCAAATTTCAATATAGAATTAAAAATTTGAGTGTCAAATGTGTATTATGATTACATGACTTGAAGAAAGCACCATAAGATTCAATTGAGTAGCCTGAGAAGTTTCTAAATGTTGAACTTCCAAATCTGATTGGTCTCATGGAAACATACTGTGTTTCCTTCATTAAATTCCTGATTTTTTTTCTTATGTTAACTTTGGACCAGGTTCAGCAGTCGACAAAGGTAATCCTCTCTGTCTTTGGCAAGATATATGCCATATGCATTGCATTAGTTTGCACTTATACTGGCTGAATTTTGACTGATAATATAATCATAATAAAGAACAAAATCTCAAAATTATTACTGAATATTAGCTACTCTCCCTCTGCATTAAGGTAAGTCGTTTCTTCTTTCTTTAAATACGGAGTATAAACTTGTTAAGATCGACATTCTCTGGTTGCAGCAATTCTGATCGAAGAAGGAGTTCAGATCAGGATCTTGAGACGAGATGAACGCATCGCATGGTCTTACGCTACAACTCTATCATACAGTAGCTACCTGAAGTGTTTCCATTAGAGCGCTGTATGCCTTATAAATTCTCCTATTCACTCATACTGGACTCAATTTAAACTAATCTATCAGTCCGCAATCGACTAATCGAGCAAGATTTATTAAATTAAAAATTCACAAATCGAAATACAATATGCAGCTCGTGTGGGACATTACGTGAAATTACGTACACTCGTGCAGGTTTTTTTATTCAATTTTCTTGTTTAATAATTTGTTCACTTAATTGTGAAACCAAAGTCATTTTTTCCACTTTTTTATCCTTTTTAAACCCTAAATATTCATATGCGAGACGGGAAAACCAACATAAGTTTAATCCCCTCAACAGCGGTATAAATTATCTTAAGAGTGTGATTTGGATCTCGGTCAAAAATCCATGCCGTGATTAGAGTTCGATATAAATTCATTTTACAGTTATATCGTATTGTTGCTTTATGGCAAAAAAATTATACGAGCCACAAACACTTTGACTTTAGTTCGTGAAGTTTTCAAGCTTAATAGCAATACGTGTTATAGGCATCTGGACGAAGCAGTGAAAAGATAATCAACCAGGAGCCTCCATTCAAATCCAAGTGGATGGGTTCACTGTAATTATTTCGTTTACCTTATTTTATTTGTTTTTTCTTGAAACGTTTTCTCGTGTTTTATTTTCCTGAAGGGCAAATTGAAATAACAATTTTCATCTATAAAACAACGTGTTACTGTCTCTTTTGATGCAAGCGTAGGAGTCTCTTTGTTGGATTCTGCTCCCATCCCTATCTGAAGAGCAAAATATTCAATCCTGACAATCATCTTGGCAACGATAACAGCACCGTGAAGTAGGAGATGATTAATCCGACAATCTGAAAAGATACATACACCTTACTGGATGCTTTAATGTGTGAAACGCGCACAAATTAAATTTTGCGAGTTACGTTGCATTTTTCTTAGTTCAATATGGGCGACATGCAAACAAATGCGAGATGTTCCTACCGTTAAGGAGAGTGATTTGTTGATGATAACAAAACCTCCAAGAGACAGACCTTTTGGCTCATCTTGAAGATCCAATACAAACAACAGTAACTTAAAAGAAAAGAAAACATTACTATTTGTTTTAAAAAGAGACTTCAGTACAATAAGTAAAAAAAAAACATTTAGAAGGTGTTGTAAAGGCAGGGATTGAAAACAAGAGACAAATTATTAACATATTTATTGCAAGAATGTATCCCAACACGGAACTTACCTTCCCTTCGTCCTCCTTTGAAACGGGGAAAGTTTGCAAAATCCCTTTGAAGCTGTTGATCTGTAAAGGAAACCATTATATCTCTGAGACAAGAATAAAACTAAGAATACAATACTGAGACAAGAATACTATTATCTTGGAACCTGAGTTTAGAGGTCTTATGGAGAGACTTACAATGCGCCTGTTTAGGATTTAATCTGTAGATAGGTGCAAACACTTCCAATGCCTGATCTTAAGGGTATGCTCTACAGCCCCAGATAGTTTGGCAAGGACAGTTCAAAATGTTAATATTGAAGGTTGCGACCCGACGCTTTAAGATTTATGCAAATGAAAGACCAACTGAACAGTTTCCATCTGTAGAAATTTAACAGGCTCTGTACTGAGTAGTGAAAATTATGCTTACCCTTGGTAACATCCTATACCTTACCTTTTCAGAAATGCTGGAGCCAGTTAACATTATCATTGATAAGAAAGAAATTGAAACTAGTAGCCAGAAGATATTGGACGCCAGAAATTCATATTTTTCTGCACCACTTGGTGAGTTGATTATCTCGTATAAATTGAGAATCAGCAATGGGATGTACAGACCAACCATTTCAAGAAGTAGAGGTGAAAGCACTTTGTCAGCAGATGCGACTACTCCACATAGCTTATGGTGCTCCATCTTGAATGCCTCAAAACCCGTCGGGACGGCAGATACACGGGAAGACATCCTCTTATGCAAATCATCAAACAATGCCTTAAGTATTTCGCATGTGATATGATGAAACAGAATTGGTAAGATCCACTGAGCAGTTCCAATAAAAAGAAAAAATACAGAAAAGATATTCAAGCCCGACCAAGCATTCCAAGGCTTGTGAGCTGCTAGTTTCAGGTTTAGATAAAAATTGACAAAGAAGATACCGCCTCCAGATATAAAGAACCAGATCCAAAATGCAGCCATTCCTTTTCTTGATTTTTTCATCAATTTTTCTAAATCTGCTCTGATGTTTAAAGCACTCAGGTCAAGAATAAAATTTTTAAATCGAGAGTAGCCTGTGTCTGTTAAAGATACACATAGCACATAAAGGCAAACCAAGCCATTGAGTGCAATTAAAAGACACCATACACAAAACATCATGAAGACGAAAGGACTTTTTCCAAAGAAGATGTCAGTAAAGGCCATCACAAAATTAAACCAATGACCAGCGAGTACTACACCACAATAGAGCAATGTAAAAATGTTCCTTTTCCTGCCAGTCCCTGCTACACGCGCACTGGACAAATGTCTTAGGGATGCATCTCGAAAGTAGAAACCAAACCATCTCATCCCTTTTAGTACGGGGCTGTATATTTCACCAATTGTTATGAGGAGCCGTTCGTCAATATCTTTGTGTTCCAGGTTTGACGAATCTTCTCTAGAAGTTTGATCGTTTGTTGGCTGTATTTGAATTAAAGATGGCATTTTCTGTTTTCTTTGCTGAATGAAACCTCAAATCTCGTGATTTAAAAGTCTTCCTTTAAGGATGAACGAAACTAATAAAAAGCCGAACCCTGAACGTAATTACTCCCACCTTGATATAAATACTTATTGCTTTTCTTTTAACTCCCACTGTTTCTCTGTACCTATACTCCCGGTCAAAATAAAGTTAAAAATCGAAAAAACAAGAAAATAATTGTTGAAAAAGTAAACTTTCCCCCAGGGGGCCCGCGAATAAAGTAGGATAGAAACAAAGAAGAGAAAATTACTTTATAAAACCTAGAGCCAGATATTATTCAAGTGTTTGTAAAGGTACAGTTTTAGTTCATGTTGATGTAGTTGTAGTTTGCTTCTTTTCTTTGTTTTTGTTTTTCTAAAACTCTTTCACATTTAAAGAGATCCTGTCAAGTTTTTCAGTATCTCAAATCTAAAGTAAATAAAAAAAGAACTTTCTAACTGCGGCTGGTAGCGGTTTGTCTTTGATGTTAATTGTGTTTCAGTGACTTAATTTCCTTTAATTATTGAAAGCGTCATGTATTTCTCAAAATGCTTCAGTTCTATTTAGCTCTTTTCAGTGATTCATAAATAACTTATATCAAAATATTAGCTTTTTCTCACACAACTTATATTTCATACTCATGGCTGAAAGCAGAGTGCACCAAAAATGAAAAACAACAACAACGATGATGACGGCAAAAAAAAGCAAAAAGGTTCCTTTAAGCACTTCTCACGCCAAGGGGAACACCATCTTATATTTTGTGTTCAAACCTTTCGACAAGTTTATAATATTAACCCTTACATAAAGAAAGAGACCTTAAGTTTTTAATATTTTATATGAGATTGTTAAGTTTTGTTTTAAGTGTTCCTCACACCACATGCTGTCTTTTTTTAATTTTCTTGCCAATAAATGATAAGTACATGTCAATGGCAAGCTCAAATATAGTAATGATGATTTCAGTTAACTTAGGCCTGTAAAGTGTCTTCGGGAGACATTTATTATATTCATTTTTCTCCCGACATTAAAATTCGGTTTAGTTATAATATGCACTGCAAAATTTAAGAACCATCATTAAAAGAAAAAAAGAAAAGAAAGAAAAAAAATTAATATTTGTTTTGCATAATTACTTTTTTCCTCTTCTTTTTTCTTTTTTAAATTGCAAATTATTCTTTATGGACGTAACTCTTTTTCAGAGATACGATCGCGGTTATCGATGAGAGGTTCTCACTTTTCTTCCATATTTAGTCCTACATGAAAGAAATAGTATGGCACTCAATCGCAGGAGGATTCCGAAAAGCACGTTCATGAGTTATATTTATACAATGAAAACTTTTCAAGTAATTGTGAAGCATCTCGGTATTTAGGGATGGTACTTTGAGAGTGATGCACAAAGAATCCACGTGAAAACTCCAAAAGGTAAGGAATCTGATGATCGAGTCTCTATGCTCAGGCAAAACACCGATTCCTGCCGACTACGAGCTTTTTGCTTAATCTTCTAGCTATGAATGATTGATGCATGTCAGGTACAAATTCAGTTATTGCCATTACAAATTGATAAGTTCTCCTCAGGGTATATTCGTAAATTTCTCTTGGAACGGATAAGTAGTCCGCGACGAAGAGGAGAAATCAAATTTCATAATTTTTTTTTTAAACTCACGACAAATTATCGACGTCTTTATCTACCATTTTTTTTTTTTTTTTTTTTTTTTGGTTAGTGATTTTGCATTCAATGATTTTTAAAAAACTGAAAAAGTAATAAAAAAGCTCTTCGTGCTTTGGAATACGGACTGTTTGTTTGATCGTTAAATACACGCTGCTCGCATTTCCTTTCAAATTACAGCTTATGAATCTGAAAAAGAAGGTTACAAAATTGTTAAAATACTTAGTATTTTAATTAAAAAAGGAATATTTTGACGTAACTCCAATGTCATAGTATCAAGTGGTCTCGAAGTCTATTTGAAATTTAAATGGCAGATGAAACGATGACTAGATGTTTTTCACGGAAATATACCTTTTCGCTCACTTTAGATCCAAAATAAAGGACTAGCAATAAAACAGTTGCTGCAATCAGACGCCTAGGCTTATTAGGCTTATTATAATCTTTTGCTTATTATAATCTTTTGCCACGTCCTATGAGCCGTCACTTTGAAAAGTATGTAAGTAGCTACGACTTCAGGAGGAAAATGACATTTAAGTTACCTAGACCTAAGACCGATATGGTCAAGAAATCATGCTCATACAAGTCAATTACTCGGTGGAACGCTCTGGAAAATCAAATGAGATCAATTCAAGACGTTGACGCTTTTAAAAAGTCACTCAAGTGTATTTTTAAGCCACGTATGTTATAATGATGTACTATGTAGAATTTTTATTGTTGAAAATATGTAGAAATCTTACACTAGTCTTCTTATAATTAGTTAGGAATTTAGTTTTATTGGATTTAGTTAGGAATTTAGTTTTATTGTCCGTACACGACCACATCAGCTTTTGCTGAATTTTTTATCGTGTTTAAATAAATGCTGTTGTTGTTGTTGTTGTTGCCTGCATAGAGTTATTGCAAGGGTTACTGGGTCCATGTCGTCTGTTAGAATAAAGACGTTTTAAAAACTTATACATGATTATGATTCCGAGGAGAAACGATGAGAGTATCTTGTCTGAAAACTCGACTACCTCAGATAGTTTGTGACTTTCCACCTTTAAAGGATGAAATTCCTCAGAAAAAAGAAGTAAAGATGAGAAATTAAAGAAACATCATCGAGCCGCAGTATATTTGCAAAAAAATATGTTTTGCAGCTGGCATGTGTTCGAACTGCTTCAAGTTTGTATGTCCGTCATAGGATTCGAAGAACTTCATTAGCTTTAGAACTGGGGTGTATATGTTGTTCAGTGCCTTAAACATCTGTTCGTTGCCACTTGTGGCTTCATGTGATGGAACAAAGAAATAAGTGAAGCTTTTAGGGCGAGAATGAACTGAATGGTACGGAAACACCTTTTATTTACAACATTTGGGGAGACATGATTTTGCCACTAGCTGATGAGTTTCCTTCGTTCTGTATATATTTTGTAAGGCAATGTTGTTCTAATGGCTCCCAAATTAATTTTGTGTTTGGGTAAATTCCCACTGCTAATTCTTAGTTGTATTCTTTGTCTCGGCAATACATTACAACTACATTGGGCTGATAATCCTCGAGTTTCTATTCAAGCGACACAAATCGAATTGTTTCTGTCGTGAAACGTAAAGATGACAGAATAAGAAAGCTCTCACTGTATTGATCAAAAGTAATTGACACCTTTCCCCTTTTTGCGAGTGTACCCTTTACTGACGAGGCTGCACAACAGAAATTAAACTTAATTGATATGTCCCCGTTACTCTTTGAGGAAATTATAGGATTATACTATAGATATTAAATCATTCGCTCACGATTGCTATTCGTATTAGTTCAGATCATAAGCTAGTTGTCTAATGAATAATGGGAGTGATACTAATATTGAAAATTTAGCAGTGGGCAATCCACGGGATGGCTCTTCTTGTCCACTGTTTCCAGGTTGAACTGGAATTTTGATTAAATATTCCTATATTACGTTTTCTCTTTAAATGCTGATATTTATTCAGTTTCTCTTCATAGCCCTGATCTTAAAAGGAGCTGGATACTGTGTGATTGCTCTTCGATGCGTTATTGTAGGTGGGCCCTTGCCTTCCTCAGGAAGAAACGTAAACTTGTGAAGCATCCAAGACAAGAGAACAAACATTTCCAATTTAGCAAGAGTCTCGCCTGGACACACACGGCGTCCTGCTCCAAACGGATAAAAATTTCCCTGATTTGTTATCAAATTGCCATCTTTATCGAGATGGCGATAAGGGTTGAAGAGCCTCGGCTCCTTCCAGCAAGCAGGATCAAGATGTATTGCTTCCGTGTCTGGATATACGATAGTATCCTTAGGCACTCTATAACCACACAGGAAGGTGTCTCGTGTAGCTCGGTGTGGTAAAGCTTGGGGTACTACGTTACCCAGTCTTAAGCTTTCCATTATGGTAGCATGGATAAGAGGCAGTCTGGGGCGATCCTCCAATTGTGGCATGCGACGTCGACCAACGACGTCATCCAGTTGTTTCTGAATATCATATTGGTAATCGGGGTACTGAACCAAATAGCCTAATGCAAATATCAGTGCATGCGCAGTAGTCTCGTAACCAGCTGTTAGCATGTCCTGTATAGTGTTAATAAGATGATCTTCAGAGAAAAGGGAAGCCTTGATTTCATTGGTCTCGGTCTCTTCCATAGCTTCCTTCTGGGCATGCAGTAACGCATCCATCAAATTGGAACTGGGTACCTGGGGATCGAAAGTTACCATTCGTTCTCTCAATTTGAGGCGGATGATCTCCAGAGTGGAAAGAAATATGCCGAATATTTTTTTCCGCGAACTGAAAGGAAATAATTGGCTTAGGGGAAAAAAGTCCAGAAACATCATGGCTTGGAAGTCTTTATAGCTTTTTAGACCGAGTTCGTTTCTATGGATTAAGTCATTAATTTGAGGATCGCTGAGGTCCCAATCATTTCCAAATATTATTCGCCCCAGGACCTCGACAATACACTGGTTTAGAAAATCAGCGGGATCAAAGTCCTTCTGTTGCTGTTCCTCAAGAAATCGCAAAAGTTTCGAAGCCGTGTAAGTCACTCTCTCTTCAATGAAGGCTGTGTTGGAAATGTGCTGTCTTAGGGCAGAGATAAGGATACGGCGATGAATTTTCCACGACAAGCCGTCAGTGAAAGCTATGTTCTTGAAGCCTAACGAACGAAAGCAAAATGCGATAGATTTGTTTATTTCGCCAGATAAAATCTGCAATATTTATATATGAGCTTGTCATTTTTTTTCCCTTGCGAGGAAGGTTATGTGGAAACCATTGTTTCGTTTTGCGTTTTCAGTTTCAAAATAACTAATTTATTTCAAACGAATAAAATCGTGCAAACGGTTACATAAGATCCGGTATATTAGCTCCCCTGTAGGTGTGCGCCCCACTTCATTCCAGTCGCGCCTCAATTTACAGGTACTCAGCTCCTATCATAGGAACCATGGGGCTAATGACTTCGAGCTTGCTCCCTAACTAGTACTAAAATTACATCAGTCATGTGCGAACTATTAGTAATGAACATAGATAAAATAAAATAGACAACTGATACAATAATAATAATAATAATAATAATAACGATGATAAAATACGGTCACACGGACACAAAAAACAAGCGAACAGACACACTAGACACATTCTCCAAACAAAAACAGGTTGCAATAAAGCAGCAAGTTATATATGCTTGAGGAGAGTCAGGAAAGGACAGGTGCTTTTAATCTTGATCTTGATAGAGGATAGTAGGGGCATTTTGCATATGACCCAAAGAATGAAATGATTTTGGCCCCTCAGGTTAATGACACGATTCTTACAGATGTGTCTCCCTTAAAGAATCCCTCAGAATACTTACCAAGGCTTAACGTTCTCAAACTGTAGGTCTTAGGTCTTCCACCGTATTCGGAAGACTTTGTCACCAGCACCTCCCGGACAGCTTCTGTTGAACCGGCGATAACAAACTTGTAGCTTCCGAGCTTTAGGGAGAACAGTCTTCCATATTTCTTTCGCAAGCTATCACAATATGAACAACATTTATCCTTGAATGATAACTTTTTAGGCCTATCGTTATGAGTATTGAAACCTAATTAATTCATTCTTAGTCTAAGGATGGAATTTTTAAAACGAAATAGCTCTAATTTCAACCTCTCTCTCGGTCAGGCGTGACTTGTTTATTGAAGCTTTCGCGTTGTAAGGAAAATGGATAAAAGTATAGAGTTATGGTACAGTAAATATAATATTACTCCAAATTCTCTTGTCTCTCTACCGCATAACCTTTAACAACATACCAGCTATTATCGTGGCGCTGCATAATTGTCACGGCGTGAGCTAATTTGTGCATGCCATTAGAATGTATATAGATGGAAAGCAAGTCAACGGCATTTTGAGAGAAAATTCTTTTTGCCTTAAGTTCATTTGCGCTTGGTTCAGGTTATTCTCAAAAACAAAACAAAAACAAAAACGATAAGACGTTAATTACTGCAAACTTATGCTGAGGGCCTTAATTGCTATTGGGCAGCAGAAAAACAGTGTTTACCTGACGACGGCATCTTGGAAGGTTGTCGCATCAAAATCAAAGCTGAAAAGGTTTCCGATGAAAGGAAGGTTTGTTAATCGTGGACCTGGGGGCATTCCTCTGAATTGGTAAAACTCGACCAACAGATAAATCATAAACACAAGCAGAACTGCGAAGACTACATTTGTTAGACATAGATGTTCCGCGAATAGAGCCATACTCCGAATCCAACAAGCAGAGGCAAATGAACAATGAGATATTCCCTAATGTGTTGGGACAAATCAGTGGCTCTTGACCAGCGAATGCATTTACTCGAAGTAAACTAACAGTCCCCACCAAACAATGTTGCACTGTTTTAGTATGCATTGCACGAAGTTATTTTTTTTACCAAATTTGCATCTCCTAGTGATTGGCCTTTGTTAAAGGGAAACCAAGCAACGTGTTGACAATTAGCATGTCACACACCGTTTGCTTTGTACATCACAGAAGTATATCATTGACTTTATTACACAATCTGCACACTGTTTACCTTTCCTTATCCGGTCTCCAAGCGACAATTTGTTCCTTCTAATATCACTGTATTAATGAGAAGTCCCACCACTGGGCTTGCGCCAGGATTTCGCTTTTGTCATGCCAGTATCTCAGTCTCCTCTCCCTCACAAAATGCACAATGTAAAAAATGCACAGTGTAGCATCAAACCGGCAGTTAACCATCAATTCAGTCAGGTGACAACATAAATCTTTTGTCATTGGTTTGGCAAAGTTTTTTATTTTTTTATTTTTTTATTTTTTTAACCGATTTGGCGTACATTTCAAAATGACATAAACTGTTATCAGTTAGCAGTGTTGGTGTTTATATTTAGAGCACATTACAGAGTCATATGATGCAAAATAAATACTGAGAAATGATTGTGCTTCCCGAGCCGCTAAATGTCACTTGTGACGGTGTGATTTTCTGTTGAGTTGGAAATTGCAACACTTCTGGAGTCTTTATATACCCGCGGGAAGATTCTGTGAGACCAACATGTAAGTGTTCTAGTTGTTTATTGCTATATACAGTATATCATGAAGAGCAGCTCTTGATTGTCTAGTTCTTCGCTCAGCTTATGTAACAAGTGAGTGTTTTGTCATTTTGTGACTCACATTAAACTTTCATTTTGACCACGATCGTCTCCTACTGATCAGCTGCTGCTTCGTTTAGACTATGCCTACAAATCTTAATATTATTTAAGAGGCAAAAACAATGAAGATCGAGATTCTATACACATACTGGCCGGTGAACTAAATGAAACATTTTCTAGCAAAATGGTCTCGGCTGCGTTAACTTGACAGTAGAGTAAGAGCTGTATAAAAAGCCTCTTAAGAAACATCGCGGTAGTTCTAGGCAGCCTTGAATGCCCATTGTGTTCCTTTCAACCATATATCATTTAGTCCAGTTTAGCTGGCGTTAAACGTTGTACGTGTTTAAAACATACGCAATTACTTTGAAAGGAATGTTTCTGTTATTTTAAATTTACTTTCCATAGAAAGAGTAGGCTACTTAATCTTTTGATTGAGACGATTATCCATTTTAATGACGTAAACCTTTTGGTAAAAGTAATGTTATTTTTCGGCGTCGGGCTAAGACATATGTCAAAAAGTTTGTGATAACATGAATTCAAGGTCACCAGTTTTGTTTTCACTGCAAGCTGCACTAACGTGACAGTCGTGTTTTGTTTAGCAAACGAATAGCAATGATGATGATGGATTCTTTCCCGGTTGGTTCTGGTGGGAAAGGAATTATATGGCAACAACACGATAAAGCGTAGTTTGTCTTACAGGAGGTGTACGCTCAATAGAGTGGCCGCAGGCAGTTACATGAGTTTCATCGCAGTATTCGAGTGGGGAGCAAAACGGCTTTTAACAATGTGGTTCACGATCAGAAGAGTTCGTTTGGGGAGAGTGAAGTGTAATTTACGAGTAGTTTGAAAAATAGAACCGAAATAATATTTGTTGATAGGTAAGATGTTGCTAATATCCTAACTTGTTATACGTGTTTACCACACAGATACAAGTGAATAGTGCTTTTCGGGCGTGCTGATTGACTGGTTCGGAAGTGATTAGCAAGTATCACTCTGTGCAACCCAAGAGAAAAAATCGCGCATCAAGAGATTAATTTCCGACCGCTTTTTCGTATACTTATAAATACAAAGTTTTTGGTTTCTGTCTGGTATGTTCTAAAACAATAGTCACCCCAGTGTCGGCGAATATTTACCTCTTTGCCTCGCCACTCGGTATACGCAAACATCGATCATATTATTGAATCCCGCTGAGGTGAAAACTTGTTAACTGTAGCACCCGTACGTGAAGTTTTTTTCTGGGAAAAAATAAAATAAAACGGTTGTCTTATACTGAGAGAAGTATTTTCAATCTTTAATGGACCTCGAAGGCCTATGATGATGACAACAGAAAATACATTTTATATGAGCTTCGGAGTTCAACAATACGAGTGGTAAATTTCCATTTTTTTCGTCTTAAGTTGTTTTGTGCGATCGATTGATTGGGTTTAGATTTAAAACATACTTAACTTCATGCTGTTTTTCTAAACCTTTTCATTTGCTCTACTCTGCTTCATGTAAAAACTCTAGATATCATTGCTATATAGTTTCTAGAGAGTCGCTTATGCCAACGAACATTTTCAGAACTTGAAAATCCCAAATGATTTTTTTGTTATTTGAATATATTCATCTAGTGGCTTTACTATTTTCCTCCGGCAATAAAATTTAGTTAACGCAACAAGCAAAAAATTCAAGGAAATTTTTCGCCTTCCCTACTTTTTTATCTTCTTATTAATTTTTTTTTTTTTTAATTTTTTTTTTTCATCATAAATGATTAAATCCATTTGTCTCGATATCGAGCAATTTACGCGCCTGCTTCGGCATTTCAAATTTGTATCGTGCACGGACACGATTGCACCAATGCATACTATATGTTGGATATCATTTAATTACATCACTTAAATTATAGCCATGGTTACAACAAATTGATTTTTCGGCAAAGTTATTATCAGTTGAACTTGCATGATTGTAGACCAAGGTGAAATCGGCTAACTCTCATTTCCGTTCATTTCAAAATCCATGGGTTAATTCTCTCTGGTAATTAATAAGAATTCCTAAAACTTTTAATTGTTTTTTTTTTCTCAAATAGGAGTTCAACAGACTCAATCTCGTTGACGTGAGCTTCATTGTTTCCTAGCTAGGATAAAACTTGTGAGCTCATTTTTGCTATCTTTCTTTCTTTTTTGTGCGTGTTTTTTGTTTTGTTTTTTTCGTTTTTGTTTTTACCTTCCTTTTATCTTTTGCTTTTTCGTTATCCTCACATTTCGGTACAATTTAGACATATTTTGTACGTTCAAAAGAAATAATAGGAAGGACGACTAGGAGGTTTGTTAACACCCGCGAGGTCTAATTGCAGTACAGCTTATTGGAAATAATTTTTGGACTTCCACCTGTGCTAATCACAGAGACGATTAAAGTATAAGTGATCTTCCTTTTGAAATATCACTTTTCAGGAGTGAATTAGTTTGTACTGATAAAAAACTGACGTGAGGTGGTGTGATATAATTGATTATTCGAAACTTGATATTAAATTCCTGTTTTTAAACCCATCCTGATAATCTGTAATGACAGTAGGGGAGCAAGTTTCTTGCTTTTTTCCAATACCTATTTCCGATTTCGTGGTCAACGGGATTAATATCCATTAATGTGATATTCCAATTGGGGCGTTATAATGGCCAAAACAAAATTTTGAAGAAAAACCTGCCTCAGTCATCGTAACACCAAAATGAAATTTCCATGATTAAGAAATTGAGAATCTTTTCTTTTAATCTACTTGAAGTTGTAGCTACTATTTACCTGATAAATTTCCCACAGTGGCCCACATGAGAAAGCTGAAAAAAATGTATATTGATGCAAACAAATATAGGTAGATGTAAACAAATAAATATTGATGCAAAGTTCCAAGACAGGTTTCGGCAAAAAAAAAATCTCACATGCAAATAAGGCAAAAAGCAATTAAAATATCTTCCTTGTATTTGCTTTCTACAATTACATTTGCAGTTTGCATGGAAAAAAACACGTAACCTGCGTTGAGGAACTATAAAAATAGTTTACCCCACTTGTGATTCTTGTCGGCCTCGTGTGAGGTCTGTTTCCTTCGATTGGGCCTCAGAGAATTCGTGGACAACAAGCTCTTGGTTATTCAGGTACAGTTCTGAGGTACTTCTGTATCATCTCCATCGACACAATAATTTCAGTAGTCGGAAAGCTGAAAGAAAATCTAAACGCATATTGTCACTATTAATGAAGCGTTTTATACGCTGTCAATCCTTAGAGCTAAGGTTGAAGTGACAGGCCCATTGGAAATTTTTTTTTTCGGTTGATTCTTTAAGCTTTGCTGTTTAAACATAATATTTAATTTCTAAGCTAGATTAAAAGAACACACTCTGACCGAATGAAGAATCGAAATGAGAAATATTGACTAATTTCAAAGGTGTGTTTAGGAAGAAAGCAGGGCTTTTCCTGTAGTAAAGTTTGTCTTTGGTCAAATTATCTTCAGTTGTTAGGTTTCTTTAAGCCATTTGGTATGAAACTTTGAAGACTAACTTTACATATCCATCTAACTGGTAGGAAATACAATATTGATTTTTTTTTTCGTTATTACACTATTGTTGGATCAATAGAAACATTGGTATAACACCACTATAAAACGACGCAGAAGTTTTCCACCTTCTTACAACATAGAGGTAAACACGAAAATCTTACTAAGTTCAGTACTCAGAGGGCCATTAATTCCTTTGTTTGATTATTTCTCGTTTTTATAATTTTCACTCCAGTTATGTCCGCTTAAAGAAAGCAAGGGAAGCAATTTAAATATATCTCGGTTTTCGTGCGCTTAAGTAAATAGGAAATATGGTATAGCATAAATAAAAAAAATGTTTCAGACGATGTACCCTTTATGATTCAGCTATATGCTTTTTCATTTAATCCGTTTACAAACTGATAATATACTATAAAACTACTTTAAATATAACAGATAAAGCAATGATATCGCTGTATCACGTTAAAAATTTTTCCGAGGCGCCGTTTCCAGCGACTGGTCGGATAATTTCGCACACGTTTGTCACCAGGAAAGGTTTGTTATGAACGGATGTAGGTGTCTAAATGGTAGACGACAGTTGGTCGTAAATTGACGCCTGAGGAGATTTTTTTTATTATTATTATTTTCGGTATAGAAAGCGGAGCCAGCAAAGTCTTTTAGTCTTTTTTCTGTACTTACGTGCACTTGGGTCATGTCAGGAAATGAAAATTAAGTAAATAATTCTTTATTTATCTTGTTGTCGGGAGAATCTATTGTAATTTCTTTGTTTTGTTTTATTTTATTTCATTTTTTTTTTTTTTTTTGTCGTCAAAAAATGAAGGGAGTCGCCGATGATTTTGTTCAAAACATTTTACATGAAAAGGGTCGAAATTAAACTTTTTTCAGTCAATTTTAACTTTAATGACTCTTCGACAACAAACCTGAGAAAGCTAAAATTTTTCACTAAACAAATATGAACAAATTAGGGAACGTGGTACTGTAACGTGAACTTGAAGTAATTGCATGCGAATCGCAGTCGAGAGTGATTACTTTCATAGTGACTTCTTCAGCAAACCACAGCGGATACAAATTTGAACAAATGAAACTAATACGACATAAAAATGCATTTGGTTTAGCGCCTGCAGATCGAGTGCATATTTACCACTTCTCTTTTTCTTTGCTTTTCTTTCTTCTTTTCTCTTATTCGAAAGGGCTAAAAGAAATGAGAAAAATGCACTATGTTGAGAGAGAAACGGTAATTTGAGTACTGATGGAGATAAGGAGATCATTTCACTTATTACTAGGACTGTAATGGGACCTCTAATGGGTCATTCCTCATTAATTCTGCAACTGTCATAAGGTTGATAATCATTTAGATCATTTGCACGTCATTTCAAATGATCAATAGCCGAGATTTGACTTAATCCTCCGTACCAACGAGCAGTTGTATTGGACTTTTGCAATTCATTCAAGAATTAGTCTATCCTAGAAAGCATTTTTTATGAATGATTAGAGCAATTTGACAAGTTTTTCGTGCGCTTACCTTATTGCAAAGACATGCGTGTTAGAGATGACCCTGTCTTTGTTGATATTTTTCATCGTTATCATTTTGGATCGATCATATTTCCGAGTATGGTTCCTTTGTATTTATATTCATCACTTTGACGGTAACGTTCATTTCTTGTTCTCCTTCAATAGTATCGTTCTCGAGAAAGGAGGCAGCCAGCTAGAAAAATGATAACCAACGGTACATCGGCTGAAGAAAATCCATATGATGAACTCCGAGCTATATTGGCAGCAAGAAACACAGCCGAGTTTATTACAGAGACAACAGTTTATGTGATAATCAACCTGATGGCTTTGCTAGGCAACATTCTTGTCTGCTTTATCTTCTACAAAAATCCAAATTTACGAAGCGTTACCTATCTATATATTTTTGCGCTTGCCATATCGGACGTTTTTATGGCAGCATTTTGCATGCCTCTCGTCTGGGGAGTATTGCTAGTGGGTGAATGGAGATACGGGGGAGTAGTGTGTGGATTTCATGGCTTTGCTGTGCTTTTCTTGGCATTCGTGTCACTGCAGACCATAGCGTTGCTAGCCTTTAATCGGTACTGCCGAGTGGTGAAGCCGTGGTTATTCCGCAAGATTTTCAAAAAGAATTTCGTCGGTTTCTCCGTTCTGGCTGTAGTTTCCTCAGCCGCATTTTTCCTTGGCTTACCTCTTGCTACAGGCTGGGGTTATTTTCATTTCCATTCTGGCAAGATTACCTGCGTATTAGAATTCTATCATCCCGCCACAGATAAGATTTACACCGGCATCCTGGGGCTGGTCAATGTCGTTTTTCCATTTGCCGTGATAACTTTCTGCTACACTAAAGTGTTTTTGAAAGTACGAGAGCATCGACAACGCTTTTCCTCAATCACCACCACAAACTTAAGACTGAGCGTTGAAGAAATAAACATCACCAAAACGTTATTTGCCATGGTGTTAGGCTTCACTTTGTGCTGGCTTCCTGTTTTCATTATCGAATTTACTGATGCTGTAACAGGAAATCACTCCTTACCAAGGAAAGTGTATCTCATTAATGTCTTCTTGGTTTCCATAAGTGCTGCAATCAACCCGGTCATATACGGGGTACTTAACAGATCCTTTCGTGCGGGATATTGCGAAATGTTCTCTTTTCGTGGCAGCTGCTTAATGAGAGTCTGGAATATTCAAAAGGAACAAGAAAATAACAGTAAACGTCAAAGTGCTGACACGTACAACTGACTGCAAAATGAACTCTTTCAATAGAATTTGTAATCTCTTGGAATACATCTTAACTAAAAAAAAGAGAGACATCCATGCACTGTTGATTTAGATCATTAAGTATGCCGGTTCGACTTTGTGTATGTATGCCACAGCAAGGAGTCTTGGTTCTAAGTCGAAATTCTAAGTTGCTAATAGTAACCACTAAACACATTGATTTTCGAAGAAGACTCTACACACGGGAAGGCGAGTTATTCAATGGATTCGACCCAATACCAACAGCTGCAGACCTACTCAGTGATTTTTCCCTGTAATTTTTTAACTAGTCTTGCTATGCGCTTTATCGATTCCTTTTTCCTATTATGGCCAAATGTTCTGATCACAATTTAAAAATTAACAAAAAAACAAAGATACTCTTACTTCATTAAATTGGAGGAATTTGTTCTGCAGAAACGTTTATTTCTGAAATAATTGATATCCTGCTAGAGTTGAAAGTGAATGAAATCATAAACTTTACCTTTCATCTTTTACGAAATTCACAAAATAAAGAAGGAAAGAAGTACTGATAAATTTAATGTCAACAGGAGTGCATTGAATAACTCCATGGGAATTTCCAAAGAATTTCAATGAAAGAAATAACCGTACAAGACAGGGGATTGTTTTTTCCCCATAAAATTGCTTTTCTATTCGGCCAATTTTTGACTGACATTTATCGTAAGCGCCATCGATTGGCAAATATTAGCAGAGAGTTTCATTTAGTGTATATCAATAAGGAAATAAAGAGAAAGATTAAACTGAGGGCTGTTGAATTGATGGCAAAATTTGATGATTCATGTATTGGGGATTTAAACTACTCTGTAATGAATTTCAAAATACTGTTTTCAAAATCAGCCCTGTGGGATGATTATTTTAAAGAGCTTTCATCTATATATATGGCATTGCATAAAGGTATTAATTTCTGCCGAAAACAAGGAAAAAGGAAACCATGATCTTATTTCGCCATGTATCTGTAAGTTCTGTTGCTTGACTCCTTACACGGTGAAGAAATCGGTTGACTAAGGCGAAGAAGCAATGCAGAGTAAATTACTGCAAGTATGAATTCAATCTGAACTCAGCATGGGTTTATAAAAACAAGACATATTCAAGGGCGCTGATTACATGGCTGAAATAATGTATTATTAATTACATCTCAAAGAATTTCAGGATTTCGCAATCTCCCAGCTCCCTTTAGTCATTGTTGGAAAGCTTCACCTGCTTGGATAGTTATGGAAATAACGGTAGTAACATCAACAGTACGTGATCCATTGAATCCATTGAATAAGGAGAAACACTTGATCGGGAGAGCAACGCCATGCCGCAACGTTCAGTTCATGTGCTTGAAATCAATGACAGAAATGTAATTGACAGTGGCGTAAACGTCCCTCCTGTACAATGTCAAGGAAACGAGACGGTGAATACTCGTAAACAGTTATCGGAGATCTTACGCCCAATTTTGACAGCCATGAAACTTACCGGACACTTCTTTGGTCCGACGGCAGTCACTGATGACAATAAGCAGAGTACATGGAACCTTTCGCGTTTCTACAGCGCTCTCGTCATTGTGAGCCAGCATATGCTGATTGTATTCGCCGTAATAAGTCACTGCCACATCGGTTTGAAGGACATGAGCAGGTTTATCTTCTTACTGCAGATCGTTGTGTGGTATCTGCAATGTGCGAGTGGCGCAACTATTTGCTGGGTCATGATGCCTCTTTATAAGAACAAGCGATCGAGATTTTCCCAATTTCTCTCCAGTTTTGTAGAGACAGAGCCCGAGCTCAAGGGTATTAAAGCGAAGGCAGTGAAAGGCCTCATATTTGCTTGCTCCGCAGCAGTTGCCAATACCGTCATCATTGGCCTTTTTAGCATGTATTCCGGTGGGGTGATCTCTGCTTTCCCACCATGGCAACAGTTTGCGCATAAATTCGTTCGAGTTGCCGAGGTAGTAATGCCATTTTTCTATTCCTTCGCCATGGTCTTACCCGTTTTGATGTTTTGCGTCACTTGCATGCTTCTGGAGAAGATGTTCTCGACCTTAGAGAATAAACTCGAGAACGAATCTATACACAATTTCACCATCTCGTACCTGCGTAAAGAACACGTGAAGCTATGTGAGATTGTGGACTTGGCCAGCGCCGTATTTTCGCCGCTCCTCTGTGTCATTATCACATTGGATGCAACATTAATTTGCGTCAACAGCTATCAGCTTACGCGAGGCGAGGCCAGCCGCATTTCTATCATAGCCTTTGTGTACTGGACTCTTTTCGTAATCTCGTTGTTGCTGATTTTGTTTTCATTTGGGGATAAGGTCCACGAAAAGGTCAGTGTATTTCTTGCTTACTGCAATTTCAAGACAAATGTTTCAATAGAAAGAAATAAATTATTTTTTTAATTTTTATGCCCATCAAAAGTTAGCTGCTTAAGTTGTTGTGGTGACCTAATAAGACGGCGTGAGGTAAATCTCGGAATTGTATTCAAATCAGTGAGACTCTTTTAATCGACTTTTTTTCAAGAGTAATATAAATTACGTTCTTATTTGATTTTACAAAACTCTGCCCTGTCAACTAAGAAAATATTCACCATTCGCTGAATGATGAAATCTAGAGAGGATTGTGTTTTGCTTAAAGTAATTACATGGCAGTGTCAAGACAGGAACTCTATGGTCGTCAGTTCCACCAATGGACTAAAAGCGCAGATACAGATTTTTGTAGGGAGAATTAAACTTTTTACTTCTTTAGGATGTCTAAAAATTGGCAGTTCCCAAAAAACGTATAACCCTTCTATACTGCGCTCTCTCTTTTTGCCATTCTAGTGACAAAGAAACACGTCATGAAACACGAAACCTCATCTCCATTATGGTTATAAGTAGATCGCTTCCATCGGCAAGTTAAGAAGGTTTCGACAACAACTTACCAAGTAAATAATTCATTTATTTAAAAAGCAAGTCGTATGATACTAAAACGCTATGTTTCTGTGGTTTAATCTAACATGAAATAACGGCAAACAAGGAAGACGTCGACGTCGCGGCATCGATCGAGACCAAACCTAAAGGAATACCGTATATGGAAATGACAAAAAAATACTACTTCTTGCAACTAGGCATGTCGTATTTCATAACAACTTCGATCGTCATTGAAAATTACTGAATAACACAAAGCAGGAAAGCTTGGGGAACTTCCTCTTTTAACAGATCGCTTGAGTTTCTATGTCATTATACTCTCCCTTTTGCAGCACAGCGAGTTCAATGAATGTTATGCTGACGATGAAACATACACTTCTCGGTGAAGTGGTCAGTAATTCCGTACTCTCCAATCATTAGGTGTTCATAAAATTTTGTCTCCGATTTCTGCCTTTTCGTTTTAATTGTATAAGATATTTACGAAATTATATAATTAATTTAAAAAAGAATATAAGAATAAAAAGGAGAGGATGCATAAAATTATCATTTTCACAGGGTATTTTTGTATGTTGTCAGGCTCCTGACAATGTCATTAGCAAAATTGAAGAAATATGGCTGTAGATCGTTCTCATTTGCAGCACTTACAACTTGAAACTCACTGCCAGAACCCATACGTAAAAATGATATTTTAAAATTTAAAACTTCTATAAAGACTTTCTTACTCAAAGAACATTTTGATTAAAGAAATATTGCGATAAGAATATTAATTATTAATTTTTACTTTTAATTTTAATCTTACTTTTTAGATACGAATTTTTAACTTGTACTTCTATATATTTGTGTTTTATTATTAATGTAATTTTTTAATCTACAAAATTTTCGGTCTTGAATATTCAGTTGTAAAGCGCCATGAGCATACGGATATGGCGCTATAGAAGTCCTTATAATTATTATATAATATTATTTTTATAAGTGAAAATCACTGCACGAAACTTCGAGTTAGTTAAGTGAGCGAAACTGTACTTTATATAATTACGAGAAAATTATAAGCCTCATTCCCACGGCGTCGAAGTCAAGAACTGTTTATTTGAGAAGCATTTAAAGCTAAGGGTGTTTTTACAGCCGTAATTAATTCTTGTTTTACATTTCCATTTCTTATAATAAGGAGGTATTGTTATTTGTTGCTAAATGACGCAGATGAACAAAGAGCGTCGACAACGAGCCAATGAGTAGATGACAAGATTTTTCCTCATTCAATATAATGTCCTCACCCAAACTCTCTTCTAAATGAAGTTATAAACAACAGCTGCCAGTTAAGATCAGTGTTTGATGTATTACATTGGCAGGAATCAGTCCCGATTCGAGAACACACAATGTTTCACAGATCTGTTGATGCGATCGAAATACATCGCAGAGATTCAGGAGACATCACAGGCAATCAAATCCCGATCGAAGAATACCAAAAGAAAGAGGAAATAGCGAAAAATCTACGCAAACAGCTGTCGGCGATTTTGCGTCCAATATTTCTCGTCATGAAACTCACAGGACAATACTTTGGCACAACGGCAATGTTTGAGGAAAATATGCAAAAAACATGGTGCGTGTCGCGTCTTTACAGCACTTTTGTCGCTCTTGGCCAGTGGTTGCTTTTTTTAATTGCTGTGACAAGTCATTGTTACCTAGGGTTCAAGGAAATGAATCAGTTTTTCTTTTTACTAGTTTCCACTGTTTGGTTTCTCCAATGTGCGAGTGCCACGACTATTTGCTTAGTTGCCTTTCCATTTGCTCAAAGTAGAAAGTCAAAAATGTCCATATTTATTGCCAGTCTTGTCGAGGCAGCACCCGAACTTAAGCTAGACGGTACAAAGGCCAAGGCAGTCAAGGGCTTGGTACTAGCATGCTCTGCAGCGACGCTAAATACAGTCGTCGTTGTTATGATGAGCGTTTATTTCGGAGGTATCATATCTGTGTTTTCACCATGGGAAAAGTACACCTTTATTCGATGGGTCGAACTCATATTTGGAACTTACTGCTCCTTCTCCTGGTGTTTCCCTGTGCTCATTTTCTGCGTCACTTGTATGCTTCTAGAAACAATGTTCACAAGTTTCCAGAACCAAGTTTCTGACAGATTCATCCACTCCTTGAGCATCTCGTACTTGCGGAAAGAACACTTGAAATTATGTCACACGGTACAACTGGCTAATGCCATTTTCTCACCACTTCTTTTTATCATTGTCACATTGGATGTGCCATTAATTTGCGTCAACTTTCATCAACTCATAAAGTCGTCGGCCGATACCGATCGCATCACGATTGTCGGCTATTTCTATTGGACTTTCTGCATATCTTCTTTATTGATAGTCGTGTTCTTGTTTGGAAATCGAGTAAACGAAAAGGTAAATTTTTACCTCTCAATCCGAAAAAAAAAATTGAAATAAATAAATTAGGGAGCGGTGGCTACTGTCTCTGTCGATTGCTTAATTAAGTACATCCTGTACAAATAGTAATTTTCTTATTTATCATCTTAAAGGTTTATCAAGAGGAAGGTATATGTAATTAACTGTAGAAATTAGTTTCATGTTGACACAAGAAATTTTCATTTTGATTTGATATAGAAATGCACAACTGTCACAAACAGTAATTATTAGTTTGCTGAAATCGATTATGAAATTATAACTTAAATATAATTATGAATTTTTCGTACGTGATGTTTACTTTACGTAGATGTGGTTGTTGTTGTTAGGTTTTGCTGTGTTTTGTTCTATTTGATTTTTTTTTTCAATCTAATTTTAAGATGTACGTAGGATATCTATCTTGAACATCACAAAATGTCATGATTATATCTGCAGGCTCACAGTTTTTATGAAACGATCCAAAAGTCACACGTGTCTATCGACGACCTTAAAGAACATGCCGAGGTAAGTAACTAAATTCACTCTACCACAATCTCCATAAAGAACGCTAAAGTATGTTCAAGGAAAATCATTAATGGATATATGCCCTTTCGTTAGCCAAGCAGTAGCTCAGACTTAGTCGCCCCCAGTTTGGTCGGCTCATTCCAGCAGTTTCTTATATTCTGGTTCCCGTCCATCCCTGTACTGCCAAAACTTATCGCCACAAAGACCATTTCGTGATCATGAAAGCGATCTTCGTTGTGATGACCAGACTAGACCAGACTACTTCATTCTGTTTTTTTCGTTTTTTAGCTGACTCTTTTCCTGGCACATTTGCAAGGGGATCCAATCGGTCTCTCCGTTGGAGGTATCGCAGTGGTCAACAAGTCTCTATTCCTAACGGTTAGTATGAAAAATATAAAACATGAAATATATGTGACATATTTTAAGAAAAGAAATGAATTATTTCCGACGAGTGATATTTCGCCTTACACTTTCCCTTTCATCCTACAGCTCTTTGGAATAATAGCATCGTACTTTGTCGTCCTGCTTACATTACCAAGCTAAAAAGAAGAGTCCAGTGTGCCCTGGAGCGCCATAATTCCTGGAGATCCAGTGTATAAATAACTATTATAACAAGCCTCAAATTAACGATAGCAGGGGGGGGGGGGGTGTAGGGGGAGATAAATGCAGTCCTCTCCGAAGTTATTATATGTACTTCGCTTTTCCTAATCCCAAAAAAATCATAATACCTCATCAGTTGCATCTAATTCGGTCGCGTTTGATCATTTTTTTCTTGATCCTATTCGATAGCATTTCACATTGCAAGCAGTAAAGGAGTAATTGAACAAAACTTTGGGTTTAAGGGTTAAAAACCTCTCCCCTCCACCCCCTCTCCCCTCCCCCTCTCCCCTCCCCCTCTCCCCTCTCCCCTCTCTCCCTGATGGCTATAGGCTGTGCGTCCGAAGGCTATAGACAACGATGATGAAGATACATTTAAAGTTGCACAGAAGTTGTAAAAGTGTTGGATTTGTTCTTATTGCTGAGGTTTGCTGTCAAAAGGTGGCTAGAATTTAACAGAGCGTAATATCAATTAGGTAAACGTCTACTCTATATCAAACACGCATGGGACAGACGGCTGTAGTAAATTGATTTGCCGAAACCGATTTCAGTCATGCTTGATCAACTTCGGCGCTAGTAGCTTGCGTTTCATTCAAGAATATCATACCCGTCTATTCGTTTGATCGGCTCCGGATTGAAAGAAAGAAAAATGAGAAATAAGCATACTTACATTTAAAAAATGATAAAACAGCTTGTAGGAACTATCACCTCCAATGGGACGAACATATATCTATCGCATTAATTATTGCATACATTGAACTAAAATCTGCGTTCAGAAGCTTAAGAGTTTCCATTGAACGGGAAAAAGCTTATGAGTTTCTATTGAACGAGAATCTAATAAAGGCAAAGAGTTCGATATTGACATAAAATCGAATGATTTGCATGTAATTTGAAACAGCTTCAAAATTGATAAGCCTCCATATTGCACTTGTGTATTGCTCAGAGACCACTTCTTCATTTTAAAACAACAACTTGCTCTTGATTTTTTAATTCCGAATTGCACTCGAAATGTTCAAAGTACAAATACAAATCTATAATGATGGAAGCTTTCCAACACTTAAGGTTGAGTGAACGTCACTTCCGGATTACAGAAACAAAAGAAATTTGACAGCAATTGGATTGTCCGCAATTCGAACTTCTTAAAAACTGTCGGTTGCATATAACTATACAACAGTAATGGTAATAATAATGATAAAAATTATAATTATATCAATGATTTACTGCACGTAGTATACATTACTCGATCTGTATCTATAATTATCCGATGGAATATTTGCTTGGTACAGCAAGTATGGATAACTGCAAATATAACAAATGTTATCTATAATAAAGAAACTATGTCGCTTTTAACTCAGTGCAGACCAAGCATAGCTCTTTATAAAGATCCACCCTACTCCCACTCTTCCCCACACCACCCGCCCCCCCCCCCCTAAAAAAAGGCACAGAAAAGAAAGACAACAAAATCTTAGTACTAAAAATAACAAACAGAACGAACAGGGTAATAGTTTTGATTGGCACAACGGTATATAAAAGGGATGTCACGATCTGGAGTTCTGTGCCGTTTTACATTTAGCCCAGCACGGCTGACATCGCTTCTAGTAGGACAAAGGTCTGTAGTTCTCGCATCCGTAGCAGATTCCTCGTTTCAACGTGCGGAAGCGATCCATAGGAGTAGTGTATTGGCAGGAAGTTTGATCAAAAGTCGCTAAACCGACAAAAGTCACCGACCAAAATAATAGAAAAAATATCACTAAAAATATAAATCAATCAAATCTGTGCGTCTTGCGGTTTCAAACTCTGGATCCTTTCGGTTTTTGTACCGTCAGTCACGAAGGAAAAGTCATCTGGCATATCGTCAATTTGATAAAAAAAAAAAAAAAAAAAAGGTTCATATCACCTATTTTGAGTGTGTCGTTCAGTATTTAAGACCTAACCGGAAGTATCTTTAACCCAGTTAAAGGACGTTTCCCTCTCAATATCATTTTGTTCATACGTAGTCATCATTATAATTATCTGCTGAGTATGTCACGTAGTCACTTAAAGAAATAATCATCCTCCACTGTTGAAAAGTTTGCGTTTGAACTGACCAAAGGCCTCGGGCGATATGTTAAAGCTTGATGATCCACGAGACCACAACCTCCGGGTTGGTATGATATCTACGCAAATGCACGGAACAGTGAAAATCACTCGACCCTCCCCCGCACTGTTTACGTTTGCACTCTAAACGCAACCTGTACGGGCGTATTATATCTTTAGCAGTCATAGTTTTATTATGATCATAATTTGTTTTACTCATGGTACATTTGTGATGGTCGTCAATAAATTATGAGATCGAGATCGTTCGATATCAGGTGATTCCCTTAGCGTGAAACAGCGTATAGGTACTTAATTACCGTTTCACTACACGCCGAAATGATTGGCTGATGAATGGAGGTTTAGCCCCACAGGGAGTTGTGTTGAGAGAATTTTATAATCACTTATTCTGTTCTAAAAGCTTGTGTAAATTATATCAAGTTTCTCCTCCGAGAAAAATAACTTCTTGTACAATTCCTTGAAGGAAATTTTAAAGAATATTTTTAGCTGTTGAAAATGTTATTGGCTGTTAAAATTGTTTCGAAACAGATACTGCGTGATTCATGAGTGTGGATTGAAAGGTAAATTCCTACTAACTCCGACTAATAACGATTAGCCGCGCCGTTCTTACTACTGTTTAGTCACTTCGGGAATCAATGAACACAGAGTATATAGAAGTGATGACAGCGCTAGGTAATAAAGTTTAGTGTGTCATCGAAAAATTCGTTGTATTTTTTATGAAAACGGGATCAAATGGATACCACAGAAGAAAAAAGGGTCAGAGATCTATTAAAGGACATTCAGTTAGAACAGTATTATCGACAGATCCATGGAAAACTACATGTTACTCGTCTGTCGCACTTTGATCACGTAACGGAAGAAGATTTAGACGATCTCGGAATGGCAAAACCTGAACAGAGACGTTTGTTTGAAGCACTTAAGAAAGCAAAGAAGAAATCGCTTTTTAGCAGCTTCAGAAGAAAGGTGAGTTCTTAAATTAAAGAACTATCTCTCCGATGCTTAGATGACGAAATCGCGCGTCTTTACGTGCGTCAGTAAACTTGTTTTGATTTACGCTAAATCTACGCGTCTGTCGATTCTGTCGTAGTTTTTTTTTAAGGAAGGAAATTTACTTAAATCATATCGTTCCATTTATAATTAATAGTTAAGTATGGTGTCTTTAGGCAGAAAAACACACTCTACGCATTTTATTTTACATGCGTACAGCGATGGTTATCCGAGAATATTATCGACGACCCGGTATATATAACTTGCTCACGAATTTATACCACGATCATGTATTTCACACAGATATGTAGTCGATAGAACTGAAAATTAAATTTTACTTTCTTTGAGTAGCACAGAACTCTCTTATATTCTTAGAAATTAAATAATTGCGCTTTCGATTCACTCGCTCCTCTGTCCACGTGTTTCATTTACGTCGTCTGGTTTCACAACGGGGTCAGAGCGGAAAAAAAATTCCATTTATTCTCAAAATACGCTTCTACTTCTCTACCAGTGAACGAAAGGAACTGTTTCAGTCTTCCTGATAGATTCTTAAACAGTTAAAAGCTCTTACACATCGGTTAAATTTATCATGGTTTTTATTTTGGTTTATTTTTAAGGTATTCAGTTTGAGTCAAGAGCTTAAATTATACAACCTTTGACTCGTCATTGTTCTGATCTTTTGAAAACGAACATTTCAAATATGTCTTGTATTTAGGTCAAACCAAATTCCTCGGGAATTTTGCTTTGTTTTGTCTGTGTTTTCAACTCGTTATAATGCCCAAGAGATCTGTAGTTAAGATTCGAAAGTGTGATACTTCCAAGCGGAAGGTTTGTAAAATTAAAAACAACGCCATAAACGGATGTGCGTGGAATCACCTGATCTTGAAAGAAATGATAAAAACACCGATGTTAGAAACTAAAATCAGTTCTTCATGGAAAATGAAAAAAAAAAAAAAACAAGAAAAAAAAAACAGCTTTTCTCATGAATATGCAATAGAAATGATTAATGTTTCAATCTCCTTCAAATGTAATCACATTGTTCATGTGCTGCTCATTTGTGAATACAACATTGCTTGTTTGTTAAGTTGTAATGGAAATGAGACTGAGTGGAGTCCAATTCAGTCTATAATCTTAGAGTCGAGTGAGTAACAGATTAAAATCAGACAACCGCAAAGCCGGAGTCTGATTTGTTAGGATTGCCGTTACAAACAGAATTAGACAACAGAAAGTCCTGTTGCTAGTTAATTAAAAATGACAACATTTTAAGGACAAGCTAGCCATCTGATGTAATTTTTTCATAAGAAGCAGCACTCAACTCTACAAAATGTGCAGATCAGTGCATGTGCTTGACATACACAGTCCAGTTACACAGGCATGATGCCCCTAGACTGTCCAATTAAAAGCACAATGCACACTCTGTCCAATTACAAGCATGGCATGCACACTGTCCAATTAGACTGTCTAGTTAGACTTTCCAATTAGAAGCATGGCCTGTACACTGTAAAAATTACAAGCATGGCCCATACACTGTCCAACTACACTGTCTAACTAGACTGTCCAATTACACTGTTCAATTACACTGTCCAATTACACTGTCCAATTACATGCATGGTGGGTACACAGTCCAATTACACAATCCACTAACAAGCAGGATGTGTTTACTGTCCTATTAGTTCTCAAATTAGGCCTATGATAGCCGATCACATTAAAAAAATTTGTTTTTGTTTTGATTAATTTATCATAGTAATTTTTGTTTTTTATTTTACTTTATTTTGAATTTCTTGTCATGTGGTTGGTGATTTTGTATACAACTTTTAACCTGTACCAAAAATTACACCTTTGCTAAAAGTTAAGAATTTTATCCCTTTACTGAGAGATACCACCAACAGCATTTAGAAACTCTGGGATTATAGACATGTACATAGTATATTTGTTACTTTTTCTATGACATTACTCTTCTGATCAAATTCCTGATTCTCTATTCCACTATTAGTACACTTCCTTGGTCATGAGTCCAGAGAATTTGGACTTTATCATATTAAGATAACACTCTCTACCTGATGCATTTGTCCTTTCTTGTAATAAAATTTTTGGATTAGATTAGATAGTTATAGTAAGGGGAGTAAGGGGGGTTTTTAAAGACATGAACATTTTAACTACCTTCAGAAAATAAAGGAGGCTTGACCTTTGATTGGACATGCTGAAAACTTTTCAATTCTTTTCTTATCAAATCATGTCATGATTTTACTTAATCTACAGCCTTTCCATGCAGGATATTTTTGGATCATGGACTGAGTACATGCACTCACAGAATGAGAAAAAATGAAATGTTCTAAAAAAAACTTCTTAAAAGAGATTCATGAATAAGGAATTAAATTGAAATACCCTCTCTGTACATCAGTACCAACATTTTTTTTTTTAATTTTTATTTTTATTTTTTTCTATATATTATACTTACATATGTACTTACACTTTACTTACTTCTGACATGATGCTTACACCATTTTTATGTTCTACTGAAAAACATTCGCCATTCATACATTTTTATTTAGATAGTTTTATCTTTCCCTTTTTTTATCCCTTGTGGTTTTGGAAAAGGCAGTGAATACATGATAATAAGTTGTAAGGTAGTTTGTAGTTTTTAAGTGATATAAACTGAACTAGAATGTAAACTTACCATTATGTGATATTTCAACATTTCAATTGATGACTAAGAATGTCTAATTTGAAAAATCAAAAACATGATTTGAAACTAGGTTGGTTTTCATTTTTGACTCTGTAATGAACTAGGGTCCAGAGAGACTCTTTGAAGCACGTAGCGGCCTTTTTGATAGTCTCCTTCTCAACATCACAATTTCTTTGATTCAATTAGATGATTGTTTCATGTGATACAAAGTGGTGGTTGGGTTAATTTTAACTAAAGCAATGGTCACTTACACTCGTCTCTTTTCACTTTCATGTCACTGACTACACATAATTGTTCTAAATGTTACAGTTGTTCTAGTAATTTTGTGGTAAACTTGTTCATTTGTGTTTATAATAGAAATCGAAGAAATCAGAGAGTCCAGTAGAATCTACACCAGAGCGCTCAAGTTGCTATGGAGTTGCAGGTGACTCCTTGACATGTGTCATCACTGAGCAGTCTGTTTCTCTTTATGAAATGCTTGGAAATGGTGCCTTTGGGTATGTGAGGAGAGGAACATGGATGAAGAACTCCCACAAGAAGGTGAACTGAATATTCAACTGAAATAGGTTAATCACTGACATACATGTATTGGATCAATATCAGTATCTGGGCAACTGCCCACCTAACCCCTCCCCTAACCCAACATTAACCCTAAGTTGTTATCAATTGACTGTTTTTGAGTTAGGGGAGGGGTAGGTGGGCAGTTGCTCAGATACTGATATTGATCCCATGTATTTATTTAATATGCAGAATCTGTTTGGAGCACTGACTCACTTTAGTTTTGAGAGTTAATCTCCATTGGTGGTATTGCCTTTGGACGAGATGCTCAAATCCTTTCCAAGTTATCTGCCTACCTTTGGTCAGGTTCCATAGACAGTGTATCATAGCACTTGCCACTTTTAGTTGTGCCCATTGTGGTCAACATGGCAAGAAGAAAGAATTTAAATTGGTGACTGAATTTTCATCATAATTTGCTAGTTTGGCAACCAAATTTTGTTTCTTTTTTTCTGGCAAGTCATGTGTGGTTTTCATGGTCAAGAGTTGAAGTAAGATGAATATTGAGTTAAATGAAAGTTCAAAGTACAGTTTTCGTTGTAATATTGCCCCTACTTGAGTTAAACCTTAACTCCCATGAGTGACCAAGACAGAATTTCTCCTTACAATACCAATACAATATCAACCAGATAAGTGGTGAGAATAAAGAAAAATATCAATTTGGGGATAATAAGTTGATCCAATACTAAAGTCTCTGAAGTAACATCATAAGAATTGTGTGGTTGACAGTAAGGAGGATGACAAATTTGATCTGGGAGTTAAAGGGTTAAAGGTCCTGAAATGGTGAGCTTGGAGCCTTGACCTACAATTACAGCAATCTTGAATAGAGGGCAGTATTTTGAGAATCTAGTGTTTTGACCAAGAACATGACAAAGTGTTTCAATCACACCTGTACATAATGCATTGAAAAAATTTTTGTTGTTAGCTTGTTTTCTATTGATTTTTATTATAAGCATTAATATATATTTTTTGTTGGTGTTATCAGTAATTCCCTTTTGAATATTTTATTAGGTTGATGTTGCTGTGAAGTGTTTGAAGGCATGGAATGACAAGGCTTTCCAACAGATGCAGATGGAATTCATTAAGGAAGCTAATGCCATGAGTCTACTGGATCATCCCCACATAATCAGACTCCACGGAGTTGTTCTTTCTGCACCAATGATGTTGGTACGTTCAACAAAAGTGACTATTATGTGTACTTGATATACTTTCCACAGCATTTTTGGTGCATTTATAAAATTGTCAAACACACTGTACATGTTCAGGGGGAGGGGAAATTTTTTCCAAATGATTGCAAAAAATAGTGTACAAATGGTGAACATGTACAAATGCCAAACTTAGATTTTAACTTGGTTAAAAACAATATGATTATTTTTGTGTATTAGCTAATGTTCATGCAACAACAAAGAATAGCTTTGAGCCATGGAAGCAATATGATAATGGTAACGAGGAAGAAAATAATAGTAACAATGGGAAAATTCAAATAATAAAATCATTGAAAATAAAATTAATAAAATCACTGAAAATAAAATTAAACAAAAAATAGCAACAAACAATAGAAAAATAGAGAACGTAGAAAATGAACAAACAGCAAATAGTCTGAAGTGGAACATTCTACAAGTGATTGCAAAAAAGATTAATTGAACAGTAAACATGTATATGTATAGTCTTGGTTGCACTGCATATATTCATTCTGTATAGCATTTCAAAGAGAGTGGTTGCTCTTTTAACTGCTGCTGTATTTAATATTAGTCTTCCAATGAGGTTCATGTCTTATTGGTTTAACTCTAAACTCAATAGGTCACAGAGCTGGCTCCACTTGGCTGTTTATTAGCACGGCTCAGGGATGAACCTCATAATTTTACCATCAGTGGCTTGAGTGATTTTGTGGTCCAGATAGCTTCAGGAATGGCTTATCTTGAGTCTCACAGATTTGTTCATCGTGATCTGGCAGCGCGCAATCTTTTGCTACAGTCATATGAGAAAGTGAAGATTGGAGATTTTGGAATGATGCGAGTCCTCTCTGATGATGACGACCACTACACAATGCATCCCAGTGGCAAAATTCCATTTGCATGGTAAGTGTTAATTTATTTACACTAATCCTGTACACCCCAACATCAGTGTGCATATTCTCAACAGGTTTTTCTACACATTTATTGTAATACTAAGAAGGAGAATTAATCAAACAATCAAGAGCTTCTTCAGGAGTAATCATTTCTTTTTTAATGATTTTATGTTTGACTCAGAAGTGACTTGCTAAGGATGAATTAGATGGCAGTCATTCTTAAGGGTTAAAAGTTAATGCCATTAGGTCTTTTTAACTGTTACATGAAGGACAACTCATCCAAAGATTCTTGAAAGGGTTACACTTTGTTATGTTAAACGATTGCTTTAGGATTGTGATTTTCTTGCTCTAGGTGTCCACAAGAAGTTCTTAAATTCCGCAAGTTTTCCCATGCCTCTGATGTTTGGGCCTTTGGTATCACTGTGTTAGAATTGTTCTCCTATGGAGAAGAACCTTGGCCAGGACTTAATGGAGCTGAGGTGAGTGAACCATCAGCACACAGACTTAAGATATGTTTGTGTCATGTTTGCATGCACTGAAAATGGATTCTTATCCTTGCAGTCCACATGCATATCATCTATATTATTTATTGTGTTTCTATGATCTTGAATGCAATGCTTGGGGTTGTTTTCAGTGCAGGAGAAAGTCTATATGGGTTAAGGGTGTGGATAGTGGGATCCTGGAATGCCGTGAACCTTCCCCCCCCCCTCCCCTCCCATTCATTTAAATATTTATTTCTGATTATCTTTTTTTTTCTTTTTTTTTCCCTTTTTTTTTCACACCCTCCTCATGAGAAAGTAAGACACTTTTCAAAATACTCCATCTAAGAGAAAAAATGTACCCACTTCCATTATTCAGAGAGAGCTAAACACTGCCCTCTGAAAATCTAAATGTGCAATGTTTGGATGCATTGAGATGTATTATTGCCCTCACAGTCCATTTCCTATTCTTCAATATGGGACTTAACAACACTGTACTGTGTCAAGATAGTGACATTCATTGCTGGAAGTTAACCCCTTTTAGCTTCTTATGTTATAGAGTACTGGCCTTTGATCTTATCCGTGCACATAAATGATGTAATGATGTATCAATTATATTGTCTCTAATGTCATTTAGGTCAACTCTCTTTAAATGGAGTAGTCTATGACCTTCACCCCCCCCCCCCCCCCCCCCACCACCAAGTTGTCCATGTACAGAGTAGAATTTCAAAGCTGACGTTTTGACCGTTAGCCCTCTGTCAGAGCGAAAGACGATGGGCTAACACTCGAAAAGTCAGCTTTGTAACTCTTAAAAGTGGCCAAATTATGTTATTAACCCAGTCGATAATACCAAATTCCCCTGTTATACTCTCCCACCAACGCAGCATCACAGTTTCTTTAGAAACTTACCCCCTCTATTCATGTACAATGTACTTAACTTTAATACATTACCTGAATTTGTATGTTAAAAACCAGATATTGGACAAAGTGGACCTGCCATCATGTGAGAGGCCCAAGAGGCCTGAACACTGCCCTTCAGAAATCTACAATATTTTGGTGTCACTCTGCTGGTCGCATGAGCCTCACCAGCGGGCAAGGTTTAGCATGCTTAAAAAACTGGTAGACGAGGTGAGTGCCATACTTGCATATGTACTTCTGTCAATAGCTGCATTTGAATACTATACATGTTTGTTTTAGGTAAGCTACCTCTCTTGATTTTTTCCATAGTCCCTGTCTCCTCTGTGAAATCTACCTGGATCTATTTTGTCTTCGCGTAATCTTGAAGTGTACATTAACATTTTTGTGCTGCCAGTAATGTACAGTCCGTTAATCATTCTTTTTCAACTGAATTGTGAATGTGTCAATCCTTGAACCACGAAGTACAGAAATAATTGTAATTACTTTTAATTTATCATTTTATGTTTTGTAGGCACATCCCATGAATGTCGCTGCAGTGTTACCCTATGAGAGCAAGAGCCAACAAAATCTGAGCTTTCAGGAAGGTGACATTATCACGCTTCTTGAAGCCAGGTGAGATGATAAAAGTACAAAACAAGGACTCTGTGTTTTCAACTTATTTATTTTGAAATGCACTCTGAACCTGTGTACACCGATTACCGCATTAGCTTATTATTATTTTATTTACCTTTGCAGTCCCGATGTTTCTTGGTGGAAAGGACAAAATATGAGTACAAGAAAAGTCGGGATGTTTCCGTCAGAATTTGTAGAAAGTGGAATGCGGCGAGGTACCTAAGGAGAAAATTTGCATCGACTGATGTGTTCATCACTCTCCTGAGCCCAGTTGTTCAAAGGTGGATAGCGTTATGGAACGGATAAATCGCTATCCAGCGAATAACTGTTAACAAAATGTACTGCGCTATCCAACGGCAAGCGATTTGTCCAGTGGATAGCATTATCTACCTTTCGAACAATCGAGCCTAGGTTTAAATTTAAATTAAATTGTGTCGTATGTGCTGTTTATTTATCTCACTTTAAAGTGTATAATTCTGCCTCGTGTCTCGAAAACTTACTGTTTCTGTTTTTTTAAACAACAATTTCCTTTAAAACAAGTACAATATTTTTTAATATCTTGTTTGTTTGCAGCCGTTTCACCAGTGAATACTCGGACGTCTCTAAAACCGAAGTGAGTTTTTGTTTCGCTTTTGTTTGTTTGTCTGTCTGTCTCTGTGTTTCTTTTGCTCCTTTTTTTTAAAAGAATTCGTCTGTTGCACAATGCTTTTTTTTTGGTTGTACAAGGGCAGTGCACTAGCCTCCATCCTTCGTGCGATATGTAAGCGTTTTTCTTCCATCTTTTTCAGAAGTAATATTACGAAGCGAAGCAAACAGTGTAATCAGCTACCAAACTGTGGTAAGATTTTTCCCTAGTGCGATTTTTCACCCTTTTTGCATTCGTTTTGATTGTTCTAGTGCATTTGTCGTTTCTGTTTCCTTTGTTTGAGAAGCACCTTGTATCTGTATTTGTCATAAAAGACAATAGGGAACGAAACAAACTCGGATCAATAACAGTATCTGGGTAACTGCCCACCTACCCCTCCCCTAACCCAACTTTAACCCTAACTTGTTATCAATTGACTGTTGTTGGGTTAGGGGAGGGGTTGGTGGGCAGTTGCCCAGATACTGATATTGATCCACAAACTCTATGAGACACCCATCTCACTTTGATTTCTGTAACTCATTTATTCCTTAGACTGCGGAAGTGAGCACATCTACGAGACTCCTATCTTCTTATATTCACCAAACTCTTTGAAGAACGGCAGCAGTGTAAGCACTACTTTTTCTGGCCAGTCTGTTGAAAGCGACTTGGCCTCCTCCACAGACGTTGATAGCGGATATTCTTCCAGCGTGGACGTTAGACGATTCCGCCATTTGTATGACGAGAACAGCTCAGGAAAACAAAAAGCAAGGGTGGAGAATTTTTATGAAAACGCGAGCATCAGAAAGCAGAATACCAAGGATACCACGTATGAATTGATGTACCCTGCGAGTGGACCGGTATCCAGTCCTATTCCCATTCCAAGACAAAGCACAGGGGAATTAAGATTTGTCAGGATACAAAATGACACATCTTCGACTCCTCCATCACGCACTGACCAGAAATGCCCCCTAGACTTAAACTTCTCCAGCCCCCGATTGTCTGCCGGTGAAACGGAAGCTCCTTCTCTTGTCACTCAAAATACTTCAACTTCACTCCCACCCAGCTCAGCTACGGAATTACATGAAAATTCTCCAAGGCTCTCCAGGACGGTCTCACCACGACCAAGTAAGAAATCTCAGCGGGATTCTGGGATAGGGGAAACACTTGCCCAGGATTTGCCGACATTCTTGAAAGGAGCTGGAGGAGATAAGTCATCGGTTCGTCCTACCTCCAAGAAAGCTGAAGAGGAGGACATTTACGAAGAATTATCTGGGCCGTTTACATCTGTTTCATCAAATCCCAAAGGCTCTATTGTGACAAATACTTCCTCCAGTGTACCGTTGGCAGCGCACAAGAAACATTCATACGAAAACTATGCTTTACCCTTGAAACAACAATTAAGTTCTACAAAAGACCATGCCAAAGATCAGAGCATTAACGAAGCTGATAGAAGCAGGTGCAACTCAGCTAATCAAGTGCTAGACGAGCAAGAGCTTAGAGATAGCCGATGCAATACTTGGCCCTCACAACAAAACTATGTCAATCACAAACTGAAGGAAGCTGGTTTGATGCCATCAGATGAAGATTTCTATGACAACCACAAGCTTAGAACCACCTCAGACGCGTTTCAGCCAACTTCTGACGCCTGCTACGATAATTGGAAGATCAGTAACAAGGAAAGTGAGTCGGTGGGAGAGCTTCTGAGGGAAGAACAGACGCCCTGCTATGAGAACGTTGAGCTACAAACTGGTAAACATAAGGTCAATGATGGAAATCTCTCCCAAAAATCTGGAACTAGTTTGGGCTCCCATGAAGAAACACTTTCAAATCAAAACAAAACTAGGGAAGAAAGATGCAATAATTCCTCGTTCACCTCACATCAAAAGACCTGCATGTACGAATGCATGATTCCTAAATATTTACAAAATGGAGACCTCACGCAAGAATATAAAAAGCAAGGAAATACTGACAGTATATACGAGAACTGTGAAACTGTTGACTACAGGAAAGACAACCCCGAAGAGGTGGTTGGGGGCATGGTAATCCCAAGATCAATTAGACAAAATGACAGCAACTCACGAAAACTTTGTCGTTCCTTGCCCACAAATTGTCACTGCGTGGGGGTCGCTCCCAGCGATCCTTATGGTTTATTAAATATGATCCTGGAAAAACGCAGCCAGCCATTGCTGACCAGGGTAGGAAGTGCTGATGCTATTCGTGTTAATGCCTGGAAGGACGATCCTCTCACTGCCGGAGGACAAAGGGAAAGCGGAGACCATTTGGACCTCCAAGGTCATCCTGTTCCACCTCCGCGCTGGAGGCGATTAGCTCGTATGAAGAGGCCTCTCTCATTTACGTGTTGCTCCCATAACCAGTGGGAAATAACCATCAGTCCTGAGCTTGCCTCTGTGCTGAGCAAAAGACTGAATGGATCTGCTATGGGCTCGTCTGCATGGTTGAAAGCAGGTGCAAGCGCATTAAATGGCCACCATTCGGAAGCAGTAGAAATGGGCAAACCATGTTTGCCTCCACCTTCTGACCAAAGAGATAAAATAACCACGAAGGCTCGCAATTCCTCAAGTAACGCATACGAAAATGTTCGGTTACCGTGTGAGACTCCTGTGCAGAAAAATACCCCTCCCGAGCTTCCACCAAAGCTACAACGGTCAAATGAGAAAGTTTCCTTCCAGAGTACCACACAAAGAGCGAGAGCATTGCACTATGAAAATGTCAATGTGCTAAATGACTTTTATGCAGTCTCGCAAATAGCAAATGATTCCTCTCCTCCACCACTTCCAAGGAAACTATCTAAGGCAAAACCAACACCTATTATACCACGCCGAGTGGATCTAGAACAGCAGGGTTAAGAAATGTGTGCTAGATCCACATTGAACTGTTTATTGAAGGAAGGGGTACTGTCCTACTGTCCTACCCGAAAGCCTCAACGATGATCTGCCACACCGGAATGATCTGAAACGACAGTTTTAACAAATTGCCATGAAAATTCATCTGAAGCTCCTATCGGAGGAAATGAGTTTCGTCCCACTGGAAAACCCCAACGATGAACCTCCACGCCGCGTTAACTGGAACAGCTCATGTCAGCCCTTTCACCCCTAGGAGTGACTAGCATCTAATTTCTCCTTATCGTATCACCCCTGATTCAAACATTAAGGTCACAAGAATACAAGAAATGATCACCAACTTGAGAAGCTTTTGATTGCTAAACATATTCTCTATTTCAGCACCTTTGGAAATGTATAAAGAACAGTACAGAGAATATACATACTGATGATAGGGTGGAAAGGGTTAATAAGTATACATCGTTTGGCCACCATGGCCTTTTGTCTGAATAAATGAAATTATTTTTAATGCTCTTAGGGCATGTACATTAGCTACTTGAAATTTTTAGATCAACGTTATTTTTTGTAATTGTCTTAAATTAGTCTTGACTTCGTATCGTAAAGTAGTCAGCGTGATAAACAAATGCGAAATAATTATGTCTTGCCATTAGGGCAAGACAGTCAATGAATTTATGTCAATATTTTCAGAGACTAGGTCTCTTCAAATATAAGTAGTTGATTATTCAACAATTTGGTGGCTGGATACCCCTATTTTGTCATGAATCATACAAGAGTAAGCGTTTGAGTGTAATTTTGTCTTTTTCTGAAGTCAATCTTCAGCTGGTTAACATAATTCCATTGCTCTATTTTGCATTGTAGCCTTCCATTTTCGCGAGGGCTTTATTATTCTTTATACTTTTTTTAATATTTGTTTCATGGGAACGCAATGTAATTTTGAAACGTATTTCAGCTCACATGTAGGTTTCATCCTTTGTACCTTTTTTTTTTTTTTTTAGCATTTTATTTATGCTTGCATCGGCAGCAAAGTGTGTTCAAAAATTATATTTAAGGATTTACTGACAGAGCAATGAAACGTTGTATCTGACGTAGGAATATAAATCTATGTGATTTACGTAGGTGCTCTAGTTACACGTAGATATACACAGTTGTCTTAGGCGTCATTCCAAGACACGCAATTTAAACTTGATCATTAGATCTGTGCTCTTATTATGGAAGTGGTGAGCGTGTGTCGAAACAGGCTTGCCGCCATTTTCCCTTCTAGGTCTAAATGTAAATAGCTGTATAGAATAAGCGTCTTCGCATATGCAGGGAAACGTATCAGTAATAATTCAGCCGCCATGCTATTTCGTTCATTGCCATTTGAAATAATCCTTTGGTGTCGACTAGGGAGGATAAAATTAATGTGAACAATTTTCTTGTCTTTAATGACCGGAAATCGCCCTTAGAAAAAATTGTAGAAAATATGTCGACGAGGTAATGTAAAATAGAAATGTGAATACAGATGACTAGAATTAAAAAGTAAATATTCATACCTTTGAATTGAATGCCTCATTTCAATCAACAGTCGAGGTGTGAGAGATGCCAAGCTGCAGTTGTGCCTGGAGTTAGTCCTGAATACTAGTGTCCAATTTTAGACAAAGGAGCCCGATTTTGAAAACAAGTATTCCATTTCATCTCTACTGTCCTATTTTTGACTATAAAATCCGATTTTAGACACCAGTGTTCCGTTTTAGACTCTGGATCCGATTTTAGAAACTAATGTAAGAGTTTAGACGCTATTGTCTGACTTTACCCACTAGTGTCCGATTCTAGACACACGCAAGCATCCGATTTTAGACAGTGTCCGATACTGTAGACTAGAGTCCTATTTTGAACAATAGACTCTGACGTCATAACGATATCAATGATTAAGGAAGCATTGGTAGTCTGTTCTAGTCTCGGTCTGTTCTAGTCTCAGTTTTGGATGAAACTGCCTCCTTGACAACGGAATCATAGTATTCGTGACCTTGGCGCGTACGAATGCGTTTGAGAGTTTTATTTTGAGTAGTGATGAAATAAGAAATCTCAATTTACTTTAGAGGTCAAAAACCGTAAGAAAGAGATCTCTTAAACATGTCACGCTGGTTTGGTACCGTTTTTGAAATTGAACCTGTTATCATTTGAAACAGTTTATTAACGAGATAATTCAATTTAATAGCCGTATAATTTTACCAAGCACACTAGCGTCGCGTAGGAAGGGTCAATGACATGAAGTACTTACGCAACGCAGAAAACTGCTTGTAACTGTCTCTAGAACTGTGGACTCAATTGAACGGCTCTGTCGGGACAAATAATCATCAGTTTCCGTTAGGTCCAGGTGTCCGTGATAAATGATTATCCCATGAACGATTTAAATATGCCGTTTCATTGAAGAATTTAGCGCATCTTTGACTGTATTGATCGATTGCTTAATTTTATTTAGACTTCCTGGAGTTCTGTCAATTGCCGCTTGTACCTGGAAAGGAAGTTACTGATAGAAAGGAAGTAGATGAAGAGGAAATGAATTTCGAGAACTTTTACTGATGAAGTTTGAACGTGTCGACGGTAGCGGAACATTTTGAAGTATGAAATTATCCGAGTGTCTGTAGTAAGCGAACAGCAAGAGATTGAGAAAAAACAACAACAACAAAACAACACGGACGGGTTTATTATCTACATAAAGTTTAAAAGAGCAGAAGAAGATACAACTCGAATTGGTTCATTTAAAACGATCTTTATAACGAGTTCAATTAAGAGACACTTGGAGACGACGCTTTTCGGAACCCTGTTCTTAACACACGACAACAGATTCAAACAATTTCCGTGACTTTCTTTGTACTTGTGCTTTAATAGCGTGTTATTTTAAAAAGCTTAAAGAATGAAAGTTGTCTCAGTTTACTCTCAAAGGTCAGATATCTCAAGAGAAAAGGCCTCAAACATGTCATGTTGTTTTGTTACTGTTATTGCACAAGCAATATGTCATTTTTTACCACGGTAGAGAGGGTAAAATTTGCGCAAGCCATCGCGAATAGGGTTAAAATTGCGTTCATAAACAGTTCGGCAAGCTGGATTGATGATATCTATGAGTTTGTGACTCGTGACTCGTGACTCAGAAAACTGATAGTATGCAACTGATATCTGCAAAAGCGACTCCAGTGATAAAAATGAAACATTTCCTTTCAGTCTGAGTATCTGTAGGGTTTCATTCTGCTGTTCTACTGTCGAGTTTAGAGTCTCTTTGATTGCGCTATTTGCTTATGAATTCTCCTCCTGGTTCAAAGAGTCGAGTTTTCTTGTTTGTCGCTTGCACTGAAAGGAAGTTGCTTTTAGTCAAACTTCTGAGGAAATTGATGTCGAGAACAGTGAGATTAAAATGATATTTAATTTGCGCTGTGTCAGAGCGAACGGAACACATACAAGATATAAAATACGTTGTGTTTTACCACCTGCATCAACTTTCGTGATGTCTCTCAAAGAGCGTTCTTTTCTGGTAAGCCCCGGCACAGTTCTATCTATTTTGTGTTTGCTCCTCTGCTCCGTCGGATTCATTCGAATTGAGACCATATTCAAAGACTACGAACAAAGGTTGAAGACAGTGGAGAAAGTCATGCCCCAAGATCAAATGAGACGAGCGAGGACGAATCTAGCTTCCACTAGTGAGGGTAACTAAAAACATTCTGTTTTGTATAATATTAATTTTCACATAAATTTACAAGTTTTCATGCTCCCAAAGGTAGCTTGCGTGCTATTCTAGTTGGGCGGCACGTCAGACGTAAAAGTCTTACAACAGCGTCAACAAATTACCTATAATTTAATAATATTGCTGATAGGACAAATTCAAACATGATAAGTTCTAGTTATGTAATGGTGTTATTTGGTACATAACGTTTCTTCGACAAGCAATTAACTTAGAAATGATACAAGTATATCTGTCATTTTAATCGTTCGAGGCAAATTCTTATTTTCCTTCCGTTCGTGATCAAACGGAGGTAATATAAGAATTGAGGAAACTCTCAATTTCGTCCAACAATAGGTAAAATTAAAATTTTGACCTCTTCTTGGACGAAATTGAGAGCTTCGTGACATTGAGAAAAAGTATTGATTTACACGCATCTTTGAAAACTAATCTCCGTTCAATGAAACCTTTCTCGAATCTCTTTTTCGACGTTGTTTTGAGAGAGGCCTCAAATTACTAAAAACGTAGCGGTAGAGCTGCTATGATATTTAATTCACTTCCTTCTTGTGTGGCGTCTAGTCCGTCGATGAGAACCATTGTCGTTGAGAGATGATATCACTTTCGCTTTAGGCCTCTGCTACATTTCAAGCATCGCACGCTTCGGTAGCTTACTTAATTAGATTCAGCAAACATAAACAGCATCACCAAAAACAATTTGCTAGAACTGAGTTCTAATAGCTACATATAATGATCCAAATAGGAGGTTGGCTAAATTCACCAAGCGCAACAGAAACTACAACAGAAACAACAACAATAAAAAAAAAGGAGTAGCCACAAAAATACAAATTGCCGAGCATTGTAACCTCGTTAAATTTCTGCTTAAAATTCTAGTTTCTACCACGCAAGGCGAGGATGAACCCCATCGAGTGAAACGTAGTATTTCACAACCATCTCCTTTCAATAACTCTGCTCACATCAAAGAACTATTTGGAGACATTATCTCCTCCACTTTAAAGCTGTGTCAGTACCAAGGACAATTGAATGTTTGCCCACGTGGTCGGCCGGGACTTCCAGGGAGAGCTGGACCCAAAGGTGACAAAGGAACTAAAGGACCCCGAGGAATTATAGGAGCTACTGGTCGCAGTGGAAAACCAGGAAAGATGGGACCATCTGGAGTAAGAGGAGAAATGGGAATTAAAGGGGACATCGGGGCACCGGTCTCCCTGGTATCCCAGGGACTAAAGGGGAACCAGGAGAGTCTCTTTCGCCTCCAAAAGTGACAATTTCTGCACCAAAACTAATTGTCAACGAAACCAAAACAGCCTCACTTCTATGCTCTGCTTCTGGAAATCCCGCTGTTCAAATATCATGGTCAAAGATCAAGGGATCGTTGCCTAGAAACCGGACCAAAGTGGCGTCAAATGGCCTAATGCAGATCAGTAATGTTGGCTTAGAAGATGCGGGCGAATACAAATGCGATGCGCGAAGTATACTGGGAAAGGATGAAAAAACTGCAAGTCTTGTTGTTCAAAGTAGGTTGTATATTTTTCACATGTTTTCCTTTTTCTTTCGTGGTCACATGAACAAAACGTATCACCAAGGAATTTGTTTTAATCTATGAATGATTCAAATCCTTCTGGTTTGTAAAGAGGCCGAAAAGATAACAATAGTACAACGGTACTAACGACTTACGCAATTATTCACAGCTCAGCCCCAAGTTTCACTTTCTTCGGGCCCAACCTACGTTGAAGTGGGAAAGAACATCACTCTACCAAAATGTCACGTGATAAGCTTTCCACCAGCAGTGATTAAGTGGTCCAAATTTAACGGTGGCTTAGCGCAGTCCAGGACTGTTGTGAAAGATGGACAGCTGACCATAATACATGCGAAAATGGCAGACTTTGGTTCATACGAATGTAAAGCGTCAAACATTTTAGGACATGATTCAGCTTGGACGCGCTTGAGTGTATTTCAGCTACCGCGTTTTACAAAAACACCACCTGAACAGCTTTTTGTTGAGAAGAACAAAAGAATTTCAGTCCTCTGTCAGGCTACTGGTCACTCTCCACCAAAAATCACGTGGTTAAAAGAGAGAGGCAATCTTCCTGTTGGCAGATCACTGGTCAGTCATGATGGAACACTACAAATCTGGAACACAAAAAAGGAAGACTCAGGCACTTATATCTGTACAGCAACGTCTAACATAGTACACAAGGCGGTCACTGGAATGAAATTGACTATTGGTGGTGAGTCTACCCTGTATGTCCTATATTCGGGTTTTATTTGTTTTAATTACCATTTTCGTTAACATTATTATAACCTTTATTATTATTGTTAATAATAATGTTATTCTTAATATTATCGTCATTGTTATGATGATGATGATCATCATCATCATCATCATCGTCATCATCATTACTATTATTGTTATTATTATTATTATTATTATTTTCATTATTTGTTATTGTAAAATCCGTCGCAGCTCTATCTGAACCCGAAGCCTGTGTAGGTTATATTAATGAAACGTTTTCGATAGCAAAGCAAACCAATGAATGCAAATTTTACGATACCCTCCGAATAGGCTTTAACATGTATTCCATTAACTCTTATTTAGAATGTGTTCCTGTTGCTGTGGCAGACAATGACACAATTCCAGATAGCGCACTTAAAGCAAGCACATTCTATAATACATATTATCATCCATACCACGGCCGACTGAATGAAACCAGGGGAAGGGGGGCGTGGTGTCCTCAGACTAAATCTGATAGAACAGATTACCTTCAAGTTGATATGGGTACAGAGCTGTCTGTTTGTGCTGTGGCTGCACAGGGAGCACTGATTCCTAGCGAATGGACCACCAGCTACAAATTGGTTCTATCCGCAGACGGTGTAACTTGGAAAACTTACAAGGAATCAAATGTAGAAAAGGTTTGTAAATGCCAATGAATGAAGAGTTGATTTGATCAGCAGATGTGGATGACGGCTATAGGCCCTTGTAGAGTCCAATTCGGTCTGCGCATTAAACGAGTAATTTAATCGTGTGGTATATGTGTTACTGACCAAGCGTTAGGTTAAGATACCTAGATATTGGCCGAGCTCTTTTATTTATTTATTTATTTATTTATTTTTTTTTTAGCGTTTTTATAGACTGAGATGAAGTCCAGGTCCTTAAAATACGCAAAAAAATGAGCTAGACTAATATTCAACCATCTTCACCTGACGCTTGCTCAATGAAGGATTTATCATACGGCAATAATATTTCGCTTGAATAAAAACCAGGAATGGCTGTTTCTTTCGAGAACGGGGAAAGAAGCCGACTGTGTTTGTGGCACAATAAACCCACGAGAGTCGGTTGGTGTTTCTTTGTTTTGCCTATCTTCTGCCGCTTTTTGCGACTCCATCACCGACAGAGTCAAAAAAATTGCGAACTTTTAAAGTCCACCCCACGAAACTTATATCCTTGTACAGGATCATAGCGGCTTATCCCTAGCGGGCAAGTTGGGCCCCATCTTGCCTACCCAGGTAGCCAATCAGAACACAGGATTCGCTTCATAGTGCCCAATGGCGCTGCCAGCTGCATAATAACTGTCTTTATCCACGATTATGATTACTGACTGAACAGCGGGTTAAAAAAATACCTGTGGTCAATCAGCCAAAACTATTGCAAAATTTTGGGCAAAATATCTATCGATAAGACGCATACATAAATAAGAGTTTTTTGTTATTGTTGCTGTTGTTCTTGTTGTTGTTGTTTTTCTGAGGGAAGAGGGAAAATGGACCCAATACTCTGCTGATAACTTTTACATTCGAGGATTTTGTCAACGTTTTGATTAAGCCACACGACACACTTCGTGAGAAGTGAACTTTTACTGCACAAGTTACCCTAACAGACCACAACTGCCCATAGTATTCTCCCTCTCAATAATAAAGGAGTGAAGTCAAAAATGTTTAACTTGAAAACTAGAGTGAAACAGCGGAGTGGTTTTCATTCCAGAGTTTTGAGCAGCTTACAATCTTGTGTTTCCTTTGCTGTAAAGCTATCGGAATTGTCTTATATGTGTTCCATTGGGTCTAGATCAAGAGAAAGATCATAACTATATCAGAGACTTTTCTTGAAGAGGTCTCTGCTGCAACATTAGTTTTCTAGCCAACCTCGATGTACTTCAGATGCTATCCCAAAGTCGCCCATCTCCTTATTAACTTACGTAGTGTGTTGCTGGACTATTTGGCTTTCTCGTAATCAACAATGCATCTTCTCCTCTTCCAGGTTTTCCCAGGAAACTCAGACCGCCACAGCGTCGTAAAACATTCCCTCACTGCTGACTTCATGGCCAGATACGTTCGGTTCTATCCCGTCACGTACCACGTGTTTCCATGTTTGAGAGTTGAAATATTCACGGTAAAATGATGGCAGTTTTTATTTAATTTTTCTCATTTAGCTCAGGGCACAAAAATACGGGACAATGACAAACTTGCACGAGTAGTCCATGCCCAAATGAAACTTAAAAATCTACCGAGCTAATGGCGGGCACAATTTGATAAGCACAAATATGTACTAGAGCAGTTTCATACTTCCATTTAAACTACAAAGCATGATATGTTGATGAAGTGGGGTGGAGATCTGATTCATTTAATGCATTGAGAAAACCACACAATGCATTTTTTTTCTTGTACAAGGTATTTACACTGTGCACAAGCCTTGTATACAAATCATCGCTAGGAATTCTGGGTGTCAGTTACTTCAATTTCGGATTCATATCATTTAGTGCTTAAGTTGGTCTAAGTAATCATTGCTTTCACAGCCTAGCAGCACGATATAACTACACTGGAAGAATGAAGACAAGAGACGCAAATTTTTAAAAAATAAATTTTTAGTCATGCTATCTTTGTAAAGTGCATTTGATGTGAGTTATAGTTTACGTTTTAGAACTCGATACATGCTGTATTCGTTCGCAACAAATCTCAGCAATGGTGTCCAGGTACGGTTTGCTTTTATCTAAATCTTTCTGGAAATCATTTTGCAGTCCAACAAATGGTGACGATTACACAAGCTCTAATGGAATTGAGAATGTTATTTATTTCCTTAGTGGTAAAAGTAATGGAAAAATTAATAATTTATGTCATTAAAACAGAAAGAAGGAGGAGTTGTCTTTAAGATTGATGCAGTATTTCAAATATAACTCGAGTGGTGATAGAAACCCTATGACAGTTGACACAGTTTACTCACAGCTTGAATGATAGCAGTGGCCGACTACTAGCTTAGGGTGCTCTGAGTCTGGTACACTTAAAAAAAGAAAAAAATATATAAAAGATAAAGCCATAATGATTTTGGTGTAGTGAGATGAGAGAAGAAGCTTCATCATCCTAACGCAATTTATTGCAGCGATTTTAATACAGTTAACCCGCGGTACGTATCTGGTAATGATACGAAATGAGACAAATCCAAACAAAATCAGTTTTTCTGTCAAATTGGGAAGCTACACTCTACTCCAAACGAAGAAGTAAGGTCCAAAATAGGTATTTTCTATCATCGCTCAAAATAGAATAATATGCAAAAGTAAAGTTTTTGCCCATTTTATTTCTTTTCTTTTTATCCCCTTTTTCATTCATCTAATTGTTTTGCAAATAAAGGGACTCCATTCAAGGCCGTCGATACCTTAGTATACTTTTGCATTTTGCACCTCGGCGAGTAGGGGAAAGTATTAGAGTTTTACCTCTAGTTAGGTTGAGCAAAAATCTAGCGAAGTTCATGAGCCACTGGGGCCTCGAGCCAAAAACTAATAGGAGTATCATGGAATTACTTTTCAAACTGCAGCAAGAAGCTAAAATGGTGGTTAGTACTGGGGTCGAGAACTTTCACCAGAATATTTTGATGGAATACTAAAGAAAATTCCTCAAATTATTCTGAGGTAGATCCTTTTCATGGCCACATATTTCATCGAAGAGAGAGAAGAAACACATAGTGACTGTTGTTCATCAGCTTCAGTCTTTTGCAACTGTATTTTAACGATCTGAAGTTGGAAAAACCTAAAGAGGATTCGTAAGCCGATCAATTATTCTTGACACACAACAACGGGATATTTTATATTATCATACATTAGACGTACTATGAAAATCTGATTGGTCGAAAGCATTCATCAACATACATTAGCGTGTGAAATTGACATTGTATGACATGTCGAGTTTAAAGTCTACCGAGTTTTCCAGAGGTGAAGCCGTACGTACAAGAGAGATAAAAAATGAAGAAAAAACACACTTCTATGATATTGTCAATTATTGGGAAATTGACGAGATTTGCTTAAGAAAATATCTAAACGCCCATCCACCCTTGTAACACAGTTGAAACGACTTTGAAAATATTTAACAGTCAAGAAGCCATAAAACACTCAGATATAAAAAGAAAGTAATTATTACAGATTACTGAACTACATCGTGAGCTGCATAGGGTTCTTTGTATCATGTGTTATGATGGTATTGGAAGATGCTTAGAGGCCAGTTATAGATGCGTTACGATTATTTACTCAGACTTTCCATAGTAACGGTAGTAACAATACAATTATACAATCACTCCAACTTAAATCTGCTTGCTCCAAAAAAGTGGTATGGTTTCCATCTTCATCTCTAGCTGAGCTACAAGTTACATATAAAGAATTATTTTTCGACCACTTTTCAAAAATTTTAAACAGTGAGGAGCCCTTAAACTGGTAAAAAATCGATTTCGTTTCTCTTCCTTTTTTGTTTGGTTTTGTTTTGTTTTTTTTCTCATACTTACAGAGGGCTGAACCTTTTGTTTAAGATTGCGTTTGCTCTAGTTTTTATCAAAGAAGTTTCTTTTACCATCTTACTCTATATGTTTTATTTTCACAAACTTCTAGACGTTTATGTTCCAATGTCAAAGCTGACACCATGGGTTGAAGCAAATAATGATAATCACAATGGGGTCTCACGGCTGTTTTGTAATATAGAAACAAGAAGATTAAAAAGCTTTAGTTCAATATCCCGGGATAGGAGCGCTGAGTCATCCTTAATAGCTAATTCGTCACTGTTATCTCTACCTAGCTGTAATTAATGTCGAACAAAACAAACAGTTTATTCACCCGAAAAGAAAATCTTACAACGAGGTTAATATATGGCGACGCTTAAAACTATCTTCTCCTTTTTGGTTGAATCATGATATAAAAAATACGTGAAATGAGTTGGTCAAGGAAAGAAGATGTGAACTGTTTCCAACAACATCCGAATGGTCTCACAAAGATCCACCCCTGTAAATAAAGACGGTGGCTAATTATTAACTGAGAGTTTGTTCGTGATGTCATTTCATTCCCTCTAAACATCAATCCAGTTCAATTTAGCCGTAAAACAAAACAACGCCTCGCTTGAATAAAATATCAACTGTTTCCAATGGTATCCCACTGATCCAACAAAGATGAAACCCTGTAAAGAAAGAAAATGACTAACTATCTGTCAAGAGTTTGTGCTAGGTGTTACTTAATCATTTAGTTGGCATGGTATGACATTTCGAGCTCAAAGTCTACCGAGTTTTCTAGAGGTGAAGCTGCACTAAAGAGATAAAAAATGAAATAAAAAAACACACCTCTGTGATATTGTCAAATAGTGGAAATTGACGAGATTTGTTTACAGAAAACATCTAAACGCTTATCCACCCTTGTAACATAATTGAAACGACTTTGAAAAAAAATTTACCAGTCAAGAAGCCATAAAACACGCAGATATAAAAAGAATTTAACTGTAACCGATTACTGAATTGCATCGTAAGCTGCATAGGGTTCTTTATATCATGTATCATGATAGTATTGGAAGATGCTTGGAGGCCAGTTATAGATGTGTTACGATTATTTATTCAGACTTTCCATAGTTACTGTAGTAACAATACAATTATGCAATCACTCTTAAATCTAGCTTTTAGAGCCTGCTCCAAAAAGTGGTATGGTAACCATCTTCACCTTTAGCTGAGCTACAAGTTACATATAAAAGTTTATTTTTCGATCACTTTTAAAAGATTCCAAATAGTGAGAAATCCTCTTACGCTGGTAAGAAATTGGTTGCGTTTCTCCTCCTTTTTTTTTTTCCACATAGTTACAGAGGGTTGAACTTCTTGTTTCAAAGGTGAGCTTGCTCTGGTTCTTATCGAACAAGTTTCTTCCATTATTTTACTCTACATGTTTTATTTTCACAAACTTCTAGACGTCTTTGTTCCAATACCAAAGCTGACACCATGGGGTTAAAACAAACAATGATAATCATTATGGGGTCTCACGGCTGTTTTGTAATATAGAAACAAGAAGATTAAACAACTTTAGTTCAATATCCCAGGATGACTTCACTGTTATGTCTACCCAGCTGTAATTCATGTCGAACAAAACAAACAGTTAAGTCGCCCGAATAGATAAGTTTACAACGAGAATAATATATGGCGAGGTTGAGACCTATCTCCTCCTTTTCAGTTGAAGCATGATATAAAAAATGCGAGAAATGAGTTGGTCAGGGCCTTGATCAAGATTCTCCGTGCCAGCAACCTGTTCATCAAGTCAAACTCGACGGCGTCTACCTTATCTCTTTACACCCTAATTGTGATCAGCATCTAATAACTCCTTACAGTTATACTGCTGAATCATTCATTAATATCATGAGAATAAAGGAAATGATCACCAACCTAAGAAGCTTTGATTGTTAAAGAAGTTCTCCTTGTCAGTATCCAAGGAAAAGTATAGAGAAGAATTTGGAGAATGTGGATACTGATCAAAGGGTGTGAAAGGTTATTAAAAAATTTAATCGTTCTCCATAGCATCTCCTGCTCCAACAAAGATACTTGCATCCTATCGGCTAACTATTTACCAAAAGTTTGTCCGTGATGTTTTTTCATTCCATGTAAACATTATTTAATTCAGCTTCAGCTGGCCGTAAAACACAACTACGCCCGGTTTAAAAAAAGATATTAACTGTTTCTATTGAACCAACAAAGATGCACCCCTGTAAAGAAAAACGGTGGCTAATTATTTTCCTGATGTTATTTCAATTCTTTTAATCATCAATTCAGCCGTAAAACAAAACAACTCCTAGTTTGAAAAAATATTAACTGTTTCCAATAACATCCCACTCATCCAACATAAGGGAAAGGAGAGACAATGGCTAATCACCTGTTAGTTGGTTGTCCAAAGTAATATATATAATATAATAGAATTTCCCCTCAACATTTATGTAGCCCCAGTTGACCGTAAAACACAACAATGCCCAGTTTGAAAGATGTGAACTGTTTCCAATAACATCCGAATGATCCAACAAAGATGCACCCTGTAAAGAAGAGAGGTGGCTACCTATTTACCAAGAGTTTTTCCGTGATGTCATTTCATTCCCTCCAAACATCAATTCAGCTCCATTTAGCCGTAAAACAAAACAAAGCCTCCCTTGAATCAAATATTAACTGTTTCCAAAGGCATCCCACCGATTCAACGAAGATGCACCCCTGTAACGAAAGGAAATGACTAACTATCTGTCAAAAGTTTGACCTTGGTGTTATTTAATTCCCTCTAAAAACAATTTCAGCTCCATTTAGCCGTAAAACACAACAAAGTCTCGTTTAAAAAATTATAAACTGTTTCCCATAACATCCCATTGATCCGACAAAAATGCACCTGTGAGGAAAGACAGTAGTATCGGCTAACATCCTTTCAGTTTTAGTTGGCCGTAAAACGCAATGAAGTCTAGTTTCCAATAACATACTACTGTTTAGACAACGATATACCCCTTTGAGGAAAGACAGTGGCTAATTATCTGCTAAGTGGTTGTCCGTGAAATAATATAACTCCCTCCAAGAGAATATTGCTCTCTCCTAACATCCTGTCAGTTTCAGTTGGCCGTTGGCAACCTACTATTAGCGATAATACTTCACACCCTAAACAAAGGACTAAACGGAGTAAGTTAAAGAAACAACGTGTACTTCTAACTAGGTGAGTGTATCCTGTTTCCATAGTTCGTTATAAAAATCACTTTTTTAAAATGAATACTAAAAGTGGTATTTTCCCGTCACCGAAGTTTTAAATGATGAAATTGTATGGATGACTAAAGAGATGAATCTGACGATGTAAAGAAGGATTTTAAAATGAACCACTACTGAAATAATTGTGTGTTTCGAGGATATTCTTTGATCGAGGGAAAGATTATTTGATTCATCTTTTTTCCTTCTTAAAATCATATAAAAGCTGTCAAAAATATATATTTTTACACAGTTCCTCATCTTTTCCCGCAAACTGATCGCCAGCAAGAAAGACTACAAAACTGAGAAAATAGAAGGGCGGATTTTAAAGCGAAAAAAATTGTATTTTCTACGATTACCCAAATGGGAATTTTCTCCAAAATAATATTGGACAGGATTTTTTTTTCTTCTTCTTCTTCTTTTTTTTTTAATTTTGATGCTGTAAGTCTTTCCTGGCTTAATGTTTTGTAAGAGATTGTCTCTCGCAAGATTATTAAGTAAGTTTTTATTTAGATTTTTTTTTGTCAGCATTATTACAATTTTTTTTGACTTGACCAGCCCTGCCATCCTCCCTTTAGATTTTCAAACACTCCCCCTGGTTAAATCAAACATTTTCTCCATGAAAACACTCGTCTTCTTCTTCGCAGGCATCACAGATCTGATGCGCTTCATATGGCTTCTTCATATGGCAGGTCGGCAGGCTTCGTTTTTTTTACCGCGCTGTTTTTTATTTCTTTCGTGATTCGTGAAATTGCCAGTCAGCAGTGTCACGGAATATACTCCATTCATCAAATGATGCTTAAGGGCCATACCTATAAGACGTTCAAGACTACACCAGGTACACCGGATTGCAGAGACATTTGTCTCGCTGATGAAAGATGTCAAAGCTTTAATGTCGTCATGTTCATTGCAATCTGTGAGTTAAACAACCGGACTAAAGAGGCCAGACCAGAGGACTTTGTCAACGACGAGTACAGATATTACATGGCGAAAGGTCCAAAACGAGGTAATAGAACTTGCAAAAATAAAATAGCAGGGTGCTTACGTTTATGGATTTTGCATTACTAGCTACTGATTTTTCTAACTTTTATTCAGCCAAAGAGAAATATTTCCATTTCAGTTCCCCTGGGATCAATCCGTGAGCTGCCTGCTGAATCGTGCAAGGAAATCAAGGCGAGTGAAGGAGGACAAGCAGTTAACGGTAACTATTGGCTGGATTCTACAAGATCTGGGAACTCTATTTTAGCTCGTTGCGACATGAAGACAAAAGGTTAGAGAGTGAGAGAGTGCACCTCTTCGAAAAAATGAGGCCACAAATTAGCTCGACTTTTCTAGAATAACCTCGATCTATTCGAACAGAAGTGGAGTAGTAGAAGGAAGACGAAAAATTAAAAGTAAACACCAAAACAATACTGTTAAATGACGGCAAATTGATTGAATTTCAATAAAAAAAAATCGCAACATGCGCCAAGCTTTGTGTCCAAATTCAAAATAATTGATAAAATATGAGAGGGAGCCCTCTAAAGCCCATAAAGGTCGGACGCGAATATTTTATTTGACTTGTGGAATGAAACCGTGATAATAGATTGCGTTTGTCATGTTAGCCACTTGGGCGTGCAGTTGTCCCATAGGAGTTTGGAAATATTCAGCATTGAATCATAGCAATTCATTTTCACATAGCTTTTGTAGTAGAAAAATGGCTGGTCGGTTTCGTTCTCAAAATTTAAAGAGTAAAGAAGAAGGGACCAGTTTACTGTCGGAAGCCACTCCGAAAGCAATACAATACAAGGTAAAATTTCCGCACAGCCCCATACTTCATTATGCATTCAGTTTTGAATAGAGAAAACAATGACTAAAACAATACATTGCCATTGGGAAAACAGATTTGTTTTACAATAGTATGGGGCTGTGCGGAAATTTTACCCAATACAACACTAAATGGGATAGAAAAGTCTTCGAGGAATGGTAGCAGCGGCGGCAGAATACATGTACAATGTTAGGAGTTGGTAGAGTGGCCGATCTGAAATGCGAAGATGTTCAAGATCTGATCGTTCCACTAGAGCATATATGACCGAATACGCTAAACTTTTGGTTAGGCAAGTTCGTTTGTGCAGTGGCCAAGCAAAATGGAGAGCGTTATCTGTCCACTTGCGATCGCTTTATTTGTTAATTTGTGCGATTAACCGTCAGTTGACTGAGATGGAAGGAGAGGATGCATTAAACGTTCTCAATAAACCTGACAAGAGGCAAGTAAAGTGTTACGTGTTTTGAATGCATTGTGTAAACGGCGTCTCAGTGCAAAAAATTAAATTGGTTCCTAAATTGTATCATTTCATTAGAACAGGTTCGCGACGTTCCGTTCAGTTTAAGACGCAGAGATGAAGTGTGGAATTGTCTAGAAGTGTAAAATAGCCACCCATTTTTCTCTTAATGTAATTTTATTCTTCTTGTATCAAGCTAGTGATTGATTATTAAACTTTGCACAAATTTCCATGGCTTGTGTTTATTAAGGTTAAGCATAGAGGGGGAAAGGGGAGTAGGGTAGGGTAGGGTAGGGGAGGGTAGGGGAGTTAAAAATCTTTATGAAAATGAATCCTATTAATAATTCTACTAATACATAATTCATCAACCCCAGCCTCTCCCCGCTACCTTTTCAAGCCTTCCCGTGCTTCCATATAGTTGATTTATTTTGGGGTTTACAGAAGTAAACTTGTGACTCAAATACTGCCTATTGATTGGTCATAATTCTCATGAATTTTACAACGTTTGATAACATCTAGCTCCAGAGAGGCCGCTTAACATGCCACAAATAGAATGAAAATGACTAATGCTGACTAGGAAACAACGGTGTAACCGCATTTGGTTTGAAGTATCACCATCTGAATATGCCAAAGTTGTGTTCAGTAGAGAGAGCTCAACGGGGTTAACCGTTAATCATAAGACGGTAAAAATTTTTAGCCGTAAGACGAAAATATTGCAAAAAAGAAATAAAAAAAAAAGAAAGGAAAAATTTTTAGAATTACGATGAGTCAATATTTCAGAATCATATCCTGGTATGGTTTTGTTTTGTGGCTAATGTAGTTGCAAGGTTATCTACACCAAGATTGAAAACTATATCGAAAAAACATCGGCTCTGATAGACGGTGAAAGTGAGCGAGCAAAAGTGTTTTACAACGTTGCTGGAGGTTAATTTTAACCTTTTAATTTTAACTGAATTAAAATTTTGACATTTCCGATAAGCATAACGGAAAGAAATTAACGTTTGCCGGACAAAATTCTAACCATAAACCATGCAAGCCATCACCCATTAAGATCCACTCAATGTGGAAGTTGTTTTAAGATGCGTAATAACAGGAACTTTCGAAAAACAATTGTTTTCCAAAAGTTCTTATCATAAGAGAGCTGACACCAAGATATGAAGCTCTACCTTTGTCTGAAATTCCACTCTTGAATCATGAAAAATAAATGAGTTTTATTTAGGAAATTAAACAATATTCGGCTGCCTAATTTAGTAAAATGATTTTCTAAAATACTTGTAACCTGCACCTTGTTCCAAACATGTCAAAAATGTGTCAACTGTTGGCCTTAAAACAAATATCACAAAAAAAAAACAAAACAGAAAATAAAAATTTGGAGGTGTGCGATGTGTCAATGTTTCAAAATCGAAGACTTCTTGTCTTGTAGCAATGTAGTTGCAAGGTTATCTACACCAATAAGGAACACAAAGACATTTGGCCCAGTTCCTGCAGAGTCATATTTAGCGAACCGTTACAGTCTTCCTTTCGCGTGTGTGAAATGAGTTAACAGACAGCTGACTATTATTACTGATAACTACTAAGATTAAGATCCACTTAATGTGGCAGATGTTTTAAGATGTGCAATAACAGGAACTTTCGAGAAAAATTATTTTCCAAAAGTTCTTATTATAAGAGAACTTACACCAAGATATGAAGCTCGGACCTTTGTCTGAAATACCACTCTTAAATCATGAAAAATAAATGAGTGTTATTTAGGAGATTAAACAATATCCGGCTGTCTAACTAAGTGAGATGACTTTCTAAAATACTTTACCCTCAAGAACTCGCTTAACACACCAATGCAACATGGAACGACTAGATTACAAAGTAAGCTGCATCAGGTTCTATGTGGCTTCACCTCAAACACACCGAACCTCTATATTGTCTCAATTCCGACTGCACTCGCCTAATTTGCATATTTTAGCCTAACGTCTGTTTTCCAACGCTTCGCTATTATCGCTTCAATTGTTTTCCGAGAGTTCCCGCTTTGAAACACTGCGACCACGAACTGGCTCAACTTTTACTGGAATAAGTTCTTTCTAATCGAGCAAAAAAGAAGTTGCAAAGGGCGATGAGTAAAGAAAATAAAAAGTAAACATCAAAAATATACCGCAAATAGTAGTGCTCGGACCTTTGTCTGAAATACCACTCTTAAATCATGAAAAATAAATGAGTGTTATTTAGGAGATTAAACAATATTCGGCTGTGTAATTAAGTGAAATGACTTTCTAAAATACCTTATCCTCATGAACCCACTAAACACGCCAATGCAACAGGGAACGCCTAGATTACAAAGTAAGTTGGATCAGGTTCTATGTATCTTCATCTCAAACACACCGAACCTCTATATTGTCCCAATTCCGACTGCACTCGCCTAATTTGCATATTTTAGCCTAACCTCTGTTTTCCAACGCTTCGCTATTATCGCTTCAATTGTTTTCCGAGAGTTCCCTCTTTCAAATACTGCGACCACGAACTGGTTCGACTTTTACTGGAATAAGTTCTTTCTAATCGAGCAAAAGAAAAGTTGCAAAGGGCGATGAGTAAAGTTAGCAATAAAGTTGACACCAAAAATTACTGTCAAATAGTAGGAAATTGATGAAATTTCATTAGGAAAATATTATAATGTGTGCCAAGCTTTTAGTTGCAATTAAAACGACTTTCGATATCATCTAGCTCCCAAGAATCTGCTTTAAAGGTCACAAAAAATTTCTAAAAAATAATGCAGACTACGAATCTATCATGTAACCTGCACCTGGTTCCGAACATGTCAAAAATGGGTCAACTGTTGGCCTTAAAACAAATATCACAAAAAAAAAAAGAAACAAATGATTTCTTTGTAATCGAGCAAAAATTAGAGGAAATTGATGACATTTCATTTAGCAGAGTAATATTCCGCTAACCGTTACTGTCTTCCTTTCGCGTGTGTGGGATGATTTGACAGACAGCTGACTACTTCTAGGATCTTAAGTTTCTTAATTCATTGTGCGAGTGATGGCTCTCCTGAAAAGCATAATTTTTTTCATAACGAGCTGGGAAAGTAAAGCCAATTGAAAGATATAGGAAAAGAATTAAAATCGGAGAACACCGTTCTATTTCAGAATTTAACAGATATCTGAGCGAATACCTCGACACGAAGTTCGAGATAGAGTCATTTGACCCGAAACTCTATCGCCTTGTGGAAATTAGGAAGAAAACAAACAGGAAATTATTCTGAATTAATCCAACAACGACTCGATCTGGAATTAGCCTTGTCGCTTGCCTCTGAAGGTAAAAGCTGGTGAGTAAATGTGTTTTTGAAAAATGAATTAGTTAAATTTTTTTAAGAAATGGTTCAAATAAATTTTCAGCATTTCTGTCGACCGTAACATAAAGAACATTTTCGTTTGCCGAACAATCAGATGGCCAACATTTGAATCGTTAGCCACATCCTCAAAGATGTGAATACGAAGAATCTGGGCTGATTTGTTTCATTTCAGCCTACATTTTGTTTATTTGGCCGCACTACAAAGGTTCAAATTTGTTTCGATGTTTAAACACGATTCTTTAGGTGGATCGAAACGACAACACTTTGATGGTACCAAAAGATTCCAACCTATTTATTAGCGTGTTGCAATTAAATCCTTGATTTTAACCTTTCATGTTTGCAACTCAAAAACGAGTACGGTAACCATCATTATATCTAATTGTTTAAGAGCGTCTTAAAGTGAAGTGTTCCAAGGGTATATTAGATGTCTTGATCATCGCCAAGGGGTCTTAAGAGCTGTGCTTTAAAAAAACAAGCAAGAAGATTAAACAGCTTGGTTTTTATCCCTAAAAGCTTCATATTATTTTATTGTTATGTTTACCTCGTGTAGTTATCAATGAAAGAGTACACAGTTCATTCCATCGAGAAAAAAGATTAAAATGAGCTCTATTAGTCCTGGCACAGATAGTTTTCTCATCCTTCTCAGTGGTCGTTTGATGCACAAGTGCGAGAAATACACTGTTCATATTTATCTGAATCTGAACGGTATTCCATATGTTGGAAATCTTTTGATCAAAGTTTAAAACTGTATATCATATCATTCCATTGATATCACAAATAACCACCCCTTTAGGAAAAGACAGTGGCTAATTATATGCCATGCAGGGGCTTAAGCTTATTTTCAATATTTTTCTTGCTCATTAATTTTTTAGGACTTCATCAGCTTTCCCATACTCTCTCGGACTTGTCCAATAACCCGCCCTTTTACTTAATTCTTTTTCAATTAAAATGCTCACCATATTTTCGCAGGTGTCATAGATCTGTTATTCTTCATATGGCTGGTCGACAAGCTTCGTTTTTTACCGCGCTGTTTTTAATTTCTCTCATGTTCCGTGGCATTGCTTGTCAACAATGTCACGGAATAAACTCGATTTATCAAATGATGCTTAAAGGCCATACCTATAAGACGTTCAACACTGCACCAGGTACGCCCGAATGCAGAGACATTTGTCTCGCTGATGAAAGATGTCAAAGCTTTAATGTCGTCATATTCATTGCAATATGTGAGTTAAACAACCGAACTAAAGAGGCCAGACCAAAGGACTTTGTCAAGGACGAGTACAGATACTACATGGCGAAAGGTCCAAAACGAGGTAATAGAACTTGCAAAAATAAAATAGCAGGGTGCTTACGTTTATGGATTTTGCATTACTAGCTACTGATTTTTCTAACTTTTATTCAACCAAAGAGAAATATTTCCATTTCAGTTCCCCTGGGATCAATCCGTGAGCTGCCTGCTGAATCGTGCAAGGAAATCAAGGCGAGTGAGGGAGGACAAGCAGTTAATGGTAATTATTGGCTGGATTCTACAAGATCTGGGAACTCTATTTTAGCTCGTTGCGACATGAAGACAAAAGGTTGGTACAAGACATTTTCCATGGCTATTTGCCTCTGTGCTAATGAAAGGCCTTCTCTTAATCAGTTTTCTTTTTAACTAGTTGCAGACTTTTGTGTCAAGCACCAATGCCAAAACGATGCAAACTGCGTGAACCGTGAAACCAACTACTCGTGCGCGTGTAACTCATCTGGTTGGACAGGAATATATTGTGAAAAAGGTTTTTCTTTTGTTGAAAAAGTTTCTGCTAAAGTTCATGCTGAACAAATAAGATGAAGGAACGACATTAAATTAACGTATGCTTATCCATAGATATCAACGAATGTAAGGAAGGCCAGCATGGTTGTCATGTAAATGCCATTTGTAGCAACACTAATGGCTCTTACAACTGTACATGCAAATCGGGATTTATTGGCGACGGAAGAAACAGCTGCAAAGGTACGGTTGTTATCTGTTATTGTCTTTGTCATTTTCATTATCATCTCCATTAGAATCCTTTACGGCTCCCTTTCCCCTCGCAGATAGCTTAATTATGATGTACAAGAGAAATTGTTCACAACTTCTTGTGAGAAGTAAGTTACCGTTGATCAGGCGATCAGTGAAAGAGAAACGCATATATTTCTTTAGTTCATTTACGAGGGGAGAGTATACTTTGACGTGGGAAACAGCTAAAAATGTCGTTTCGGCAGGATTTTTGCACAGATGACCTCCGAGGGGATCAGCGATGATCTCCTCGTCATCACAAAGACCATCGCCAATTTAGAAGATTGGTAATTGCGCAGTCAAAAAAAAATCGCGAAAGCGATATATCACGAAAAGTTTTCGAGCTCGTAAAGCTCAACAATGAGTTTGAAAATTGCCTAAACCCAGCAAATGCTAATAAGTTCGTTATTTTAAATCACTACGAACTGAAATTTTTACACAGTGCCAATACTGGTTAACGATTTTTTCTCCATGGAATATGGTCATATTGTTCGCCCGTAACAAGGGCGAACTTCATGGAGCTACTTCTTTCTACAATAAGCTCCACAAGTTTCAATTTTTGAGATATCGGCAAAACAATTTCCTAAATCTGTGAGGTTAGGAAAGGTGTGGACGTACCACTCACCAATCGGAGATTTACTATTATGTTTGGTTGAAATGATTAGTAAGGACGTCGAAACGAGGGGAAAATTGCACTTTTTCTTTAAAAACTTGGAGTTGCTGACATATGGTATTTTTTGAAATTAATAAAGTCACGGCTTTTTTTTTCTTGTAATTCGAATGTTTGGTCAAAGAGCTTACTCTTTTCCATGATAAAGGATATGTCCACAGACATACAAATCGCCATAGATAATTCCAATGGCCAATTTTTGTGATAACGATACAGCATTGTCTTACATTTGAGAATTTATAAAATGAATGGACCTACAATTCACCAAAAGGTGATCATTGTGCTTGCCTCACAGCGTAAAGTTCGTAGACCATGTTTTTAAATCATTGCAGCTTGATCCACGCTCAAAGTCTATACTAATTAAATCATATTGTTCTTCATTGGGAAGCAAAAAAATAAATTCAGGAAAATATAAGCCTTACTGTTTGATTCATTTTACTCTCATCTAGAATGTAAGCCTGCTGGCGTGGCAGACAAAAATGCAATCTCCGATGCCAGAATGACAGCAAGCACATTCAATAAAGCAAGACATAATCCGAAGTATGGCCGACTTCATGAAAGGAGGGAGCATGGAGCATGGTGTCCTAAGGCCAAAAATAACAGAAAAGACTATCTTCAAGTTGATATGGGTACAGTGCTATCTGTTTGTGCTGTGGCTTCCCAAGGAGAAAGGATATACCCTTCATGGACCACTAGCTACAAACTGTACCTATCCACAGACGGTGTAACCTGGAACGCTTACGAGGAAACTAGCACTGCGAAGGTTTGATCGGCAACTGTTAATAATGATTATAGGACCGGGAAGAGTCCAATTCAGTGAATTACAAAATCGACTTAAAAAATTGCACCACTGCCAGCAAGACTGTGAACTGTTGCTATTCATGAGTATGGTTACTGACCGAACGGTGGGACAAAAAGTCCCGTGACCAATCTGCCAAAACCGTTTTCAAGCGGTAGAAACAAAATAGCCATCAGTAGACGCATTCATGAATAGCAGTTCACTATTTTTTACAGGAAAATGGGCCCAATAGTCTGCTGATAACTATCACGATTTCGAGATCTTTACCAATATATTAAGTGAAGCAAATTATAAATGATAAAGGAGTGACGTTAAAAGAGTAAAATAGCGCAGAGTTTTCGTTCCAGAGTTTTGGCAGCTCTCAAGCTTGTATTTCTTTCACAATAAAGCTTTTGGAATTATCTTAAGTTTTTTTACTGCGACAGTATTCAAGATAAAAAAGGTAACAGTTCTATCATAGATTAGTCATAAAGATGTCCCCGTCTAAAGTTACCTAGATACAACATAGATACAACATAAGTTTCTTGGCCAGCATTGACGAAAGTTAGATCGTCTTCCCCACCTCAACCTTTCCATAAAACATTTCCCTTAAGACTTACATCATGCGTTGTCGAACTACACTATTTTCTCGTTATGTTGCATGTATTTTTTCCCCTTCCAGGTTTTCTCAGGAAACTCAGACCAACACAGCGTCGTAAAGCATTTCTTCACTACTGACGTCATGGCCAGATACGTTCGGTTTTATCCCGTCACGTACCACAATTTTCCATGTTTGAGAGCTGAAATATTTGTGCGAAAATGATGGCAATTATGGATTCTTTCTTTTTTGAACAGTTTAAATGTAGATAAAAAATAACAAACAATGCGAACTGTCGATGCTCAAGCCAAGCCTGTCAATATTCAGTGTGAATTGTGAAATAACCTGATCACCAACAGAATATGCCGTTACATAGTTACATATAAAAGTTTCTTTTTCGACCACTTTTCAAAAATTTCAAACAGTGAGGAGTCCTTATTGCTTTGGTTTTTATCGAAGAAGTTTCTTTACTATTTTACTCTATATGTTTTATTTTTGCAAACTTCCAGAAGTTTATGTTCCAATGCCAAAGCTGACATCATGATAATCACAACGGGGTCTTAAGGCTGTTTTGTAATATAGAAACAAGAAGATTGAATAACTTTAGTTCAATATCCCGGGATAACAGGACTGAGTCAGCCTTAATAGCTTATTCTCCACTGTTATGTCTACCCAGCTGTAATCAATTTAGAACAAAACAAACAGTTTATTCACCCGAAAAGAAAAGCTTACAACAAGCTTATATATGGTGGCCCCTAAACCTATCTCCTCCTTTTCAGTTGAAGCATGATATAAAAATGCACGAAATGAGTTGGTCAGGGACCTGGATCTAGATTCCCCGTTCTAGCAACCTGTTCATCAAGTCAAACTCAACAGTGTCAGCCTTATCTCTTTACACCCTAAGTATGACCAGCATCTAATCACTCCTTACAGTTATACTGCTGAATCATCCATAATATCATGAGAATAAATTAAAGGAAATGATCACCAACCAAAGAACGCCAAGTTTGGAAAAGATATTAACTGTTTCCACAGATCCAACAAAGATGCACCCCTGTAAAGAAGAACGGTGGCTAATTATTTACCCAGAGTTTTATCGTGAAGTTTTTTCGGTTCCTCTAAACAACAATTTATCGTTAAAAAAAAAACGCCTAATTTGAAAAGATATTGACTGTTTCCACTTATCCAACAAAAATGCATCCCTGTAGATAAAAACGGTGGCTAATTATTTACCCAGAGGTTGTTCGTGATGTTATTTCAATTCCTCTAAACATCTAAACTGTTTCCACTGATCCAACAAGGATGCGCCCTTTTAAAGAAAAACTTTGGCTAATTATTTACTGGGAGTTTGTTCGTGATGTTATTTCATCCCCTCTAAACATCAATTCAGCTCCATTTAGCCGTAAAACAAAACAACTCCTAGTTTGAAACAATATTAACTGTTTCCTATAACATCCCGCTCATCCAACAAAGATGCACCCCTGTTAGGAAAGACAATGGCTAATTACCTGTTAAAATTGGTTGTTCGTGGTGTAGTACAATTAGCTCCAGTTGTCCGTACAACACAACAATGCCTAGTTTGAAAGAAGATGTGAGCTGTTTCTAATAATATCTGAATGATCCAACCAAGATGCACCCCTGTAAAAAAAAAAGAGGAGGTGGCTAATTATATAAAATATATTAACGTTTCCCAATAACATCGTGCTATTCAAACAACGATATACCCCTGAGAGGAAAGACAGTGGCTAATTATCTGTTACGTGGTTGTCCGTGGAATGATATAACTTCCTCCAAGAGAATATTACTCCCTCTTAACATCCTGTCAGTTTCAGTTGGCTGTTAACAACCTACTTTTGGCAATAATGCTTCACACCCTGAAAAAAGACTAAACGGAGTCAGTTAAAGACCCAACGTGTACTTTTAGCCAGGTAGGTGTATCTTCTTTCCATAGTTTGTTATAAAAATCACTTTTTTCAGATGAAAACTAAAAGTAGTATTTTATCCTCACTGAAATTTTAAATGATGAAATTGAATTGATCACGAAAGAGATGAATCCGAATCTATTATTTCATCAAGGGAAAGATTCGTATTTTTTTTTCCTTAAAATCTTCTACAAGCTGTCAAAAATTAATTTTTTTTACACAGTTCATCATCTTTTCCCGCAAACTGATCGCTAGCAAGAAAGACTACAAAAGGTTGAGGGCCGGATTTTAAAGCGAGAAAAAATTCTTTTTTCCTCGATTACCCAAAGAGGAATTTTCCCCAAAATGATATTAGACAGCTTTTTTCTTTCTTTTATTTTTTTTTGAAATTTTGATGCCGTAAGTCTGTCGTGGCTTAATATTGTGTGAGAGATTATTTATTGGAAGATTACTAGGTGCGTCTTCATTTAGATATTTGTTTGTTAACATTATTATCACTTGGACTTCACCAGCCTTGCCATCCTCCTTTTAGATTTTCAAATACTCCTCCCAGTTAAATCAAAAACTTTTTCCATGAAAACGCTCGCCTTCTTCTTCGCAGGTATCACAGATCTGATATGCATATGGCTGATTGGCAGGCTTCATTTTTTACCGCGCTGTTTTTCATTTCTCTCGTGTTCTGTGACATTGCCAGGCAGCAATGCCACGAAAAACACTCCATTTATCAAATGATGCATGAGGGCCAAACGTATAAGGGCCTGTTTACATGGAGGTGGGGGACCCCAGGTAGGTGAAGTAACCCGCCTGTCTATATAATTTCTTATTTTATTTTGATCACGTTTACATGATAGGTGGGGTCTGGTCTGCCAGGTAGGGTTACCCTGTCGGCCGGGGTGACAATTTGCCATGTAAACGTCTCAAGGTGGGGTAACCCGCCTACCTGGGGTCGCGTTCATGGCAAATTCGGCAAGACTTTTGCATGGATGACCTCTGAGGGGTTTAGCCATGATATCCTCGTTATCACAAAAGGTCATCTCTCCTTTGGAAGATTGGTTTTTGAGCGGTCACAAAAAAAATCTTGAAAGGTATATATCACAAAAAGTTTTCGAACTTTTATTTATTTTTTATTTCTTTTATAAAATGTATCGTTAATTGCGCGCATTCGTGCCGATGACGTAAGCTGTGTGCATTGTAACTCAACAGTGCACTCATGTGACGTAAGGCGCAAGCTTTATGGAAATTTATAACATGCTTGCCCTATATAAGTCCTATTGAGCCGCTATGAACAAAATCTTTATTTAGGCACACCCGTGCGTAAATAAGATGACGTGAGCGTTTTTTTTTACCTGAGTCCTCTACTGCAGCCGTAACTGTTCGTAAAAATAACAGTGTGGTGGTTGCCCAGGAAGAAACTGCAAGTTTCCTGCAGTCTATTTTCTCCAATTGCACCGTACACGGCAGCGTAAACATTATTTTGAACAATCAAAACCCTTGATAACTTCGGGTCTTTGACTTTTAAAACATTTTTTAGCGACACGAGTTCGTTTGGCTTTGATTTTCTCCATTTTCCCCGTAAATTTTGGGCTTTTCACTCACAGTTATCAGTTAACTGGATCAAATCTTTTCGCTAAAACCCAAGTATAAAATGTGGCGTGTTTTTGACCAGCCAATAGGGACGTTTAGTTACTTTTTTTTGTGTGTTGTGAGAATTTTTCACCCTATCACAATAAAAGGCTTCTTCGCGCACATCCTTGTTGTCGCTCTGCTACAAAAGAATTTGCTCATGCTTTTAGCTGTGCGTATATCGAATTATGGATGTACTTGGGAAGTTTGGAGAGCACTAAAAAAGCTAGAGTTGCTCTCGGCTGCGCCTTGAGCTACTCTCACGCATTTTACGTGCTCTCCAAACTTCCCGTGTGCATCCATAACTCGATATACGCACGCTAAGTATAAACAAATTCTTAAATAATGAACTCGTTCTGACCAATTACGGCGCACGCATTTCTCTGAACATTTTATAATGTTTCGTAAGGAATGGGCTATTGATGAACTGTTTCGATACAGAAACGTATTATCTTCTCAAAGGACTTGGCTTTGTCAATCAACACATAAACTACACAAGCTAAGCAATTCAGTAGGTTGTATTCCTGTCTCTGAGCCCCACTGTCGTAGCCAAACAAGATATTATGGCCATTACATCAAATTATGTTTATCTTCTATTAAGATCTTTCCCTGGAATAACTTTGTTGCATGAAGCACAATGCTAAAAATCCTACAAGCTAAATTTAAAAAAAAACGCAGTCGAATTAACCTTAGCATCTGACGTAATAGAAAAAGAAGATTTTAGATGAATAAAATACAAGAAAGGAAGTGTCTCTTTAATTTTTTTTATCCTAATGTCTCATTCCAAATAACGCTCGAGTATAGTACAACATACCTCTATCACATAAGTCAATACATAAAGGGACGCACTTTAAAAGAAGGAAGCAAGCAGAACAACAGCGAGAGTTACGAGGAAATTGATGTCACGTTTAGCCGTGACAGAGGCGCCGGTATACTTTAAAACATACCAAACAGTTGCTTTTGGTCAGCTTCCATCGTTCATGAGTTTTCGAGATCTTTCTTTCCCGGTGAGCGCCGGCTCAGCTCTGTCTGTTTTATGTTTGCTTCTTTACTCTGCTAGATTCATTCGAATCGAAACGAAGTTCAATAACTATGAACAAAGGTTGAAGACTGTAGATGAACGAGAGGGCACTCTTAGCCTCGACTGAAGAGGGTAACCACTGACTCTCAGTTAACTAAATACATGGTTATCCAGTTTGTTGCCTGTCATATTTCGTAAATGTCTTGTGTCACGTTTCTTTTCGTAGCAAATTCCTCGCTACTATCGCTTTAATTGTTTTGAGAGAGTGCACCTCTTCGAAAAAATGAGGCCACTAATTAGACCACTGGACTTTTCTACAATAACTTCGATCTATTCGAACAGAAGTGGAGTAGTAGAAGGAAGATTAAAATTAAAAGTAAACACCAAAACATTACTGTCAAATGACGGCAAAGTGATTGAATTTCAATAACAAAAAATCGTAACATGCGCCAAGCTTTGTGTCCAAATTAAAAATAATTGATGAAATATGAGAGGGAACCCTCTAAAGCCCATAAAGGTCGGACGCGAATATTTTATTTGACTTGTGGAATAAAACCGTGATAGTAGATTGCGTTTGTCATGTTAGCCACTTGGGCGTGCAGTTGTTTCATAGGAGTTTGGAAATATTCAGCATTGAATCATAGCAATTCATTTTCACATAGCTTTTGTAGAAGAAAAATGGCTGGTCGGTTTCGTTCTCAAAATTTAAAGAGTAAAGAAGAAGAGACCAGTCTACTGTCGGAAGCCCCTCCGAAAGCAATACAATACAACACTAAATGGGATAGAAAAGTCTTCGAGGAATGGTAGTAGCGGCGGCAGAATACATGTACAATGTTAGAAGTTGGTAGAGTGGCCGATCTGAAATGCGAAGATGTTCAAAATCTGATCGTTCCACTAGAGCATATGTGGCCAAATACGCTAAACTTTTGGTTAGGCAAGTTCGTTTCTGCAGTGGCCAAGCAAAATGGAGAGCGTTATCTGTCCACTTGCGATCGCTTTATTTGTTAATTTGTGCGATTAACCGTCAGTTGACTGAGATGGAAGGAGAGGATGCATTAAACGTTCTCAATAAACCTGACAAGAGGCAAGAGGCATTGTGTAAACGGCGTCTCAGTGCAAAAAATTAAATTGGTTCCTAAATTGTATCATTTCATTAGAACAGGTTCGCGACGTTCCGTTCAGTTTTAGACGCAGAGATGAAGTGTGGAATTGTCCAGAAGTGTAAAATAGCCACCCATTTTTCTCTTTATGTAATTTTATTTTTCTTGTATCAAGCTAGTGATTGATTATTAAACTTTGCACAAATTTCCATGGCTTGTGTTTATTAAGGTTAAGCATAGGACGAAATATCAAGAATTCGTAAACGGAAACGTGGAAGAAATATGTGAAACCGTTGCGGAAACACAACGGTTAACACGCGTTTCCGCTATCGGTTTGGTGAAGTTTACTCGTGTTTCCGTTGCTGCGGTCACAGCGGAACCGTACCACTTTTTTGCATGTTTCCGTCAGGTTTCAGTTGGCGGAAACAAACGTTTCCGCAAGTGTAACTTCATGTTAACATGTGCGGAAACACATGGTAACGTTGCGGAAACATTGATTTTTTATATTTCCGTCGACGTAATCAGACCTAAACGTTCACGGAAATACAAGGTTACGTTCCGGAAACACGTTTTTCTCTTGTTTCCGTTGAGGTAATTAGACAGAATGTCGACGGAAATACTAGGTTACTTTTCGGAAACGATTTTTGTCTTATTTCTGCTGACGAATTCAGACTTAGAGGGGACGGAAACACTAGATTTTGTTCCAGAAACACTTTTTTTTCTTGTTTCCTCTAGGGTAGGGGAGGGTAGTGGAGTTAAAAATCTTTATAAAAATGAATCCTATTAATAATTCTACTAATACATAATTCATCAACCCCAGCCTCTCCCCTCTACCTTTTCAAGCCTTCCCGTGCTTCCATACAGTTGATTTATTTTGGGGTTTACAGAAGTAAACTTGTGACTCAAATACTACCTATTGATTGGTCATAATTCTCATGAATTTTTTACAACGTTTGATAACATCTAGCTCCAGAGAGGCCGCTTAACATGCCACAAATAGAATGAAAATGACTAATGCTGACTACGAAACAACGGTGTAACCGCATTTGGTTTGAAGTATCACCATCTTAATATGCCAAAGTTGTGTTTAGTAGAGAGAGCTGAACGGGGTTAACCGTTAATCATAAGACGGTAAAAATTTTTAGCCGTAAGACGAAAACATTGCAAAAAAGAAATAAAAAAAAAAGAAAGAAAAAATTTTTAGAATTACGATGAGTCAATATTTCAGAATCATATCCTGGTATGGTTTTGTTTTGTGGCTAATGTAGTTGCAAGGTTATCTACACCAAGATTGAAAACTATATCGAAAAAATATCGGCTCTGATAGACGGTGAAAGTGAGCGAGCAAAAGTGTTTTACAACGTTGCTGGAGGTTAATTTTAACCTTTTAAATTAACTGAAATAAAATTTTGACATTTCTGATAAGCATAACGGAAAGAAATTAACGTTTGCCAGACAAAATTCTAACCATAAACCATGCAAGCCATCACTCATTAAGATCCACTCAATGTGGAAGTTGTTTTAAGATGCGTAATAACAGGAACTTTCGAAAAACAATTGTTTTCCAAAAGTTCTTATCATAAGAGAGCTGACACCAAGATATGAAGCTCGGACCTTTGTCTGAAATACCACTCTTGAATCATGAAAAATAAATGAGTTTTATTTAGAAAATTAAACAATATTCGGCTGCCTAATTTAGTAAAATGATTTTCTAAAATACTTGTAACCTGCACCTTGTTCCAAACATGTCAAAAATGGGTCAACCGTTGTCCCTAAAACAAATATCACGGACAAACAAAAAAGTAAACAGAAAATATAAATTTGGAGGTGTGCGATATGACAACGTCTCAAAATCGAAGACTTCTTGTCTTGTGGCAATATAATTGCAAGGTTATCTACACCAATAAGGAACACAAAGACATTTGGCTCAGTTCCCGCTGAGTCATATTTAGCGAACCGTTACAGTCTTCCTTTCGCGTGTGTGAAATGAGTTGACAGACAGCTGACTATTATTACTAAAAATTACTAAGATTAAGATCCACATAATGTGGCAGATGTTTTAAAATGTGCAATAACAGGAACTTTCGAAAAACAATTATTTTCCAAAAGTTCTTATCATAAGACAACTTACACCAAGATATGAAGCTCGGACCTTTGTCTAAAATGCCACTCTTAAATCATGAAAAATAAATGAGCCGTTATTTAGGAGATTAAACAATATTCGGCTGTGTAATTAAGTGAGATGACTTTCTAAAATACTTTACCCTCAAGAACTCGCTTAACACACCAATGCAACATGGAACGCCTAGATTACAAAGTAAGCTGCATCAGGTTCTATGTGGCTTCATCTCAAACACACTGAACCTCTATATTATTCCGACTGCACTCGCCTAATTTAAATATTTTAGCCTAACTTCTGTTTTCCAACGCTTCGCTATTATCGCTTCAATTGTTTTCCGAGAGTTCCCGCTTTGAAACACTGCGACCACGAACTGGCTCAACTTTAACTGGGATAATTTCTTTCTAATCGAGCAAAAAAGAAATTGCAAAGGGCGATGAGTAAAGAAAATAAAAAAGTAAACACCAAAAGATACCGCAAATAGTAGAAAATTATGACTTTAGATATATGAAAATTCATATATTTGCACTGCGGTGGAGAGATGAAATTAAGAGATCCTTGCAGTTAAGAGCACTACTGAAACGAATAGTTGTAAATAGGACCTGAAAAAATTCAGGCCCGTACGGGACTTGAACCCATCAGCTCTGCAATAACGGTGCAATGCTCTACCAATTGAGCTAACAAGCCAACTGGGAGCTGGTCAATGAATTGGGTCCAAATAAACATCCAAGTGAATGATGGTCATGGGTTCAAATCCCGTACGGGCCCGAATTTTTTTCAGGTCCTATTTACAACTACTCATTTCAGTAGTGTTCTTAGCTGCGAGGATCTATTAATTTCATAGTAGAAAATTGATGACATTTTAATAAGAAAATATTTTAACATGCACCAAGCTTGGAGTTGCAATTAAAACGACTTTCGATAACATTTAGCTCCCAAGGAGCCGCTAAACACGCCACAAATAAAATTAAAATAACTAATGTAGACTACGAAACTGCCACGTAACATGCACCTTGTTCCAAACATGTCAAAAATGGGTCAACCGTTGTCCCTAAAACAAATATCACAAACAAACAAAAAAGTACCACTCTTAAATCATGAAAAATAAATGAGCCGTTATTTAGGAGATTAAACAATATTCGGCTGTGTAATTAAGTGAAATGACTTTCTAAAATACCCTATCCTCATGAACCCGCTAAACACGCCAATGCCACATGGGACGCCTAGATTACAAAGTAAGCTGGATCAGGTTCTATGTGGCTTCATCTCAAACACACCGAATCTCTATATTGTCTCAATTCCGACTGCACTCGCCTAATTTGCATATTTTAGCCTAACGTCTGTTTTCCAACGCTTCGCTATTATCGCTTCAATTGTTTTCCGAGAGTTCCCTCTTTGAAACACTGCGACCACAAACTGGTTCGACTTTTACTGGAATAAGTTCTTTCTAATCAAGCAAAAGAAAAGTTGCAAAGGGCGATGAGTAAAGTTAGCAATAAAGTTAACACCAAAAATTACTGTCAAATAGTGAGAAATTGATGAAATATGAAATTTCATTAGGAAAATATTCAAATGTGCGCCAAGCTTTCAGTTACAATTAAAACGACTTTCGATAACATCTAGCTCCCAAGAATCTGCTGAAAAGGCCCCAAAAAATTTCTTAAAAATAATGCAGACTACGAAACTATCACGTAACCTGCACCTGGTTCCGAACATGTCAAAAATGGGTCAACTGTTGGCCTTAAAACAAATATCAAAAAAAAAAAAAAAAAAGAAAACAAATGATTTCTTTCTAATCGAGCAAAAATTAGAGGAAATTGATGACATTTCATTTAGCAGAGTAATATTCCGCGAACCGTTACTGTCTTCCTTTCGCGTGTGTGGGATGATTTGACAGACAGCTGACTACTTCTAGGATCTTAAGTTTCTTAATTCATTGTGCGAGTGATGGCTCTCCTGAAAAGCATAATTTTTTTCATAACGAGCTGGAAAAGGAAAGCCAATTGAAAGATATAGGAAAAGAATTAAAATCGGAGAACACCGTTCTATTTCAGAATTTAACAGATATTTGAGCGAATACCTCGACACGAAGTTCGAGATAGAGTCATTTGAACCGAAACTCTATCGCCTTGTGGAAATTAGGAAGAAAACAAACAGGAAATTATTCTGCATTAATCCAACAACGACTTGATCTTGAATTAGCCTTGTCGCTTGCCTCTGAAGGTAAAAGCTGGTGAGTAAATGTGTTTTTGAACAATGAATTAGTTAAATTTTTTTAAGAAATGGTTCAAATAAATTTTCAGCATTTCTGTCGACCGTAACATAAAGAACATTTTCGTTTGCCGAACAATCAGATGGCCAACATTTGAATCGTTAGCCACATCCTCATAGATGTGAATACGAAGAATCTGGGCTGATTTGTTTCATCTCAGCCTACATTTTGTTTATTTGGCCGCACTATAAAGGTTCAAATTTGTTTCGATGTTTAAACACGATTCTTTAAGTAGATCGAAACGACAACACTTTGATGGTACCAAAAGATTCCAACCTAGTTATTAGCGTGTTGCAATTATTTTTGCAGATATATAGGGTATATATTGCAACAGTACAGATTTTTAAAAAATCCTTGATTTTAACCGTTCATGTTTGCAACTCAAAAACGAGTACGGTAACCATCATTATATCTAATTGTTTAAGAGCGTCTTAAAGTGAAGTGTTCCAAGGGTATATTAGATGTTTTGATCATCACCAAGGGGTCTTAAGAGCTGTGCTTTAAAAAAACAAGCAAGAAGATTAAACAACTTGGTTTTTATCCCTAAAAGCTTAATATTACTTTATTGTTATGTTTACCTCGTGTAGTTATCAATGAAAGAGTACACAGTTAATTCCATCGAGAAAAAAGATTAAAATGAGCTCTCTTAGTCCTGGCACAGATAGTTTTCTCATCCTTCTCAGTGGTCGTTTGATGCACAAGTGCGAAAAATACACTGTTCATATTTATCTGAATCTGAACGGTATTCCATATGTTGGAAATCTTTTAATCAAAGTTAAAAACTGTATATCATATCAATCCATTGATATCACAAATAACCACCCCTTTAGGAAAAGACAGTGGCTAATTATATGCTATGCAGGGGCTTACGCGTTGTAAACTTTATAGTTCCCTCTAGACATCATTTCAGCTTCAGTTGACTGTGGCAACCTGCGGATTAAAGTGTTTTACACCTCAGAGTAAGACTTATCAGAGTCAGTTTAGGAAACAACGGGTTTTATTTTCCAGGTATGTGTATAAGTTTATTCATATCTTGTTTTAAACTTTGCCATTTTGGAAAAGGCGAAAATGAACTATGTCAGGAAAAGTTAGATGAAAACTTACGCCTCCATAGTGGCATTTTATCACCTTCTTTATCCTACAGAATGCAGAATACGCTCTGAAATTACAATAAGCTAGCCTATGACCAAAGTTAATTGCAGAAAACTAAGCACAAGTATCATCGAATGTTGCTTATTTGTGAAGTTTCCTTATTAGGTAGTTTTTTCACGTTTCGAAATATAAAATAATTTTAAATAGAAGATCAAACGGATGTTTCGCCGATGTCAAGAAGGAAGTCCAGTGAAAACCACTCCACATTTTTCCTTTCCTCGTAGATACTTCTCCATGTAAAACCTTTCAGCTTTTGAACAAAGACGGTTTGATTTATCATCCCATCTTCTTGATATCACGTGCAAGCTGTAAAAATTTGAAGGAAAATTAAATTGTCATATCAGTCTCTTTTCTCGTAAACTAACGGCTTGTGAAAAAGACTTTAAGAGTAGAGAGAGGAGAGACGGAGTCTAAAAGGACAACGTTTCGTTTTTTTTAATTACCCATGGAGGAATTTTCTCCTCAGAAACATTGGAGTGGATGATTATTTCTCTTTTGTCATTAATTTCAAATGGAACGTCAAAACTACAAGTCTGCCTCGACGAACTTGCTTTATATGATCCTTTTCACATAAACTGCGGTGTTATACAGGGATTTCTGGCCCTGAGAAAAGCTGCAACAACACACGTGAAAAAATATCGTACTTTTTACGTGTGTTGATATAGCCAATCAGCCACTGAACGTCACTTGCCTTTGGCGCCACTCGGTCAGGTTGATGAATGAATGGCAAAGTCTTCACGATTCTCAATACAAGTTGTTTATCGGAGCTTTCGTGAATTAGGGTGGCTAAAACACTTTAAAAAATCCGTATCGCTGACAGACAATGAGGTTCAAACTTTCCTAGAAGGGGAAGAAAACCAATATACTTAAAGAAAATTACAACCATTGTTGTTTTTGTTATCATGATTCAACGCATTTTTCCATCTTAGGAGTTAGCGCCAACGCACTCTGCGGTTGTCATTCGGGGTTTGTCGACTCATATTTTCATTCATGGTGTTTATATGATAAACAAAATAATACATGGTTGCTATCGAGTTAAACGCTCGAAGAGAAATTCCATATTTACGCGCGCCCATGTAATATTCTCTATGTATTTCCCTAGTATTTTTGAGTGAGCTTATTTTCAATATTTTTCTTGCTCATTAATTTTTTTGGATTTTATCAGCTTTCCCATACTCCCTCGGACTTGTCCAATAACCCGCCCTTTTAATTAATTCTTTTTCAATGAAAATACTCACCATATTTTCGCAGGTGTCATAGATCTGTTATTCTTCATATGGCTGGTCGACAAGCTTCGTTTTTTACTGCACTGTTTTTCATTTCTCTCGTGTTCCGTGACATTACCAGTCAGCGATGTCACGAAATATACTCCATTTATCAAATGATGCTTCAGGGCCATACCTATAAGACGTTCAATACTACACCAGGTACGCCGGAATGCAGAGACATTTGTCTCGCTGATGACAGATGTCAAAGCTTTAATGTCGTCATGTTCATTGCAATATGTGAGTTAAACAACCGAACTAAAGAGGCCAGACCAGAGGATTTTGTCAAGGACGAGTACAGATATTACATGGCAAAAGGTCCAAAACGAGGTAATAGAACTTGCAAATATAAAATAGTAGGGTGTGCTTACGTTTATGGATTTTGCGTTATTAGCTACTGATGTCTCTAACTTTTGTTCAGCTAAAGTGAAATATTTCCATTTCAGTTCCCCTAGGATCAATCCGTGAGCTGCCTGCTGAATCGTGCAAGGAAATCAAGGCGAGTGAAGGAGGACAAGCAGTTAACGGTAATTATTGGCTGGATTCTACAAGATCTGGGAACTCTATTTTAGCTCGCTGCGACATGAAGACAAAAGGTTAGTATCCGTTTATGTAAATTAACGTATGCATGCTTATGTATAGATGACAACGAATGTAAGGAAGGCCTGCATGGTTTTCATGTAAATGCCATTTGTGACAACACTGAGGGCTCATACAACTGTACATGCAAACCGGGATTTATTGGAGACGGAAGAAACAGCTGCAAAGGTATCGACAAGGACAGATATTACATGGAGAAAGGTCCACAACGAGATGGTAGAACTTGCTGAGGTTAAGTAATAGTAATTCACTAAAGAGGAGAGAGAGAGGACATTCACTTTCTAGTTCTCTGATGAGAATGTAAGTCTAAAATTCACATAAAAACGTTTCTCAGCATTGTGATACATATTTGGTAGAGAAAAGTTATTAGACTACTTATTTAAGCGCGCTAAGGTAACGTAAAGAAATGGCATGGGTCACCTGGCGTTCATGGATTTTACGCTGCTTGATGGTAACGATTACTATTCTTATTCTTTTCCACCACCTCAGCATGATCCGCACCCAAAGTCTGCATTAGTTATTTCCTATTGTTTTAGATAGGGAAGGAAAGCAATAAACACTGGTAAAGAAGGTAAAGATAAGCCTAACCGCTTATTTCATTTACTCCTATTTAGAATGTGGGCCTGTTGGTGTGACAGACAATAATACAATTCCAGATGTCAAAATGACAGCGAGCAGTTCTCACAGTAGTTCTCAGTATCCACACTACGGCCGACTGAACGAAACCAGGGGAGCAGGAGGGTGGTGTCCGAAGAATATATCTGATAGAACAGAATATCTTCAAGTTGATATGGACGAAGTGCGTTCTGTTTGTGGTGTGGCCACACAAGGAGTACTGCGTTTGACTGAATGGACCACCAGCTACAAACTACGATTCTCTACAGACGGTATAACTTGGAGCACTTACAGGGAAACGAATTTCGAAAAGGTATGGAGAGAACTGAAATTAACATTTTTTGCAATTAACAAAGTGTTTGAAGTCAATGCAAATAAGTAGTAAACAGAAATACACTCAGTTGCTGAATTTGGACACTTATATTCATTGGCTACTGCAGCAGAGAACGTCGACGGAAATGATAAGCTTGTGAAGTATGGCGGGTTGGCTTGAAATCCTGAAAGGTATCTGATGTGTCTTTTATAGAATGCTTCAAAAGACTTAGGATCTTTTTTTTCTTGCCGTTGTGGTGCGTGAAGTCGAAGCGATTTAGAAATTAGTCGAGCACGTGTTGCTATGACTTTTCCATCCAGTATATATAATTATAACATTTCTCATGACGTTGTTTTCCGGATTTTGTGAGACAGGAGGTCTCCGTTCCGTCTCTCTTTCTGTCCCTAACCTTGTCTTTGTCGTGGGTTCATTTGGTTTTCTTTTGTTTTTGTTTTATTGTTGTTTGTTTATTTCACTTTTGCAAATCATGATGGTAACATAATATGTGCACGCTTCAAACAATAGCTTAGATGTCAGCAGCGTTTGTATTCGGGAAAAGACTCAACAACAGCCGTCTTGCAGCTGGATAAAGGAACTTATCGTGTCACTTTGACCATCTTCTTTTGGCTATCGGATGATGAGTAATAAAAACATCCATAATAAAAAAAAAAGAGTGAAAAAAGTGACGGAAAAATGACCTCTGTTTGGAAAGGCTGGGCCCCAATGCAATAGAAGACAAAATGATGTAAAGATGTGAGCAGTTAAGACCTGTTCAAATGGCCCCCGCACTTCCCCTCCCCCTCCTCCCGGTAACTCCTTATTTAGCTGTATATAGAATTGGTGCACCATACCAACTTGAAGTTGTTCAATTTCTTTGTTCGTTTTTCTCGGTTTGCTTTATTCCAGGTGTTCACAGGAAACTCAAATCAGACCAGCATCGTGAAACATTCACTCAGAAATGACTTCAAAGCCAGATACGTTCGGTTTTATCCTGTAACATTCTATGGTTGGCCATCTTTGAGGGTTGAAATATTTGAGCTTAAGTAATACTTCAAAGGGTTAGTATATATGTGTAGTCACTCTCTAACACAAAAACTAAAGGATCAAAAATATATTCACAGAGTTTAAAATAAGAAAATCAACATTAGCAAGTAATTAACCTAACAAACTAATTAACAAACTAATCATTCCCAGACGAGAATCCAGGATTTTTTGTAGGAGTGGGTGCACCATAAACGAATCACCTAACTGACGTCTCTGACGAACAGAAGGGCTGATACTCGAAAAGTCAGTGCTAACTTACCATTTTCACTGCGTTTAACATAAATTCTGTAACCTCATGTTTTACTTCAACGCAAATAATTCACGCATTTTTATTTTTTATTGTATCGTTACTTTTTTTACAATTATTTTGCACCATACTAGTTATATAAGAAAGCAGCAGATTATCTCAGGGGGAGGTAGGTGTGCACCTCCTGTACTCCTCCCCTAGATCCGCCCCTGACCACACCCCCTTCGCTGCAGCATGATGAAACAGTCATACAGAATAAAGGTAAAATGGAAAAAGTATTCCAGATCTGTACTGAAAGATGTGTAAGTCCACTGTGTTTTTTTTCATTAAGCATTATGCTTAGCTGCTAACGGTGTGAGTTTTCTTTTCTCATAAGTTAGTAGTGTATGAAACTAAAAACAAGAGATACAGTAGAATCGAGATTCCTGAGGCATGGATACCTGTCACTTAAAAGCAGAGTACTCAGCCAAAAACAAAGCAGATCTCCAGGAGAACAACATTAACTTGTCAAACATGGGTGAACCAACAGGAGCACGTTAAAACAAACCAAGAACAGCTCAATATGCTACACTAATAGCCATGGGTGACTATTCAATGTCATTACATAATGAAGAAAAGTAGTAAAGCTGTCGTACGAACGCGATTTGCAGATGATAGCTTGACTCTTCTTATTATAGATTCGCTTTTTTGGGAGAAAACTGGTTTCATGTCCATTTAGTACCTAGGATCTGTTTTTTCAAGCACTCGCTGATATTATTAGCTGAATCCACCAAAGAGGTCTTCATACCTCTCTGGTATTTGATTTAAAACATGAAAGATTGATCGCATCACATATTTTATTCGAACTGTTAGACAGACACGTTTGTAATATTATCTAGTTAAGAAGGAATTAAAATTGCAATAAACTACAGTAATTCAACTTTTTCTTTTGTGTGTGTGTGTGTGAGTGTGTGTTACTACGCCTTTTTTTCAAATTCCAGTCAAACCACAACAGCTTCGATGGAAGACACCTGTCAAGCTCGATCATCGACACAGAACCTGAGTACCGGAGTTTATGGCCTTACTAAACCATAGCTTGCACAGCTTTTAAGACATGCAATTAAACATTTTGATAATTGCAGCGGATTGAGTATAAATCAATTCATTGGGCTGTTTTGTCATTTTTTTTTCAGTTTTTCTTGTTACTAAACTCAAACCATCAAGTTATTAAATCAGTCTTAGCTGACAATTTCCCATTAAATTCCTACCGGTTTAACTACTTCGCTAATGTATTAAAGTAATTTCTAATGAATTATATAAAAACAGTGGAATTTGGTATTGATTTCGTCAATCTGTTTACGTTAAGCCACATATATCCAAAGGCAATCCAGTTGGGTCAATAGAGAAAATAATTTTGCATAGAAACTATACAAAACAACAGCATAATATAAACCGTGCGAATAGATGAATGCATTATTGAAATCTCTCATAATTATCATGATCCGATGAAACATGCGCACAACTTACTAGTTGACAACATAATTCCCCAAGTATTTCAACTCGATTTGGTTCCTCGCCGCTTCGGGCATCAGAAATAACTTAACTGTCATTACTACTCAGAAGTCGCTACTCATTGTGAGGGACGCTTGCGCACTCGGTATTCTCGGTGTTCCCTGCAGCTTATATGATTTGAAATAAAAGGCCAGCATGGTTGCCATGTCAATGCCATTTGTAGCAACACGACGACGACGACGACGACGCTGGCGAATGACAAAACTTCCTTCTGATCGTAAGTTGTTTATTGAGGGATGTGATGCTGTCAACAACTTAATTCGTGATTCCAAGAAGAATTATTTCGCATCATTAATCAATGAGAATCAGTCAAATTATAAACAGCTTTTTAAGATAATTGATAAACTACTACAAAGGAAAACAGATATTCAATATCCCCCCTGCAAATCGCCCACTGATCTTGCTAACAAGTTTATTAAGTACTTCACTACAAAGATAGATAGAATACGGGGTCATATAACGACTGCTGCTTTCCCTCATCGAGATACAGTTGCTGTTGTTGACAACGCCTGTCCACATTCTTTTGATATTTTCAAAATGGTAACAGCGGATGAAGTTCATACATGTATCATGAATCTGGCTGCTAAGTCATGTGCTCTTGATCCTCTTCCTGGTTATGTTACAAGAAATGCACTTAGTGTTCTGTTGCCTTTCATTTCCAAAATCATAAATATCTCATTGGAATCTGGTCAGATGCCTTCGCAACTCAAGGTTGCAATGTTACGCCCGCTCCTTAAGAAATCTTCTTTGGATCATACTCAATTCTGCAATTATCGTCCGGTATCGAATCTTTCATTTATTAGCAAAGCAATTGAAAAATTGGTAGCTAATCAACTTATCTCCTACATTAACGATTATGAGTAAAATGAGACATTCCAGTCGGCGTACAAGAAATATCACAGTGCTGAAACTGCACTTATTCGTGTTCACAATGATATTCTTTCTGCCATTGATAATCGTCGAATCGTAATTTTGCTGTTGTTAGACCTTTCCGCTGCCTTCGATACAGTCGATCATACCATCCTCCTCTCTCGTTTACGTGTACGGTTTGGGATAGCTGGGAAGCCTCTATTATGGTTGCAATCTTATTTATCGAATCGCACGCAATATGTCTCCGTTGATGGCGGTACTTCGACGAAACATGACCTTAAATGTGGAGTGCCACAAGGATCGGTTTTGGGACCCATTTTGTATTTGCTTTATACTTCACCGCTTTCAGATATCGTAAAGAAATTTAACCTGAGCTATCATTTTTATGCTGACGACTCACAGCTTTACTTGTCTTTCCAACCAACCGTTCTGGGTGATAGGGATCTAGCGGTTTCTAGCATCGAGAGCTGTGTGGATGAAATCAGTCATTGGATGATGGTTAATCGTCTTAAATTAAATAAAGACAAAACTGAATTATTGGTAATTTCCGCTAAACATCTTCCAAGACCACTCCTTCACGAAATTTCAGTTGCTGGTGAGACTATTCCTTCCGTGCAAAAGGCGAGGAATATCGGCACTATGTTCGACAACCATTTTTGCTTTAAGGATCATATTACTGACATTTGTAAATCTTCATTTTATCATTTGCGAAATATTAGCTATATCAGGAAATATCTTTCAGCGACCACTACTGAATTGCTGGTTCATATGTTTGTATCTTCGAAGCTGGATTACTGTAATTCCCTTTTGTATGGCCTACCAGCCTACGCTATAAAAAGGCTACAACACGTCCAGAATGCCGCGGCGCGCCTCGTCACACTTACAAAAAAGCATGATCACATTACGCCTGTTCTTTTCAATCTTCATTGGCTTCCCGTTAACCAACGTATTATTTTTAAGATTTTACTTATAACCTACAAGGCACTTAACAACCTGGCACCGTCGTACATTTGTGATCTGCTTACATCTTACACCCCATCGCGTCAACTACGCTCATCATTCAAGCACCTTCTGGTTTCTCCATCCTATAACTTGAAAACATATGGCGCAAGATCCTTTTCTGTAGCAGCACCATCATTATGGAATGCTTTGCCAAGTGAAATTAGAAATGCTCAGTCTGTGTCTGTTTTTAAACGTAGATTAAAAACTTTACTCTTTAGAAAAGCCTTTTATAATTAATATTAGCTGTCTTAAGTGTTAATGTTTAAGTTTTTTTCTTGTAGGCGCCTTTGAACAGTAGGATACTGGCGCGGTATAAATCTTTTATTATTATTATTATTATTATTATTAACACTGGGGGATCCTACAACTGTACATGCAAACCGGGATTTATTGGCGACGGAAGAAACAGCTGCAAAGGTACGGTTGTTATCTGTTATTGTCTTTGTCATTTTCATTATCATCTCCATTAGAATCCTTTACGGCTCCCTTTCCCCTAGCCTTCGCCCAATGTTTTGTACGAATCACAGATAGCTTAATTATAATGTACAAGAGAAATTGTTCACAAGGTCTTGTGAGAAGTAAGTTACCGTTGATCAGGCGACCAGTGAAAGAGAAACGCATATATTTTTTTAGTTCATTTACGAGGGGAGAGTATACTTTGACGTGGGAAACAGCTTAAAATGTCGTTTCGGCAGGATTTTTGCACAGATGACCTCCGAGGGGATCAGCGATGATCTCCTCGTCATCACAAAGACCATCGCCAATTTAGAAGATTGGTAATTGCGCGGTCAAAAAAAAATCGCGAAAGCGATATATCACAAAAAGTTTTCGAGCTCGTAAAGCTCAACAATGAGTTTGAAAATTGCCTAAACCCAGCAAGTGCTAATAAGTTCGTTATTTTAAATCGCTACGAACTGAAATTTTTACACAGTGCGAATACTGGTTAACGATTTTTTCTCCATGGAATATGGTCATATGGTTCGCCCGTAACAAGGGCGAACTTCATGGAGCTACTTCTTTCTACAATAAGCTCCACAAGTTTCAATTTTTGAGATATCGGCAAAACAATTTCCTAAATCTGTGAGGTTAGGAAAGGTGTGGACGTACCACTCACCAATCGGAGATTTACTATTATGTTTGGTTGAAATGATTAGTAAGGACGTAGAAACGAGGGGAAAATTGCATTTTTTCTTTAAAAACTTGGAGTTTCTGACATATGGTATTTTTTGATATTAATAAAGTCACGGCTTTTTTTTTTTCTTGTAATTCGAATGTTTGGTCAAAGAGCTTACTCTTTTCCATGATAAAGGATATGTCCACAGACATACAAATCGCCATAGATAATTCCAATGGCCAATTTTTGTGATAACGATACAGCATTGTCTTACATTTGAGAATTTATAAAATGAATGGACCTACAATTCACCAAAAGGTGATCATTGTGCTTGCCTCTCAGCGTAGAGTTCGTAGACCATGTTTTTAAATCATTGCAGCTTGATCCACGCTCAAAGTCTATACTAATTAAATCATATTGTTCTTCATTAGGAAGCAAAAAAATGAATTCAGGAAAATATAAGCCTTACTGTTTGATTCATTTTACTCTCATCTAGAATGTAAGCCTGCTGGCGTGGCAGACAAAAATGCAATCTCCGATGCCAGAATGACAGCAAGCACATTCAATGAAGCAAGACATAATCCGAAGTATGGACGACTTCATGAAAGGAGGGGGCATGGAGCATGGTGTCCTAAGGCCAAAACTAACAGAAAAGACTATCTTCAAGTTGATATGGGTACAGTGCTGTCTGTTTGTGCTGTGGCTTCCCAAGGAGAAAGGATATACCCTTCGTGGACCACTAGCTACAAACTGTACCTATCCACAGCCGGTGTAACCTGGAACGCTTACGAGGAAACTAGCACTGCGAAGGTTTGATCGGCAACTGTTAGTAATGATTATAGGACCGGGAAGTGTCCAATTCAGTAAATTACAAAAGCGACTTAACACAAAATTGCAAATTTCTGTCGAGCGTTTTCAACATGAGCCATTAGGCTCAGAGGATTGGGTAACCACCCCCTACGTTACCGACGTAAAACTGTATTGTATTGTATTGTATTGTATTGCATTGCATTGCATTGCATTGCATTGCATTGTATTGTATTGTATTGTATTGTATTGTATCGTATCGTATCGTATCGTATCGTATCGTATCGTATTGTATTGTATTGTATTGTATTGTGTTGTATTGTATTGTGTTGTATTGTATTGCACCACTGCCAGCAAGACTGTGAATTGTTGCTATTCGTGAATATGATTACTGGCCGAACGTGCCAAAACCGTTTTCAAGCGGAAGAAACAAAATAGCTATCAGTAGATGCATTCATGAATAGCAGTTCACTTTTTTTTACAGGAAAATGGACCCAATAGTCTGCTGATAACTATCACGATTTCGAGATCTTTACCAATACATTAAGTGAAGCAAATTATAAATGATAAAGGATTGACGTTAAAAGAGTAAAATAGTGCAGAGGTTTCGTTCCAGAGTTTTGAGCAGCTCTTAAGCTTGTATTTCTTTCACAATAAAGCTTTTGGAAATATCTTAAGTTTTTTTTACTGCGACAGCATTCAAGATAAAAAGGTTACAGTTCTATCATAGATTATTCATAAAGATGTCCCGTCTAAAGTTACCTAGATACTTTAAATGCAGCATAAGTTTCCTAGCCAGCATTGATGTAAGTTAGATCGTCTTCCCCACCTCAACCTTTCCATAAAACATTTCCCTTAAGACTTACATCATGCGTTGTCGAACTACACTATTTTCTCGTTATGTTGTATGTATTTTTTCCTCTTCCAGGTTTTCCCAGGAAACTCAGACCGACACAGCGTCGTAAAGCATTTCCTCACTACTGACGTCATGGCCAGATACGTTCGGTTTTATCCCGTCACGTACCACAATTTCCATGTTTGAGAGTTGAAATATTTGTGCGAAAATGATGGCAATTATCAATTCTTTCTTTTTTGAACAATTTAAATGCATATAAAAAATAACAAACAATGCGAACTGCTCAAGCCAAGATGGCAATATTCAGTGTGAATTGTGGAATAACCTGATCACCAACAGAATATGCCGTTACATAGTTAAGTATAAAAGTTTATTTTTCGACCACTTTTCAAAAATTTCAAACAGTGAGGAGTCCTTATTGCTTTGGTTTTTATCGAAGAAGTTTCTTTACTGTTTTACTCTATATGTTTTATTTTTGCAAACTTCCAGACGTTTATGTTCCAATGCTAAAGCTGACATCATGATAATCACAACGGGGTCTTAAGGCTGTTTTGTAATATAGAAACAAGAAGATTGAGAAACTTTAGTTCAATATCCCGGGATAACAGGACTGAGTCAGCCTTAATAGCTAATTCTTCACTGCTATGTCTACCCAGCTGTAATCAATTTAGAACAAAACAAACAGTTTATTCAGCCGAAAAGAAAAGCTTACAAAAAGCTTATATATGGTGACGCCTAAACCTATCTCTTCCTTTTCAGTTGAAGCATGATATAAAAATGCGCGAAATGAGTTGGTCAGGGACCTGGATCTAGATTCCCCGTTCTAGCAACCTGTTCATCAAGTCAAACTCAACAGTGTCAGCCTTATCTCTTTACACCCTAAGTATGACCAGCATCTAATCACTCCTTACAGTTATACTGCTGAATCATCCATAATATCATGAGAATAAATTAAAGGAAATGATCACCAACCAAAGAACGCCAAGTTTGGAAAAGATATTAACTGTTTCCACAGATCCAACAAAGATGCACCCCTGTAAAGAAGAACGGTGGCTAATTATTTACCCAGAGTTTTATCGTGATGTTTTTTCGGTTCCTCTAAACAACAATTTAGCCTTAAAAAAACGCCTAATTTGAAAAGATATTAACTGTTTCCACTTATCCAACAAAAATGCACCCCTGTAGAGAAAAACGGTGGCTAATTATTTACCCAGAGGTTGTTCGTGATGTTATTTCAATTCCTCTAAACATCAGTTTAGCCGTAAAACACAACTCCGCCTAGTATGAAAAAGATACTAACTGTTTCCACTGGTCCAACAAAGATGCGCCCCTTTAAAGAAAAACTTTGGCTAATTATTTATTGGGAGTTTGTTCGTGATGTTATTTCATCCCCTCTAAACATCAATTCAGCTCCATTTAGCCGTAAAACAAAACAACTCCTAGTTTGAAATAATATTAACTGTTTCCTGTAACGTCCCGCTCATCCAACAAAGATGCACCCCTGTCAGGAAAGACAATGGCTAATTACCTGTTAAAATTGGTTGTTCGTGGTGTAGTACAATTAGCTCCAGTTGTCCGTACAACACAACAATGCCTAGTTTGAAAGAAGATGTGAGCTGTTTCTAATAATATCTGAATGATCCAACCAAGATGCACCCCTGTAAAAAAAAAGAGGAGGTGGCTAATTATATAAAATATATTAACGTTTCCCAATAACATCGTACTATTCAAACAACGATATACCACTGTGAGGAAAGACAGTGGCTAATCATCTGTTACGTGGTTGTCCGTGGAATGATATAACTTCGAATTCCTCCGAGAGAATATTGCTCCCTCTTAACATCCTGTCAGTTTCAGTTAGCTGTTGGCAACCTACTTTTGGCAATAATGCTTCACACCCTGAAAAAAGACTAAACGGAGTCAGTTAAAGACCCAACGTGTACTTTTAGCCAGGTAGGTGTATCTTCTTTCCATAGTTTGTTATAAAAATCACTTTTTTCAGATGAAAACTAAAAGTAGTATTTTATCCTCACCGAAATTTTAAATGATGAAATTGAATTAATCACTAAAGAGATGAATCCGAATCTATTATTTCATCAAGGAAAAGATTCGTATTTTTTTTTCCTTAAAATCTTCTACAAGCTGTCAAAAATTAATTTTTTTACACAGTTCCTCACCTTTTCCCGCAAACTGATCGCTAGCAAGAAAGACTACAAAAGGTTGAGGGCCGGATTTTAAAGCGACAAAAAATTCCTTTTTCCTCGATTACCCAAAGAGGAATTTTCCCCAAAATGATATTAGACAGCTTTTTTCTTTCTTTTATTTTTTTTTGAAATTTTGATGCCGTAAGTCTGTCGTGGCTTAATATTGTGTGAGAGATTATTTATTGGAAGATTACTAGGTGCGTCTTCATTTAGATATTTGTTTGTTAACATTATTATCACTTGGACTTCACCAGCCTTGCCATCCTCCTTTTAGATTTTCAAATACTCCTCCCAGTTAAATCAAAAACTTTTTCCATGAAAACGCTCGCCTTCTTCTTCGCAGGTATCACAGATCTGATATGCATATGGCTGATTGGCAGGCTTCATTTTTTACCGCGCTGTTTTTCATTTCTCTCGTGTTCTGTGACATTGCCAGGCAGCAATGCCACGAAAAACACTCCATTTATCAAATGATGCATGAGGGCCAAACGTATAAGGGCCTGTTTACATGGAGGTGGGGGACCCCAGGTAGGTGAAGTAACCCGCCTGTCTATATAATTTCTTATTTATTTTGATCACGTTTACATGATAGGTGGGGTCTGGTCTGCCAGGTAGGGTTACCCTGTCGGCCGGGGTGACAATTTGCCATGTAAACGTCTCAAGGTGGGGTAACCCGCCTACCTGGGGTCGCGTTCATGGCAAATTCGGCAAGACTTTTGCATGGATGACCTCTGAGGGGTTTAGCCATGATATCCTCGTTATCACAAAGGTCATCTCTCGTTTGGAAGATTGGTTTTTGAGCGGTCACAAAAAAAATCTTGAAAGGTATATATCACAAAAAGTTTTCGAACTTTTATTTATTTTTTATTTCTTTTATAAAATGTATCGTGAATTGCGCGCACTCGTGCCGATGACGTAAGCTGTGTGCATTGTAACTCAACAGTGCACTCGTGTGACGTAAGGCGCAAGCTTTATGGAAATTTATAACATGCTTGCCCTATATAAGTCCTATTGAGCCGCTATGAACAAAATCTTTATTTAGGCACGCCCGTGCGTAAATAAGATGACCTGAGCGTTTTTTTTTACCTGAGTCCTCTACTGCAGCCGTAACTGTTCGTAAAAATAACAGTGTGGTGGTTGCCCAGGAAGAAACTGCAAGTTTCCTGCAGTCTGTCTTCTCCAATTGCACCGTACACGGCAGCGTAAACATTATTTTGAACAATCAAAACCCTTGATAACTTCGGGTCTTTGACTTTTAAAACATTTTTTAGCGACACGAGTTCATTTGGCTTTGATTTTCTCCATTTTCCCCGTAAATTTTGGGCTTTTCACTCACAGTTATCAGTTAACTGGATCAAATATTTTCGCTCAAACCCAAGTATAAAATGTGGCGTGTTTTTGACCAGCCAATAGGGACGTTTGTTTACTTTTTTTTGTGTGTTGTGAGAATTTTTCACCCTATCACAATAAAAGGCTTCTTCGCGCACATCCTTGTTGTCGCTCTGCTACAAAAGAATTTGCTCATGCTTTTAGCTGTGCGTATATCGATTTATGGATGTACTTGGGAAGTTTGGAGAGCACTGAAAAAGCTAGAGCTGCTCTCGGCTGCGCCTTGAGCTACTCTCAAGCATTTTACGTGCTCTCCAAACTTCCTGTGTGCATCCATAACTCGATATACGCACGCTAAGTATAAACAAATTCTTAAATAATGAACTCGTTCTGACCAATCACGGCGCACGCATTTCTCTGAACATTTTATAATGTTTCGTAAGGAATGGGCTATTGATGAACTGTTTCGATACAGAAACGTATTATCTTCTCAAAGGACTTGGCTTTGTCAATCACTACATAAACTACACAAGCTAAGCAATTCAGTAGGTTGTATTCCTGTCTCTGAGCCCCACTGTCGTAGCCAAACAAGATATTATGGCCATTACATCAAATTATGTTTATCTTCTATTAAGATCTTTCCCTGGAATAACTTTGTTGCATGAAGCACAATGCTAAAAATCCTACAAGCTAAATTTAAAAAAAACGCAGTCGAATTAACCTTAGCATCTGACGTAATAGAAAAAGAAGATTTTAGATGAGTAAAATACAAGAAAGGAAGTGTCTCTTAAATTTTTTTTTTTATCCTGATGTCTCATTCCAAATAACGCTCGAGTATAGTATAAAATACCTCTATCACATAAGTCAATATATAAAGGGACGTACTTTATAAAAAAGAAGGAAGCGAGAGTTACGAGGAAATTGATGTCACGTTTAGCCGTGACAGAGGCGCCGGTATACTTTAAAACATACTAAAGAGTTGCTTTCGGTCAGCTTCCATCGTTCATGAGTTTTCGAGATCTTTCTTTCCCGGTGAGTGCCGGCTCAGCTCTGTCTGTTTTATGTTTGCTTCTTTACTCTGCTAAATTCATTCCAATCGAAACGAAGTTCAATAACTATGAACAAAGGTTGAAGACTGTAAATGAACAAGAGATGGCACTAGCCTCGACTGAAGAGGGTAACCACTGACTCTCAGTTAACTAAATACACGGTTATCCAGTTTGTTGCAGGTCATATTTCGTCAATGTCTTGTGTCACTTTTCTTTTCGTAGCAAATTCCTCGCTACTATCGCTTTAATTGTTTTGAGAGAGAGAGTGCACCTCTTCGAAAAAATGAGGCCACTAATTAGACCACTGGACTTTTCTAGAATAACTTCGATCTATTCGAACAGAAGTGGAGTAGTAGAAGGAAGATTAAAATTAAAAATAAACACCAAAACATTACTGTCAAATGACGGCAAAGTGATTGAATTTCAATAACAAAAAATCGTAACATGCGCCAAGCTTTGTGTCCAAATTGAAAATAATTGATGAAATATGAGAGGGAGCCCTCTAAAGCCCATAAAGGTCGGACGCGAATATTTTATTTGACTTATGGAATGAAACCGTGATAGTAGATTGCGTTTGTCATGTTAGCCACTTGGGCGTGCAATTGACCCATAGGAGTTTGGAAATATTCAGCATTGAATCATAGCAATTCATTTTCACATAGCTTTTGTAGTAGAAAAATGGCTGGTCGGTTTCGTTCTCAAAATTTAAAGAGTAAAGAAGAAGAGACCAGTCTACTCTCGGAAGCCACTCCGAAAGCAATACAATACAACACTAAATGGGGTAGAAAAGTCTTCGAGGAATGGTAGCAGCGGCGGCAGAATACATGTACAGTGTTAGAAGTCGGTAGAGTGGTCGATCTGAAATGCGAAGATGTTCAAGATCTGACCATTCCACAAGAGCATATGTGGCCGAATATGTTAAACTTTTGGTTGGGCAAGTTCGTTTGTGCGGTGGCCAAGCAAAATGGAGAGCGTTATCTGTCCACTTGCGATCGCTTTATTTGTTAATTTGTGCGATTAACCGTCAGTTGATTGAGATGGAAGGAGAGGATGCATTAAACGTTCTCAATAAACCTGACAAGAGACAAGTAAAGTGTTACGTGTTTTGAATGCATTGTGTAAACGGCATCTCAGTGCAAAAAATTAAATTGGTTCCTAAATTGTATCATTTCATTAGAACAGGTTCGCGACGTTCAATTTAAGACGCAGAGATGGAGTGTGGAATTGTCCAGAAGTGTAAAATAGCCACCCATTTTTCTCTTTATGTAATTTTATTTTTTTTGTATCAAGCTAGTGATTGATTATTAAACTTTGCACAAATTTCCATGGCTTGTGTTTATTAAGGTTAAGCATACTGAGTAGGGGAGTTAAAAAATCTTTATGAAAATGAATCCTATTGATAATTCTACTAATTCATGATTCATCAACCCCAGCCTTCCCCTGCTACCCTTTCAAATCCTTCCCGTGCTTTCATACAGTTGATTTATGTTGGGTTTACAGAAGTAAACATGCGACTCAAATACTGCCTATTGATTAGTCATAATTCTCATGAATCTTTTATAACGTTTGATAACATCTAGCTCCAGAGAGGCCACTTAACATGCCACAAATAGAATGAAAATGACTAATGCTGACTACGAAACAACGGTGTAACCTGCATTCGGTTTCAAGTATCACTTCCTTGATATGCCAAAATTGTGTTCAGTGGAGAGAGCTCAACGGGGTTAACCGTGAGCCCTAAAACGGTAAAGATTTTAGCAGGTAGACGTACACATTGCAAACAAGAAATAAGAAAAGAAACTATAAATTTGCAGATCTACGATGAGTCAATGTTTAAGAATCATAACCTGATATGGTTTTGTTTTGTGGCTAATGTGGTTGAAGGTTATCTACACGAATATCGAAAACCATATCGAAAAAATATTGCCTCTGATAATGAAAGTGAACGAGCAAAAGTGTTTTACAACGTTGCTGGAAGTTAATTTTAACCTTTTAAATTAACTGAAATTAAATTTTGACATGTCTGATAAGCATAAGGGAAAGAAGTTTACATTTTCTGTAAAATGGTCAAAATTTTATTCATTAACTATACAAGCCATCACCCATTAAGATCCACTGAAGGTGGCAGGTGTTTTAAGATGCGCAATAACAGGAACTTTCGAAAGACAATTGTTTCCCAAAAGTTATTTTTATAAGAAAACTGAGACCAAGATATGAAGTCCGGACCTCTGTCTGAAATACCACTCTTTGCTGTAAAATGGTCAAAATTTTATTCATTAACCATACAAGCCATCACCCATTAAGATCCACTGAATGTGGCCGGTGTTTTAAGATGCGCAATAACAGGAACTTTCGAAAGACAATTGTTCCCCAAAAGTTATTTTTATAAGAAAACTGAGACCAAGATATGAAGTCCGGACCTTTGTCTGAAATACCACTCTTAAATCATGAAAAATAAATGAGGTTTATTGTAGAGATTAAACAATATCCGGTGAAATAAGTGAAATGACTTCTAAAACACTTTACCCTTAAGAACCCACTAAACACGCCAATGCAACATGGAACAATGGAACGACTAGATTACAAAGTAAGCTGCATCAGGTTCTATGTGGCTTCATCTCAACACACCGAACCTCTATACAGTATCAATTCCGACTGCACTTAAAACAAATATCACAAAAAAAAAAAGAAAACAGAAAATGAAAATTTGGAGGTTTGCGATGCGTCAATGTTTCAAAATCGTAGACTTCTTGTCTTGTGGTTTATGTGTTTGAAAGGTTATCTACACTAATGATGAAAACAATGACATTTGGCTCAGTTCCCGCAGAGTCATATTCCGCGAACCGTTACTGGCTTCCTTTCGCGCGCGTGGGATGATTTGACAGACAGCTGACTTTTTCTAAGATCCTGAATTTCTTCATTCATTGTGTGAGTGATGGCTCTCCTAAAAAACATAATTTTTTTCATAACGAGCTGGGAAAGGAAAGCCAATTGAAAGATAGAGGGAGAGAATTAAAATCGGAGAACACCGTTCTATTTCAGAATTTAACAGATACCTGAGCGAATACCTCGACACGAAGTTTGAGATAGAGTCATTTGACCTGAAACTTTACCGCCTCGTGGAAATTAGGAAATCTGGAATTAGCCTTGTCGCTTGCCTCTAAAAGTAAAAGCTGGTGAGTAAATGTGTTTTAGAACTATGACATTTAATAAATTTTTTTAAGAAATAGTTCAAATATATTTTCAGCATTTCTCTCGACCGTAACGGAGTGATATTAATCGTTTGCCGAAAAATCAGATGGCCAACATTTGAATCGTCAGCCGCACCCTCATAGATATAACTACGAAGAATCTGGCCTGATTTGTTTCTTTTCAGCCTACAATTTGTTTATTTGGCTGCACTATTAAGGTTCAAATTTGTTTCGATATTTAAACTCGACAACACTTTGATGATACTATCTCCAACCTATTTATCAGCGTGTTGCGAATATTTTTGCAGATATATAGAGTTATACATAGCAACAGTACAGCTTTTCAAAAAATCCTTAATTTTAAACTTTCATGTCTGCGACTCAAAACCGAGCAAGGTTACCATCATTATATCTGGCTGAGTTACAAACGGCATATCAAGATTCATTTATCTGCTAATTGTTTAAAAGCGTTATAAAGTGAAGTGTTCCAATGGATATATTGGATATCTTGATTATCGCAAAGGGGTCTCAAGAGCTGTGCTTTAAAAAACAAGCAAGAGGATTAAATAACTTGGTTTTTATCCCTAAAAGTTTAAGATTACTTTACTGTTATGTTTACCTAGTGTAGTTGTCAATGAAAGAGTACACAGTTAATTCAATCGAGAAAAAAGATTAAAATGAGCTCATTTAGTCCTGGCACAGATGATTTTCTCATCCTTCTCAGTGGTCGTTTGATGCACAAGTGCGAGAAATACACTGTTCATATTTATCTGAATCTGAACGGTATTTCATATGTTGGAAATCTTTGAATTAAAGTTAAAAACTCTATATCATATCATTTCATTGATATCACAAATAACCACCCCTTTAGCAAAAGACAGTAGCTAATTACATGCCATGCAGAGGCTAAAGCGTTGTAAACTTTATAGTTCCCTCTAGACATCATTTCAGCTTCAGTTGACTGTGGCAACCTGCGGATTAAAGTGTTTTACACCTCAGAATAAGACTTATCAGAGTCAGTTTAGGAAACAACGGGTATTATTTTCCAGGTATGTGTATAAGTTTATTCATATCTTGTTTTAAACTTTGCCATTTTAGAAAAGGCGAAAATGAATTATGTCAGGAAAAGTTAGGTGAAGACGTACGCCTCCGTTGTGGCATTTCATCACCCTCTTTATCCTACAGAATGCAGAATAAGCTCTGAAATTACAATAAGCTAGCCTACGACCAAAGTTATTTGCCGAAAACTAAGCACAAGTATCATCGAATGTTTCTTACTTGTAAAGTTTCCTAGTTAGGTAGTTTTTTCACGTTTCAAAATATAAAATAATTTTAAATAGATCAAACGGGTGTTTCGCCTGATGACAAAAGGGAAGTCCAGTGAAAACTACTCCACATTTTTCCTTTCCTCGTAGATACGTCTTCATGAAAAAACCTTTCAGCTTTTGAACAAAGACTGTTTGATTTATCATCCCATCTTCTTGATATCACGTGCAAGCAGTAAAAATTTGAAGGAAAATTAAATTGCCATATCAGTCTCTTTTCTCGTAAACTAGCGGCTTGTGAAAAAGACTTTAAGAGTAGAGAGAGGAGAGACGGAGTCTAAAAGGACAACGTTTCGTTTTTTTTAATTACCCATGGAGGAATTTTCTCCTCAGAAACATTGGAGTGGATGATTATTTCTCTTTTGTCATTAAATTCAAATGGAACGTCAAAACTACAAGTCTGCCTCGACGAACTTGCTTTATATGATACTTTATCACATTAACTGCGGTGTTATACAGGGATTTCTGGCCCTGAGAAAAGCTGCAACAACACACGTGAAAAAATATCGTATTTTTTACGTGCGTTGATATAGCCAATCAGCTACTGATCGTCACTTGCCTTTAGCGCCACTCGGTCAGGTTGATGAATGAATGGCAAAGTCTTCACGATTCTCAATACAAGTTGTTTATCGGAGCTTTCGTGAATTAGGGCGGCTAAAACACTTAAAAAAATCCGTATCGCTGACAGACAGTGAGGTTCAAACTTTCCTAGAAGGGGGAAGAAAACCAATATACTAAAAGAAAATTACGACCATTGTTGTTTTTGTTATCATGATTCAACGCATTTTTCCATCTTAGGAGTTAGCGCCAACGCACTCTGCGGTTGTCATTCGGGGTTTGTCGACTCATATTTTTATTCACTGTGTTTATATGATAAACAAAATAATACATGGTTGCTATCGAGTTAAACACTCGAAGAGAAATTCCATATTTACGCGCGCCCATGTAATATTCTCTATGTATTTCCCAAGTACTTTTGAGTAAGCTTATTTTCAATATTTTTCTTGCTCATTAATTTTTTAGGACTTCATCAGCTTTCCCATACTCCCTCGGACTTGTCCAATAACCCGCCCTTTTACTTAATTCTTTTTCAATTAAAATGCTCACCATATTTTCGCAGGTGTCATAGATCTGTTATTCTTCATATGGCTGCTCGACAAGCTTCGTTTTTTACCGCGCTGTTTTTAATTTCTCTCATGTTCCGTGGCATTGCTTGTCAACAATGTCACGGAATAAACTCGATTTATCAAATGATGCTTAAAGGCCATACCTATAAGACGTTCAAGACTACACCAGGTACGCCCGAATGCAGAGACATTTGTCTCGCTGATGACAGATGTCAAAGCTTTAATGTCGTCATGTTCATTGCAATATGTGAGTTAAACAACCGAACTAAAGAGGCCAGACCAGAGGACTTTGTCAAGGACGAGTACAGATATTACATGGCGAAAGGTCCAAAACGAGGTAATATAACTTGCAAAAATAAAATAGCAGGGTGCTTACGTTTATGGATTTTGCATTACTAGCTAGTGATTTTTCTAACTTTTATTCAGCCAAAGAGAAATATTTCCATTTCAGTTCCCCTGGGATCAATCCGTGAGCTGCCTGCTGAATCGTGCGAGGAAATCAAGGCGAGTGAAGGAGAACAAGCAGTTAGCGGTAATTATTGGTTGGATTCTACAAGATCTGGGAACTCTATTTTAGCTCGCTGCGACATGAAGACAAAAGGTTGGTACAACAAATATTCCATGGCTATTTGCCTTCGTGCTAATGAAAGGCCTTCTCTTAATCGTTTTTCTTTTTTTTGTAGTTATTTCATTTTTTTCTATATAAGGAAGAAAAACAATAAACGCAGCTAAAGATAAGCCTTACTGTTTATTTCATTTACTCCTATTTAGAATGTGGGCCTGTTGGTGTGACAGACAACAATACAATTCCAGATGCCAGATTTACAGCGAGCAGTGTTTACAGTAGTTCTTACAAACCACACTTTGGCCGACTGAACGAAACCAGGGGAAAGGGAGGGTGGTGTCCTCGTAGTACAACTGATAGAACAGACTATCTTCAAGTTGATATGGGCGTAGTCCGTTCTGTTTGTGCTGTGGCCACACAAGGAGAAATGAGGAATACTGAATGGACCACTAGCTACAGACTACAATTATCTACAAACAATATAACTTGGAACACTTACAAGGAAACGAATATTGAAAAGGTATGGAGAGAACTGTTATTGACATTTTAATATCAGCAATTAAAAAAGAGTTTGAAGCCAATGCAAATAATTAGCAAACAGAAATACATTTAGATGCTGAATTTGGATGTGTAACTCCATTGGCTACTGCAGCAGAGAATGTCGTCGGAGATAACAAGGTTGTGTAGTATGACGAGTTTGCTTGAAAATTCTGAAAGGCGTCTGATGCGTCTTTTATGGAATGGTTCAAAGACCTAAGAAAGTGTAGTTTATCTATTCTTTCGTGTGCTGCATGAGGTCGAAGAGATTTAGAAATTAGTCGCGCAATGTACTGCTAAGACTTTTCCATCCAGGATATATTAACTAAAGCATTTCGCATGAAATTATTTTCCCGATTTCGTGAGACAGGAAGTCTCCGTTCCGTCTCCTATTCTGTCCCTAACCTTGTCTTTGTCGTGGATTCATATGACTTTGTTTCGTTTTTGTTTTTTTGTTTTGTTTTGTTTCGTTTTTTTGTTCGTAAATCATGATAGTGACATAATATGTGCATGCTGCAAACAATAGCTTAAATGTTAGCAACATTTATATCCGGGAATAGACTCAACAACAGCCGTCTTGCAGCTCAATAAAGGAAAAAATCGTGTCACCTTGACCATCTACTTCTGGCTATCGGATGATGAGTAATAAAAAAATCCATAATAAAAAAAGGTGAAAAAAGTGACGGAAAAATGAACACCGTTTGGAAAGGCTGGGCCGCAATGCAATAGAAGACAAAGTTGCGTGAGAGATGTGAGCAGTTAAGACCTGTTCAAATGGCCCCCACACCTCCCCTCCCCCTCCTCCCAGCGCCTCCTTACTTAACTGTATATAGAATTGGTGCACCATACCAAGTTGTTCAATTTCTTTGTTTTGTTTTGTTTTTTGTTTTTTTTACAGGTGTTCACAGGAAACTCAGATCGGACCAGTATCGTGAAGCATTCACTCAGAACTGACTTCAAAGCCAGATACGTTCGGTTTTATCCTGTAACACACCATAATTGGCCATGTTTGAGGGTTGAGATATTTGTGCTTAAGTAATACGGTAAAGAGTTCGTATGTGTGTAGTTGTGCATCAACATAAAAACAGAAGGAGAAAAAGAATACAAACAGTCTTAAAGTAGGAAAACAAACATTTGCAAATAAAAAAAACTAATAAACTTATTCAGTTAACAAACTAATCATTCCCAGGGGCGGATCCAGGATGTTTCGAAGGAGTGGGTGCACCACAAAGGAATCACCTAACTGACGTGTCCTCTGACGAACAGAGGGTCTGATAGTTCACACAGTTTTGTTTTTCATATTATTATTTTGCACAATACTATTTATATAGGAAAGCCGCTGGTTATCTTATCCTGTAACATACCATAATTGGCCATGTTTGAGAGTTGAAATATTTGAGCTTAAGTAATACGTTAAAGGGTTCGTATATGTGTAGACATTCATTGACACAAAAACAGGAGAAAAACTGACGAACCTCTCCTCTGACCAACATAAGGGCTGACGCTCGAAAAGTCAACGCCAACCTATCATTTTGACCGCATTTAACATAAATTCTCTAACCTCGTGTTCCATTTTAATGCCAATAATTCCCACAGTTTTGTTTTTTTATTTTATCATCATTATTTGTTTTTCTTATTTTGCACAACACTAGTTATTTAATAAAGTTGCCGGTCATCTTAGGGGAAGATGGGTGTGCACCCCTGCACCTTCCCTTAGATCCGCCCCTGGCTACATTCCTTTCGTTACAGTAAAATAAAACAGTTATTCAGAATAAAGGTAAAATAGAAAATGTATTCCAGATCTCCACTGAAAGATATGTGAGCTCACGGTTGCTTCTTCATTAAGTTAGCTGCTATCGGTGTTAGTTTTCTTTTCTGATAAGTTCATGCTTTATGAAAATAAAATTAAGAGATACTGTAGAATCGAGACTCCTGTGGCATGGATACCTACAACTTAAAAACAGGGTGCTCATCCAAAAACAAAGCAGATCTGTAGGAGAACAACATCAGCCCGTCAAACATGCGTGAACCAACAGGAGTACGCTAAAACAAACCAAGAGCAGCTCCCTATGCCACATTAATAGCCATGGGTGACTATTCAACATCACTACATAGTGAAGAAAAGTAGTAAAGGTGTCGCACGCACGCGATTTACAGATGATAGTTTGACTCCTAAAATGATAGATTCGCTTTTTAAGGAGAAAAAAGTTTTCATGTCCATTTAGTACTTAGGATCTGTTTTTCAAGCACTCGCTGCTATTAATAGCTGAATCCACCAAAATGATCTTTAAACCTCTTTGGTATTTGATTCATGAAATGAAAGATTAATTAATCGCATCAGATAATTTATTTGAACTGTTACACAGACACCGGTGTGTTGGGTAGTTAAGAAGGAATTAAAGTTGCAATAAACAACAGTAATTCAACTTCTATGATTTTTTTTGTGTGTCCCACTCACAAAAGAATTTGAAAAAAAAGGCATAGTAACGGTTACTACGCCTTTTTTTTCAAATTCCAGTCGAACCACAACAGCTTCGATGGAAAACAACCGTCAAGTTTGATCGTGATACAAAACTTGATCGGCGATCACTGATATTCTGACAACGCCCCCCTCACCCCAACCCCGTTAAGGTAGATTTTCATTCCTCCAACAGTCAGCAGAATAGGGTCCGCATTCGTTTCCATCTCGTGGTGGCCCTTATGTTGCACAGCTTATTCCTTTGCTAAGAAAGCAAAATATCACTTCCTTTTCTTCCTTATTACAGGTTCTGGAAGATTTAATTAGATTCAAAAAGTGTGAGTGTAGATTCGAGTAGATTCAAAGGTGTGCGTCTCACGAAACGTATTGATAAACATTAACCTTTATTCTTGTGAAAACAATTTCTCGACTCCATCGGCAAACCAAAAGATTACAGTATAATTTTGAGAAACTTGGCGACTAGGGACCAAGTGATTGAAAGGCAACTACCATACATTAAGCTTATTCCCTCTAGATGGAAAAGTCTTGGTTTAAACCCGATCCAGGCCATAACTTGTGTGTTATGTCTTGTGTTTCTAGATAAAATTTCGTTACTAAGTCACACAACGCGCCCCCGACCTAGGTCGGTTGAAATCATGGGGAAAGAGAAACTGTCTGAAAAGCTTCACGGAATACGGGAGGTTAAATATGATACATTAGCGAACTGTACTGGAGAATTCTTCAGGCTAGGAATCTTAACCATACAGTCTGTCTCGCTATTAAATTGATCGCCCCCGTTTAATCAAATCGATAACTTTTAAAAAGCAGATCGTACTAGACAACCGAGACAAACGTAGCGTCCCTTATTTATGACGTCTTTCTAGCTATCAAATAACGGTCTGGCTTACTGACCTTAATCTAAATTTAAATTTAGGCAGTGTGAGGTTACTGTAACATGCTACGAAAGCTGTTTTCGAGAAAGTTCGATCATTCAGCTCTCGTAATGTCTCTTAAAGAGCGTACTTTCCCAATGAGCCCCGGCACAGTTCTAAGCGTTTTCTGTTTGCTTCTTTACTTCGCTGGATTCATTCGAAACGAGTCTAAATTCAATGAGTATGAACGAAGGTTGAAAACTGTTGAGGAATTCATACCTCAAGATAAAATGACACAAGCGAGGACGGATTTCCCTCCCTCTGAACAAGGTAATGTCCGACTGTCTTTATTTCAATTGCTACATGGTTGTCTGTTATGTGGCTGGTCGTGCTCCTTTAAAGTTATTTATGTAAGTTGCAAGTTACTCTAAACTGTTAGGGGTTTAAGCTTTTGATAAAAAGTACTCAAGAGCTAATGGTCATGTCTTCCGACTTCCGTTTTAGCACAACAGATATGAACGAGACTTACTTGTCTTATTTTCTTTTCACTGAGATATCAACATTACCGTATATCAAACGACGTAGATTAAAAGCTAACGATATGGACGACTCTTGTTTTACATGATGTCCATTCTCTCGTTTTCTTTACAAAATAATTTGGAGACTTGCCAAGGAGTAAAACGCAGAGGTTTTCAAGGTAAACAATACACTCTTTTTAAATGGCGACATTAAAATCGATGTGTTGCCCACTGCTTGGTCAACAAGAAACAAAAGCTTTCTTCTAAGTCTCTTGGTGAGCAAGAAAGCAAATCTCTTCGTCGAGACTCTTGTAAACCTAAGCCTTAAAATTTTGATTTAACCTCTCCTCATGCTCGAAATGATAATATTTGTGGAGAAATCAAATCAAGAGATAAACACGAGCCATTTGACGAGGGGTTAAATTTAAATTTCTCTAACGTCACTTTTGATAACTGGAAAAGATTTCTGTCCTCGCTACGGTCAAATTGTCCTTTCCTTCTTGTGTTTGCAGTTGAACTTGGATCGTTATCGTGTTATTTGAGATGGCAATGAAGGGTCTAATTAGGTTACTCTCCTTTTTTATTGATATATTTGATATATTTTCAGTCATACAAACCACCTCTGCCGAGCTTGAAATCCATCGACTGAAGCGTAGTATTTCACATCCACCTTCTTTAAATAAGTCGGCTGAGATGAGGAAAATGATAGAGGACATCGTTTATTCCGCTTGGAAGATTTGCCACAACAAAGCTGGTCTGAATGTTTGTCCTCGTGGCCGGCCGGGACCTCCAGGGAGAGCCGGACCCAAAGGTGACAAGGGAAGAAAAGGAAGAAAAGGATCCCAGGGAAGCATGGGACCACCGGGAAGAAGCGGAAAACAAGGAACCATGGGACCACCGGGGATAAGAGGACAGAATGGAATAAAAGGAGACATCGGGCCACCGGGTATTCCTGGTATCCCAGGGACTAAAGGTGAACCAGGAGAGTCCATCTCAACCCCAAAAGTAACAATTTCTCCACCGAAACTAGTCGTCAACGAAAGCAAAATAGCCTCGTTCTTATGCTCTGCTTCGGGAAACCCTGCGGCTCAAATGTTCTGGTCGAAGGTCAATGGATCTTTTCAAAGCAACAGGATGAAAGTGACGTCAAATGGTCTGATGCAGATCTCTGGTGTCCGGATGGAAGATGCAGGCGCCTACAAATGCATAGCGCGAAATATTCTTGGAGAGGATGAAAAAACTGCCATTCTCGTCGTTCAGAGTAGGTCTAAATATTCCATCTTATGTCCACATGATTCCTACGCCTCTGAAGTTTGAAAAAAATTGTCTTTTATTGACGTTTTTCCTAGGGCAGCTCGAGGGATACAAAATTCTGGGGTTCAACAGTATATAAAATTTTAAAGTTGTTGTGAGCAAAATATTAGAATCAGATAAAACTTAAAAAAATAAAGCTCTAAAGATGGACAAGATTTTAGTATGGGAGCCACACAAGCGACAGTAGCTATCTTACTTCTATATAATAATGTTTCTCCCATTCATATACAGGTAAACCTACCATTTCACTCTCCTTCGGTCCAACGTATGTAGAGAAGGGCAAGAACGTCACTTTACCAAAATGTCATGTGACAAGTTTTCCTCCGGCAATCATCACGTGGTCTAAAGGGCGCGGTGAACTTGCGCATTCCAGAACAGTTGTGAAAGACGGAGAGCTGTCAATTATCAGTGCTCAAAATGAAGATTCTTATTTGTATGAATGCAAAGCCTCCAATATTCTAGGCCATGACTCAGCTTTGACAAATCTTGTTGTCTGGGATCTGCCCCGTTTTACAGTCAATCCACCTGCACAGCTTGATGTAGGAAAAGACAGAAATATTTCAGTTCCTTGTCAGGCCGCTGGTGACCCTCAACCAATAATCACGTGGGTTAAAGAGAATGGTGATTTGCCAGTCGGAAGATCGCAAGTCAGTGTGGATGGAACACTTCAGATATGGAATATTAAAGATGAAGATTCCGGCATATATATCTGTACAGCCACATCAGCACAACTGTTCAAAACGTCTTCTTCAATGCAACTGACCCTTAGGAAAGGTGAGAAATGGCTTTATTCAACATTTTATTTGTTACACAAAGATCTATAAATTCCTTCTAGAATTAAGAGAAATCTGAAGAAATATATGTTTAAGGTAAAAGTGACTGTATTCTGGGCGGATTTCATAATCAGAGTCTATTGTTGGGTTATTTGACTATGAGGAGTATATGGAAAATGAGTTATCAGTTTGGTTGTAATGTTCTTGTCTTAAAGACTCCTATCAAGTATACGAATGATGATTGGTTGGTTTAAAGCATCTGGAAAGCTTTTGGGACAAGATTTCAAATTAGAGCAATATTCTGCAAAATTTCCGCTTACTAGAATTGCATCTGAAATGTTTTGGAGAAAATTATTTTAACATGGAGCAATATCCTGCAGAATTTTAGCTCATTAGAATTGGGTTAATGTGCTTTACAACTACGGTCTTAATAAACCATAGCTTGCAAAGTTTTTAAGACAAGCAATTAAACATTTTGATGATTGCAGCGGATTGAATATAAATTAATTCCTTGGGCTGTTTTGTCCTTTTTTTTTTAGTTTTTCTTGTTACTTAACTCAAACATTAAAGTTATTAAATCAGTATTAGCAGGCAATTGCTCATTAAATTTCCTATCGGCTTAACTACCTCGCTAATGCATTAAAGTTAATATTTGCTACGATTTTATTCTCGACAGAGGAACCTGATATTTTCGAAAATTGAAAGGCAATGAAAGAAAAGGAACATTGAAAAAATCCAATAAAGCAAACAAAGAAATAAACAAACAAACAATAGAAGGGCAAGAAAAAAAGTTTATTTGAGTCAGGAATCTACTTTCGTAAATTTTTATGCTCATGCAAGACCCTATATTTATTTAGTATGTAAGTCAGTTGGTGTGGCGGACAGGAACAGAATACCAGATGCTAGAATGACAGCGAGCAGTTTTCACAATACAGACTATTATCCCTACTATGGCCGACTCCATGAAAACAGGAGGAGAGGAGCGTGGTGTGCAAAGACTAACTCTGTTGGAACAGAGTATCTTCAAGTTGATTTGGGTACAGTGCTCGATGTTTGTGCTTTGGCCACACAAGGAAACCAGAAAGAAGGTCAGCGAACCACCACCTACAAAGTTCACATGTCCACAGACGGTATAAACTGGAACACTTTCAAAGAACAAAGTATTGAAAAGGTATGGAAAGAGTAGTGCCGTAATGATTCGATTTGGCGTCCGCTATTCCAATTGGGGACCCTATTCTGTTTTGGTGATAGCACTGTTAAAGTACATTTCCATTAACATTTGTCATGGTTCATATTCCTTTGATTGCTTACTGAAAGCTTTATTACAAAAACAGTGGTCTTCGTCTCCGTCTCTCAACTGTTATATCCACATGAGTGTAGAGTCCTTTCCAACGAATCATCTCGTCTTAAAATTTTGCGACGCTTGCTTGGCTGGTCTTTCCCACCAAGAAGGATTCAGGGGCAACAAGTCCGTCTTCAAGTCTTCTTGGTCCTTTTTAAATAAACATCAAAGCTTTGCTTTGCACATTCTGCTTTTGTTCGAAAAACGAATATGTGCCCTGTCCCTAATAAGCGCCCTAAAAGCCACTAAAAGCAGATAAGCGCCAAAGGCGCTGAATCGAATCATTACCGTAACTAAAGAGCTACAGAAATTCTTCTCTCTGGTTTTGTTAACATAATATCAATTAGTTTAAAATGATTGAGATAAAATATGCAACCTCGTATATTTTAACCAATAAATATTTCATGAAAGTTAATAAAGTGTAATATCATGCTACTACGCTTTTCAAGAGGGAAAGGCTTTATTGACCAATGTCTAACTTATCTTCTGCTTCTGCTTTTGTCTTTATCCTTGATTGTCCTTTGTTTTGCAGATTATGATTATGATTATGATATTTGAGTAAGAAACAAATCAATTTGGAAAAAATTAAAATTACAAATTGAAAAAAAAGAAACGGAAATTTAATTCCGTTCTGGGGTGCCGAACCTCGATTTAACGAGACCGGGCGATTTTGATGCGAGCCTGGACGTCAGTTTCGTTTCCACACCGGGTTAACAAACCAAGTTTAAAATAAACTACTGGGGCGAACAATTAACAGAGAGTTGTCAAAAAAGAATACGAGGTGTAGTTGAACTGGTTTGGTTTTTTTTGCTTTATTTCAGGTGTTCCAAGGAAACTCAGATCGAGGCAGCATCGTGAAGCATTCACTCAGAAATGAATTCAAAGCCAGATACGTTCGGTTTTATCCTGTCACTTACTATCAGTGGCCATGTTTGAGGATTGAAATATTTGTGCTAGAAGAATAGATCTATTCATCCAACAGCATTAAAAGTAGTAGGAGATGGTCAGTTTGATGGAAATAAAAGTTCATGCACGGAGTTCACAGTAGCCGGGAAAACAATTAATAAAATTCTTCCAAGCAAATAAACTAACAAACGTTTTATTAAGTGAATTTTCAACAGATCAGTAATTCATAATGAATTATATAACGAATATAGTGAATTACATGAAAATCTTCTTTTTTAATTTCATCAATCTGTTTACGTTAAGCCACATATATCCAAAGGCAATCCAGCTGGGTCAATAGAAAAAGTAATTTTGAGAAGAAACGACACAAAACAATAAAATGATGTAAACCGTGCGAATAAATGAATTAATTTTTAAAATATTTCATCATTGTCATGATTAAACATACACGCAATTTACTGGTTGACAACACTAAAAGTCACAAGAATTCCCCAAGCATTTCAACTCGATATGGTTCCCTGCCGCTCCGGGCATCAGAAATGACTGTCATTACTGATCAGAGGTCGCTATTCATTCTAAAGTACGCTTCCCCCCCCCCCCCCCCCCAAAAAAAAAAAAAAAATGACGAAAAAACAAAAAACCAAAGAAAAAAACATATTGTTCATACCATTACAATGTTTACTGCAGTCGGCTCTCACTTTAAGCATTTTATCTCTTCACGCACCCTCTCTGACCTCATCTAACACTGAGGACGAAAGAACATTGTCTCTCGTGTACAAGTATGAGGGAATTTTCTGTTTTTGGCCGGAGAAGGACTGTGGGTTCATCCCTTATGGGGCGGTGGTTGGGTGTTTTATTTATACGTTATTGTTTGAATTTTCCTGCTGTTTTTAACCACTCGTGGGTCTCGATCACGTATCATGAACATTCGAGAACCATAGAGTAATTGTCATTTTTGTGTAACGAGCCTAGGATATAGAAAATCTGCAAGTATCCTTCGAGAAAGCGCACCCTTAAGTTTCGGTTGCGAAGTCCAATGCTCGCTCTTTAGGCGAATGGCATATGACGCCAATGGTTTTTCTGTCCTACTCTTGGTAATCACCGTGGAGAAGACATATTTTGGTTATTCTCTGTAAGTAAATCAGAGTTGAACTCTGTCATTTGCATTCACAGCTACCACAGTTTACCCAGTTCTTGATTCATATTTTGGCGTATCTCATTCACAACGCTAGTGGAACTGATCAGGCTGCGCCAAGGTTGTTTGTGACGGCTCCTTTCAGTGTGGTAGTCACGTGACGATTATCAACAGAACGCGATATGTTTAGTATCTACAGTCACGCAATAAGTCACGCGTTAAGTCAGATGATTTACTCGTATCCAAGTCAATATTTTGTTGAGTAGGGAAAAATGGAAAGATTCTTGCTAAGTTAAGATACATATTACCTCTGATGAATGTTATTTTTATTTCCAGTTAAACCTGCATCTAAATGTCATTAGCTCAGAAGAAAGATTTGATCTGAATGAAATCTTCTTCAATTGTTTTGAATATGTGCACCTGAATGTATCTCAGGGTATATTATCTTAATAGGGTGAAAAATTTTATGTAATCATGCGCCCATGTACCTCAACTCTCTCCCCCACTGTAAACAGTTAATAATGGTAATAGGACAATGTGGAGTCCAATTCGGTCTGCAATCAAACAAGTGATTAACAAAATCGGAAGACCGCGAAGTGGGTGTCCGATTTGTAAACCACGAGTATGGTTTTTATTATTTTATTATTATGTTATCAATTAGTCAAAACAATGACAAAATTAAAGGAAGAAACTAGACTTCTGTTATACGTTTTCATTAAAAAAAAAAAAAAACAAAGCAGTATTGATGTCTTTGGTGGAGTTACTGAACAGTAGCACATGCAGCCATGTGGAATCTTTTGGTTTACATGATTAATTATTTCTACATCTTAATTAATCCTCCAATTGATCACGTTTTTGTATTCCAGCGGCCAAATTAAGAACCTTCCAGTTTTTCTACAATATGCTCTAAGCCAGAAGTTATTATAGTGGCGCCCACACAATTAAACATTAATAAGTATTTCTATGCTAACGCTAAAGAGGGAGTTCTTTCGCAATGCTTTCTCTATCTCACAAAATTTCGGTAGAAAAGATAACACAACATTCTAGCTATTGAAGATAAGTGGAGTGATTTTTCTTCATGCCTCGTATATTCGTGGTTAGATTTCCTGATCATGATCTATAAATTGCTTACAAGAATTAAAGACGCTCCCGAAGTTGTTCCTCATCACCAGCTGTCGGAAAGCAGCGAAACTTATAGCACCAAACAAATTAAAGCCGTATCAAAATAAGAAATTTCCTGTGCGCCTTGTTTAACCCAAACGGCAAAGTTTATTATAAAGGATATGGTGTTGTCTATGAAAATGGATGCACACATTTAAATTAGCGTTTGTTTTATCCTTGGGTTCAGGAACAGTGAAATTTTTTCTGAAAATTTTACGCCAATTAACAATTGGTTCATACGTCAGCGTGCGTTCATCGAGATATGAAGCACGCGGGAAGTTTGAAGAGCACGAAAGATACGTAAGAGTTGCTCGAGGCGTAGCCGAGAGAAACTCTAGCTTCTTGAGTGCTCTCTAAATTTCCCAGGTGCTTCATATCTCGATGAACGCACAGCTGACGCATGAACCAATTGTTTTATAACATTTTCAACCCGATGGAAAATGTTTTTCTCGAAGGATATGTTTGCTGACGTCATGAGCGTGCACAATAGGAATATGAAGCACGCTCGCGCAATTGAATTTGATTGGAAAAATTTACTAACTATGTTAAAATGTTATCAGGAGCACCTTTAAACGAGGCACGAGTATGCGTTCCTTGAAGCTAAATAAATTTAAAATAGAACAAAGTTCAACGTTAACATTTAACATTCTAAGAGGTAGCTATATTTGAATATTTGTCACAGCGGGAACATTTTCTGACAAATTGCATACTGCGCCAATTTCATCTACGTAGTTAGTAGTTATTTGGTGGAAAACGACTCAGGTAAATAGGGAATTAGAGATACGACTTTGGTCTCTTGTGAGCCTAATAAGACTGAACTATAAAACTGCTGCTGTACAAAAGCTACGAAATGAAGAAAAAAAGCCTAGACTCAAATTATCAAAGAGCTAAATTTATCCAGTGATGAAAGGAACTCTAAAATGTAAGCATAAATTAAGACAACAGGTGTAACTATTTTTCAAACTCTCCGATGTAAGTTGCTAAAATGTATTGCCTAAAACACGAACGGTCCAGACGAACGGATGGGATGACGAAATCAGAATTTTTTGCTTTCACACTGATTTTATAACTTGATACTCTTTGGGCTCATGCCCACGTGCATTGAAGAGGAACCCAAAAATGAATGTTAATTTTTGGAACTAACATTGGACTCAAGTTATTTAAAATTAAAGTAGCGACCATTTTGAATATTGATATGAATTTCTTTCTGTTAGAAGACATTCTTGTTTTAAAGTCTCACCCGAAAAATTGAGTTTTCCAGTTACGTGTATGAGTTTATCCTTATCTTGTTTTAAACTTTGCCATTTTAGAAAAGGCGAAAATGAACTATGTCAGGAAAAGTTAGATGAAAACTTGTTTTTCCAACAGAATTTAGAATATGCCTTGAAATTACAACTAGTTAGCCTATGGCCAAAGTTTATCGCGGAAAACTAAGACCCACTGAAAGTGGCAGGTGTTTTAAATTGTGCAATAAGAGGAACTTTCGGAAAACAAATGTTTTCTAGAAGTTCCTGTCTGAAGAATCCCGGTCAAAGTTTTAACCATTAACCATATAAGCCATCACCCCACTGAGAACCACGCAAAGTAGTGGGTGTTTTAAAATGTGCAGTAACAGGAACTTCGGAAAACAAATGTTTTCTAAAAGTTCCTGTCGTAAGAAAACTTAAGTTTCGTCATTCAGTGTGTGAGTGATGGCTCTCATGAAAGGCATAATTAGTTCGTAACGAACTGGGATAGGGAAGCCAATTGAAAGATATAGCGAGAAAGACTTAAAATCTAAGAACACCGTTCTATTTAGGAATTTAACAGAAATCTGATCGATTACCTCGACACGAAGTTCGCGGAAGAGTCATTTGACCCGAAACTCTACTACCTTGTGGAAATTAGGAGGAAAAAAAAGCAGGAAATTATTCTACGTTAATGCGACAGAAATTTGATCTGAAATAAGTCTTGACGCTTGCCTCTGAAGGTAAAAGCTGGTGAGTAAGAACAATTAAATTAATTACAGTTTTTTTAGGGATAGTTCAAATTAATTTTCAGCATTTCTCTCAACCGTGATAGAGAGAAATTAATCGTTCGCCTAAAACTCAGATGACCAATATTTGAACCGTTAGCCATACCCTCATAGTTGTGACCACGAAGAATTTGGCCTAATTTGTTTCATTTTAGCCTACATTTTGTATATTTGGCCAAACTAGGGAGGTTTTAAACTGTTGCAATTTTTAAACATGATTCTCTAAACGGATCGATACAACACCACTTTGATGGTATCAAAAGATTCCAAACTATTAATCAGCGCGTTGCAATTAGTTTTGCAGATATATAGAGTTAGAGCTTTCGAAAAATTCCTTAACCTTTCATGTCTGCAACTCAAAAACGAGTACAGCTGAGTTACAAATGACATAGCAAGATTCGTTTATCTGCTAATCGTTTAAAAGTGTCATACAATGAAGTGTTCCAATGGGTGTATTAGAAGTCTGAATAATCCCTAAGGGGTCCTAGGAGCTTAGCTTAAAAAAAAAAAAAAGCAAGAAATTGAATTATACCTGGATCTAAACGGAGTTCCATATGTTGGCAACCTTTTAATTAAAGTTAAAAACTACTTTTTATATCCTCCCAATGATATTACAAATAACCAGCCCTTCAGGGACAGACAGTGGCTATTACATGGCAGGGGCTCATGCATTGTAAAATTTATAATTCCCTCTAAACATCATTTCAGCTTCAGTTGACTGAGGTAACCTGCGGAAGAGCTTCACGCCTCAGAAGAAGACTCATCAGAGTCAGTCTAAGAAACAACGGGTATTGCTTTCCAAGTATGTGTATAAGTTTATTAATATCTACTTTTCAATTTTGCCATTTTAGAAAAGGTGAAAAAAGGAACTATGTCAGGAAAAAGCTAAGTGAAAACGTATGCCTCCATAGTGGCATTTTATCACCTCCTTTATCCTACAGAATGCAGAATACGCTGTTAAATTACAATAAGCTAGCTTATGACCAAAGTTCATAGCGGAAAACTAAGCACAAGTATCTTCTAATGTTGCTTATCTGTAGAATTTTCTAGTTAGGTAGTTTTTAACGTTTCCAGATAGGAGATAATTTTAAATAGAAGATCAAACGGGTGTTTCGCCAGAGGTCAAGAGGGAAGTCTAGTGAAACTACTCGACATTTTTCCTTTCCTCGTAGATACGTATTCATATAAAAACCTTTCAGCTTTTAAACAAAGCCTATTTGATTAATCATTCTATTTTCTTGATATCCCGTGCAAGCTGTAAAAGTTTGAAGGGAAAATGAAATTGCCACGTCAGTATCTTTTCTCGTAAACTGGCAGCAATTGAAAACGACTTCAAGAGTAGAGGGGAGAGGGACGGAGTCTCAAGCGACAACGTTTCGTTTTTTTCAACTACCCATGGATTCATTTTCTCCTCAGAAACATTGGAGTGGATAATTATTTCTCTTTTAAAGTAAATGGTTTGAACCCAGGAGTATCAGTAGTTCGTGTAGTGTGATCGTCCGGGTGAGTGTAGTTCTGAAAAGAACTATTGTTGGTGACTGACGTTTCGACTATCTGTGCGATAGTCATCTTCAGAGTCAAGTGAGGAGTAGTTGTCAGTCAATGATGTTATAAAGTCTGGTCTGTTGAACGTGATTGGTCTGTTTAGCCGTGATGTGATTGGCTGGAAGACTCGTGTAGAGTTTGTTAACAGTCATTGGTCGGTTTCGATCCGCCTGTTGTTTGTCGGTCTGTTTGTCGATTTGTTCACGTCGTTAATGAGTCGTTTGTAAGGTGCTGGTAATTGTTGACATCTGTTGAGAGGCGTCTGTTCTAAGTTAGTGAACCAGCTTTCCAGAGTCAGTCGTTGAAAATAGTTTGTACTGTAGGTTAAGCATTTAGCAGAGTCCCAGTCGATTCTGTGATTAGTTTGTCGGTGATGTTCAGAAATGTGATTGTTTACATCGCCATTTCTAGTTGCTCGTTTGTGTTCAGTTAGTCGCGTGTTAAGGTTTCTACCAGTCTCACCAATGTAGGAGGCCTGGCAGTCGGAGCATTCGATCTTATAAATCGCTCCCTGTCTGTTGTTGGGTTCGTCTTTGTCTTTAACGTTGGTCAGCAAATGTCGTAAAGTAGTAATAGGCCTGTGATCTACGCGAATCTAGCTACGCGAATGTTGTAAGGTTGTAGGATCCGCGCGATAGCCTCAGAAGTGCCTTTGATGTAGGGTATAGCAGCTGTAGTCGTGATAGATGTGGAGTCCCTGTTAGTTTCTGTAGTGTCGGTCACCCTGTGAGTGTTTCGTCTAATGAAGGCGAGTGAAAGAGGACAAGCAAAAAGCGGTAATTATTGGCTGGATTCTACAAAATCTGGGAACTCTATTTTAGCTCGTTGCGACATGAAGACCAAAGGTTAGTACAACAAACATTCTATGCCTATTTGCCTCTGTGCTAATGAAAGGCCTTCTCTTAATCAATTTTCTTTTTAACTAGTTGCAGACTATTGTGTCAAGCACCAATGCCAAAACGATGCAAAGTGTGTGAACCGTGAAACCAACTACTCGTGCGCGTGTAACTCATCTGGTTGGACAGGAAAATATTGTGAAAAAGGTTTTTCTTTTGTTGAAAAAGTTTCTGCTGACGTTCATGCTGAACAAATTCGATGAAGGAACGACATTAAATTAACATGTGCTTATCCATAGATATCAACGAATGTAAGGAAGGCCTGCATGGTTGTCATGTAAATGCTATTTGTAACAACAGTGCGGGCTCCTACAGTTGTACATGCAAACCGGGATTCATTGGAGACGAAAGAAACAACTGCAAAGGTAAAATTGTTATTGTCGTTGCTTTTTTCATTATAAAAAATCTCCATTTGAATCCTTTACAGCCCCCTTTGCCTCGCCTTTGCCCAATGTTTTGTTTCAGTCACAGGTAAGAAAATGTTGTGAAAATGTTTTTTTTTTTTTTATTGTAAAAGTTTCTGTTAAACTTCATGCTGAACAAATTCGATGAAGGAACTTCATTAAACTAACATATGCTTATCCGTAGATATCAACGAATGTAAGGAAGGTCGGCATGGTTGTCATGTAAATGCCATTTGTGAAAACACTGAGGGCTCTTACAACTGTACATGCAAACCGGGATTTACTGGAGACGGAAGAAACAGCTGCAAAGGTAAGGTTGTTATTGTCGTTTTCGTTATCATTATCCTTATCATCCGATTAGAATCCTTTACGGCCCCTTTGCCTCGCATTCATCCAATGTTTTGTTTGAGTAATGCACAGATAGTCAAATATTGTGAATGGTTTTTATTTTGTTAAAAAAGTTTCTGCTAAACTTCATGCTGAACAAATAACATGAAGGAACAACATTAAATTAACATATGGATATCCATAGATATCAACGAATGTAAGGAAGGCCTGCATGGTTGTCATGTAAATGCCATTTGTAACAACACTGAGGGCTCTTACAACTGTACATGCAAACTGGGATTTATCGGAGACGGACAAAACAGCTGTAAAGGTTAGTTTGTTACTGTCATTTTCATTATCATCTCCATTAGAATCCTTTACAGCCCCCATTCCCCTGCCTTCGCCCAAGTTTTTTGTACGAGTCAGAGATAGCTTAAATATGATATACAAGAGAAAGTTTTCAATTTTTTAATTTTTTTTTTCTGACGTTCACAGATTTTACGCTGCTTGTTAGTAATATTTAAAATTCTTATCGTTTTCAACCATCTCAGCATGATCCGCACCCAATATCTTTACTAGCCATAATATATTGTTCTGTATAGGGAAGAAAAACAATAAACTCTGATAAAGATAAGCCTAGCTGTTTATTTTATTTACTCTTGTTTAGAATGTGGGCCTGTTGGTGTGACAGACATTAATGCAATTCCAGATTCCAGAATGACTGCGAGCAGTTTTTACAATAGTTATCAGTATCCATACTACGGCCGACTGAACGAAAGCAGGGGATATGGAGGATGGTGTCCTCAGAATAAATCTGATAGAACGGAATATCTTCAAGTTGATATGGAAGAAGTGCGTTTTGTTTGTGGTGTGGCCACACAAGGACGACGATTGGGCCCTCAACGGATCACCAGCTATAAACTACAATTATCTACAAACGGTATAGCTTGGAACATTTACAGGGAAACGAATATTGGAAAGGTATTGAGAGAACTGAAATTAACGTTTTCACCAATTAACAAATAGTTTAAGGTCAATACAAATGATAAGCCTACAGAACTACACTTAGATGCTGAATTTGGACACTTTATCTTCATTGGCTACTGCAGAGAATGTCGTCGGAGATCTAAACTTGTGTAGTGTTACGGGTCTGCTTGAAAATTCCGAAAGGCATTTGATGCGTCTTTTATATCTATTCTTGCGTGTGGTGCGTGAGGTCGAAGAGATTTAGAAATAAGTCGAGCACTGTACTGCTAAGACTTTCCATCCTGTATATATTAACTAAAGAAGTTCTCATGTCCAGATTTCTCCGTCGCTGTTTCCGTTCCTAACTTTGTCTTTGTCATGGATTCATTTGGTTTTGTTTTGTTTTGTTTTGTTTTTTTTGTTGTTGTTGTATTTTGTTTTGCGTTCGCAAATAATGACGGTGACGTAATATGTGCACGCTGCAAACAATATTTATATTTAACAATATTCAATTGCTTAAATATTAGAAACATTTATATTCTGGGAAGACTCTACAACAGCCGCCTTGCAGCTGAATAAAGGGAAATATCGTGTCACCTTGACCATCTACTTCTGGCTATCGGAGGATGAGAAATAAACTATCCTTAAAAAAACACGAGGTCAAGATAGCTAGATATTGCCCGAGTTTTTTTGTTGTTGTTGTTGTTGTTGTTGTTTCTTTTTTTCACCCTTTTTTCACCCTTTATTCTCCTTCTCAATAATAAAGGAGTGAAGTCACTGAAAACTAGAGTGAAAGAGCGGAGAGGTTTTTATTGGAGACTTTTGAGCAGCTGACAATCTTGTGTTTCCTTAGCTGTAAAGCTATTGGAATTATCTTATACGTGTTTCATTACGGCTAGATTCAAGAGACAGCTCACAACTGTATCAAAGATTTTTCTTTAACAGATCTTTCCTGGAGGCTACCACTGATATTTCGTTTGCAACATTAGTTTTTTAGCCAACCTCGATGTACTTCAGATCCTATCCCAATGCCCTCCCTTATAAACTTGTATTGTGTGTTGCTGGATTCTACGGCTTTCTCGTTGTGAATAATGCATCTTTTCCTGTTTCAGGTGTTCCCAGGAAACTCAGACCAAAACAGCGTCGTAAAACATTTACTCGCTACTGACGTCATGGCAAGATACGTTCGGTTCTATCCCGTCACCTACGAAAAGTTTCCATGTTTGAGAGTTGAAATATTCACGCGAAAATGATGGCAACTTTTAATGAATTTTTCTCATCTAGCTCAATGCACTAATATAGGAGACAATGACAAACTTGCTTGAGTAGTTCATGTAGAAAGGAAACTTAACAATCTACCGAACGAAAGGCGGGATAATTTTGATAAGCAACAACACAAGCTAGAGCAGAGTTCATATTCCATTTAAACTATAATGCGTGATCTGATTTACTTAATGCATTGAGAAAACCACACAATGCTTTACCTCTCTGGTAAAGGCATTTTCATTGTGCGCAAGCCCTGTATACAAACAATCGCTAAGAATTCTGGGTGTCGATTGTTTCAGTTTCAGCTTCACATCACTTAGTGCTTAAGTCAGCTTTGCTGATCCTTGGTTTCACAGCCTAGCAGCACGGTGTAACTACGCAAGCACAATGTAGACAAAAGACACACAGTTCTAAATAATAAAAGTCTATTCATGCTGTCTTTTTAACGGGAATTTGATGTGAGTTATAGCTTACGTTTTAGAATCCGATACATGCTGTATTCGTTTTTACAGTTTATTCACAGCTTGGGTGATAACGGTGGCCGACTACCAGTGAAGGGTTCTCTGAGTCTGGGACACTTAAGAGGAGGAAAAAAAAAGATATAAAAAGACAAAGCCTTCATGGGGTAATGAAATAAGGGAAGAAGCTTTATCATCCTGAGGCAATTTATTGCAGCGATTTTAATACACTTGACCTGCGGTACATATGCGAAATGAGATAAATCCAAACAAACTGAGTTTTTCTGTTGAATTACGAAGCTACACCCAGCTCCAAACCAGGAAGTAAGGTCCAAAACAAGATTAGTATGCAAAGGTAAAGTTTTTTTCCCATTTCATTTATTTTTTTTAATCCCCTTTTTCATTCATCTAATTGTATTGCAAATAAAGGGAATCCATTTAAGGCCGTCAATACATTAAGTGGACTGTTGCATTCTGCAACTCGGCGAATATGGGAAAGTATTAGAGTTTCACCTCTAGTTAGCTTGAGCAAAGATCTAGCGAAGTTCATGAGCCACTGGGGCCTCGGGCCAAAAACTAAAAGGAGTATCATGGAATTACTTTTAAACTGCGGCAAGAAACTAAATTTCAAGTAGTACTGGAGTCCAGAGCTTTCACCAGAATATTTTAATGGAATACTCAAAATTCCTGAAATTACTCTGAGGTAGTTCCTTTGTATGGCCACGTACTTCATCAAAACAAAGAAAGAGAAAAACACATAATGACTGTGTTGTTGATCAAGTTCAGTCTTTTGCATCTTTATTTTAACAAGCTGAAGTTGAAAGAACCAAAAGAGGGTCCTTACGCTGATTGATTATTCTTGACACACGACAACGGGATAATTAATATCATTATACATCAGACGTACTGTGGAAATCTGATTGGCCGAGAACATTCAATCAACATACAATAGCGTGTGAGGTTGACTTGATATAACATGTCGAGTCTGCCGAGTTTACCAGAGGCGAAGCCGTACAAGAGAGATAAAAAATAAAATGAAAAAGAACAGCACTTTGATATGTGACCCCGCCAGAGTCCACGGGATTTCATGGAATAAGGCAACAATGGCAAAAGTCTGTTCAATTAACCATATATGCCAATATCTGCGCACAGTAAATAACACGCGGCTCCGCTCGGAAAGCGGTTAACTAGCGGTTATTAATTAAGAAAATGTCGATTTGCATAGATTGACGAACAGCAACCGCGTCGATCAGGAGACATGGAGCCGGAAATCTGTTGCTAAAGGATTCACAAAGGCTCGGTACTGGGTTTATTAACTGCAAGAAGCGATAAGGATTTTTATTTTACAAGGTAAGAATTACCTTGCTCACTGAATTCCTTGTGAAAATCCCGAGGGAAAGAGCCGTGATTTGCCATGAATGTTTCCTTGTTTATTAGAACTTTTGAATAGGACAGAAGATCTTCTTCATTTTCGCCCATATTCTATGATATAACGTGCCATGTGCGTGCGTCAATACACCTTTTTCCCTGAAATCCCGCAGAGGGTCACATATTGTCAAATAGTGGGAAATTGATGAGATTGGCTTACAAAAAACAGCTAAACGCGCATCCACCCTTGTAACGAAGAAGCCTTAAAACACACTGATACAAAACGAAATTTGTTTTAAAAGATTACTGAACTACGTCGTGAGCTGCATAGGGTTCTTTGTATCATGTATCAGGATGATATTGGAAGATGCTTAAGGGTCAATTATAGATGTGTTACGATTGCTTATTCAGACTTTCCATAGTTACAGTAGTAACAATACAATTATGCAATCGATTTTAAATCTAGCTCTTAGTGCCTGCTCTTGAAAAGTTGTATTGTATCCATCTTCATCCCTAGCTGAGCTACAAGTTACATGAAAAAGTTTATTTTTCGACCACTTTTAAAAGATTCCAAACAGTGACGAGCCCTTAAACTGGTAAGAAATTGGTTGCGTTTCTCCTCTCTGTTGGCCGTAAAACACAACAACGCCCAGTTTGAAAAAGATATTAACTGTTTCCACTGATCCAACAAAGATGCACCCCTGTAAAGAAAAACGGTGGCTTATTATTTACCCAAAGTTTTTGCGTGATGTTATTTCATTCCCTTTAAACATCAATTCAGCTCCATTTAGCCGTAAAACAAAACAACTACTTTAAAAAAAAAATTAATTGTTTCCTAAAACATCCTATTCATCCAACAAAGATACACCCCTGGCGTAATATAATACCTCATTAGCATCTATGTAGCTCCAGTTTGCCGTAAAACACAACAATGCCTACTTTGAAAGAAGATGTGAACTGTTTCCAACAGCATCTGAATGATCCAGCAAAGATCCACTCCCGTAAATAAAGAGAGTGGCTAATTATTAATTGAGAGTTTGTTCGTGATGTCATTTCATTCGTAAAACAAAACAAAGCCTCGCTTGAATAAAATATCAACTGTTTCCAGTGGTATCCCACTGATCAAACAAAGATTCACCCCTGTAAAGAAAAAAAACTACCTGTCGAGAGTTTTCCTTGGTGCTATTTAATTATTTAGTCGACATGGTATGACATGTCGAGTTCAAAGTCTACCGAGTTTTCTAGAGGTGACGTACAAGAGAGATGGAAAATGAAAAAAGAAACACACCACTATGATATTGTCAAATAGTGGAAAATTGACGAGATTTGCCTAAGAAAACATCTAAACGCGCATCCACCCTTGTAACACAGTTGAAACGACTTTGAAAAATATTTACCATTCGAGAAGCCATAAAACACGCAGATATACAAAGAAAGTAATTGTTACAGATTACTGACCTACATCGTAAGCTGTATTGGGTTATTTGTATCATGTATTAAGATGGTATTGAAAGATGCTTGAGGGCCGATTATAGATGTGTTACAATTATTTATTCAGGCTTTCCATAGTTACGGGAGTAACAGTACAATTATGCAATTACTCTTAAATCTAGCTATTAGTGCCTGCTCCTGAAAAGTGGTATAATGACCATCTACATTTCTAGGTAAGCTACATGTTATATATAAAAGTTTATTTTTCAACCACTTTTAAAAATTTTAAACAGTGTGGAGCCCCCTTCAACTGGTAACAAATTTTTTTTGTTTTGTTTTGTTTTTTTGTTTGTTTCTTTTTGTTTTGTTTTCTTATAGTTATAGAGCGCTGAACCTCTTGTATCAAAGGTGAGCTTGCTCTGGTTTTTAACCAAAGAAGTTTCTCTCATAATTTTACTCTACATGTTTTATTTTCGCAAACTTCTAAACGTTTATGTTCCAATACCAAAGCTGACTTCACGCGGTTAAAGCAAACAATGGTAATCACTACGGGGTCTTAGAGCTGTTTTGTAATATAGAAACAAGAAGATTAAAAAACTTTAGTTCAATATCCCGGGATAACAGCGCTGAGTCAGCCTTAATAGCTAATTCTTTACTGTTATGTCTACCCAGCTATGGTTAATGTAGAACAAAACAGACAGGTTATTTCACGAAAAGAAAAGCTCACAACAAGGTTAATATATGGTGACGCTTAAACCTATCTTCTCCTTTTTAGTTGAAGCATGATATAAAAAACGCGAGAAATGAGTTGGTCAGGGACCTGGATCTAGATTCCCCATGCTAGCATCCTGATCATCAAGTCAAACACAACGGTGTCTACCTTATCTCTTTACACCCTAAGTGTGACCAGCATTTAATATCTCCTTACAGTAATACTGCTGAATCATTTATTAATATCATGAGAATAAAGGAAATGGTTACCAACCTAACAAGCTTTGATTGTTAAATAAATTCTCCTCGTCAGTATCCAAGGAAAAGTATAGAGAAGAATTTGGAGAATATGGATACTGATCAAAGGGTGTAAAAGGTTATGAAAAAATTTAATCGTTCTCCATAGCATCTCCCTACTTCAAAGATATTTGCATCCCAGTGGCTAACTATTCACCAAACGTTTGTCCGTGATGTTTTTTCATTCCCTCTAAACATCATTTCAGCTTCAGTTGGCCGTAAAACACAACAACGCCTAGTTTGAAAAAGATATTAACTGTTTCCGCTGACCCAACAAAGATGCACCCTGTAGAGAAAAACTGTGGCTAATTATTTACCCAGAGTGTGTTACGTGATGTTATTTCATCCCCTCTAAACATCAATTCAGCACCATTTAGCCGTAAAACAAAACAACTCCTAGTTTGAAACAACATTAACTGGCTTATTATTTCCCCAGAGTTTTTCCGTGATGTTATTTCAATTCCTCTAAACATCAATTTAGCCTTTAAACAAAACAACGCTTAGTTTGAAAAACATATTAACTGTTTCCACAGATCCAACAAAGATGCACCCCTGTAGAGAAAAACGGTGGCTAATTATTTACCCAGAGTTTGTTCGTGATGTTATTTCAATTCCTCTAAACATCAATTTAGCCGTAAAACACAACACCGCCTAGTTTGTAAAACATATTAACTGTTTCCACTGATCCAACAAAGATGTACCCTGTAGAGAAAAACTGTGGCTAATTATTTACCCAGAGTTTGTTCGTCATGTTATTTTAATTCCTCTAAACACAAATTTAGCCGTAAAACACAACACCGCCTAGTTTGAAAAACACATTAACTGTTTCCACTGATCCAACAAAGATGCACCCTGTAGAGAAAAACTGTGGCTAATTATTTACCCAGAGTGTGTTACGTGATGTTATTTCATCCCCTCTAAACATCAATTCAGCACCATTTAGCCGTAAAACAAAACAACTCCTAGTTTGAAACAACATTAACTGTTTCCCATAACATCCCACTCATCCAACAAAGATGCACCCCTGTTAGGAAAGACAATGGCTAATTACCTGTTGATTGGTTGTTCGTAGTGTAGTACAATTAGCAACAGTTGGCGGTAAAACACAACAATGCTTAGTTTAAAGAAGATATGAACTGTTTCTAGTAACATCCGAATGATGCAACAAAGATGCACCTTGTAAAGAAAAGAGGTGGCTAATTATTTACCGAGAGTTTGTCCCTAATGTTATTTCATTCCCTCTAAACATCATTTCAGCCCCATTTAGCCGTAAAACAGAACAACGCCTCGCTTGAATAAAATATTAACTGTTTCCAAAGGCATCCCACTGATTCAACAGAGATGCACCTCTGTAAAGAAAGAAAATGACTGACTATCTGTCAATAGTTTGGCCTCAGTGTTATTACATTTCCTCTAAACATCATTTCAGTTCCAGTTGGCCGTAAAACACAACAACACCCCCTTTAAAAAATGATGAACTGCTTCCCTTAGCACTCCATTGATCCAACAAAGATGCACCTGCGAGGAAAGACAGTAGTTAATTATCTGCTAAGAAGTTGCCGCGATGTTATTTAAGTCGGACCTCTAAACATCCTTTCAGTTTTGTTTGGCCGTAAAACGCAGTTAAGTCTAGTTTGAAAAGACATATATTAACTTTTTTCAATAACATCCTACTGTTCAGACAACGGTATTCCCCTTTGAAGAAAGATAGTGGCTAATTATCTCCTATGTGGTTGTCCGTGGAATAATATAACTCCCTCCAAGAGAATATTACTCCCTCTTAACATCCTGTCAGTTTTAGTTGGCCGTTGGCAACCTACTATAATGCTTCACACCCTAAAAAAAGACTAAACGGAGACAGTTAAAGAAACAACGTGTACTTCTAACTAGGTATGTGTATCATGTTTTCGTAGTTTGTTATAAAATAACTCTTTTCAAATGAAAACTAAAAGTAGCATTTTATTGTCCACGAAATTTTTAATGATGAAACTGGACGGATCGCTAAAGAGATGAATCTGACGATTTAAAGAAGGACTTTAAAATGAACTACTAAAATAACTGTGTGTTGCGAGGATATTCTTTCATCGAGAGAAAGATTGTTTGATTCATCAATTTTCTTTCTTAAAATCTTCTACAAGCAGTCAAAAATGCATTTTTTTACACAGTTCCCCATCCTTTCCCGCAAACTGATCGTCAGCAAGAAAGACTACAAAAAGAGAGGGTGGAAAGGCGGATTTTAAAGCAAAAAAAATTCATTTTTCTTCAATTACCCAAATGGGAATTTTCTCCAAAATAATATTAAACAGGTTTTTCTTTCTTTCTTTTTTTGTGAAATTTTGATGCTGCAAGTCTGTCCTGGCTTAATCGCAAGATTACTAGGTACGTTTTTATTTAGATATTTGTTTGTTGGCATTATTATCACTTGGACTTCACCAGCCCTGCCATCCTCCCTCAAGATTTTCAAACACTCCTCCCAGTTAAATCAAACACTTTTTCAATGAAAACACCTGCCTTCTTCTTCACAGGTATCACAGATCTGATGTGCTTCATATGGCTGGTCGACAAGCTTCGTTTTTTACCACGCTTTTTTTCATTTCTCTTGTGTTCCGTGACATTGCCAGTCAACAATGCCACGGAATATACTCGATTTATCAAATGATGCTTAAAGGCCATACCTATAAGACGTTCAAGACAACACCAGGCACGCTGAAATGCAGAGACATTTGTCTCGCTGATGACAAATGTCAAAGCTATAATGTCGTCATGTTCATTGCAATATGTGAGTTAAACAACCGGACTAAAGAGGCCAGACCAGAGGACTTTGTCAAGGACGAGTACAGATATTACATGGCGAAAGGTCCAAAACGAGGTAATTGAACTTGCAAATATAAAATGGTAGGGTGTGCTTACGTTTATGGATTTTGCGTTAGTAGCTACTGATGTTTCTAACCTTTATCCAGCATAAGTGTAATATTTCCATTTCAGTTCCCCTGGGATCAATCCGTGACCTGCCTGCTCAATCGTGCAAGGAAATCAAGGCGAGTGAAGGAGGACAAGCAGTTAGCGGTAATTATTGGCTGGATTCTACAAGATCTGGGAACTCTATTTTAGCTCGTTGCGACATGAAGACAAAAGGTTAGTACAACAAACATTCCATGCCTATTTGCCTTCGTGCTAATGAAAGGCCTTCTCTTAATCAGTTTTCTTTTTAACTAGTTGCAGACTTTTGTGTCAAGCACCAATGCCAAAACGATGCAAAGTGTGTGAACCGTGAAACCAACTACTCGTGCGCATGTAACTCATCTGGTTGGACAGGAAAATATTGCGAAAAAGGTTTTTCTTTCGTTGAAAAAGTTTCTGCTAAAGTTCATGCAGAACAAGTAGATGAAGTAACGACATTAAATAACATATGCTTATCCATAGATATCAACGAATGTAAGGAAGGCTTGCATGGTTGCCATGTCAATGCCATTTGTAGCAACACTGGGGGATCCTACAACTGTACATGCAAACCGGGATTTATTGGAGACGGACAAAACAGCTGCAAAGGTAAGGCTTTTATTGTCATTTTCATTATCATTATCATCTCTATTAGAATCCTTTACGACCCCCTTTGCCTCGCCTTCGCCCGATGTTTTTTTTGAGTCACAGACAGGAAAATATTGTGAAAAGGGTTTTTAATTTGTTGAAAAAGTTTCTGTTAAAGTTCAAACTGAACAAATAAGATGAAAGAACGGCATTAAATTAACGTATGCATGCTTATCTATAGATGACAACGAATGTAAGGAAGGCCTGCATGGTTGTCATGTAAATGCCATTTGTGACAACACTGAGGGCTCATACAACTGTACATGCAAACCGGGATTTATTGGAGACGGAAGAAACAGCTGCAAAGGTATCGACAAGGACAGATATTACATGGAGAAAGGTCCACAACGAGATGGTAGAACTTGCTAAGGTTAAGTAATAGTAATTCACTAAAGAGGAGAGAGAGAGGACATTCACTTTCTAGTTCTCTGATGAGAATGTAAGTCTAAAATTCACATAAAAACGTTTCTCAGCATTGTGATACATATTTGGTAGAGAAAAGTTATTAGACTACTTATTTAAGCGCGCTAAGGTAACGTAAAGAAATGGCATGGGTCACCTGGCGTTCATGGATTTTACGCTGCTTGATGGTTACGATTACTATTCTTATCCTTTTCCACCACCTCAGCATGATCCGCACCCAAAGTCTGCATTAGTTATTTCCTATTGTTTTAGTTAAGGAAGGAAAGCAATAAACACTGGTAAAGAAGGTAAAGATAAGCCTAACCGCTTATTTCATTTACTCCTATTTAGAATGTGGGCCTGTTGGTGTGACAGACAATAATACAATTCCAGATGTCAAAATGACAGCGAGCAGTTTTTACGATAGTTATCAGTATCCATACTACGGCCGACTGAACGAAACCAGGGGAGCAGGAGGGTGGTGTCCGAAGAATAAATCTGATAGAACAGAATATCTTCAAGTTGATATGGACGAAGTGCGTTCTGTTTGTGGTGTGGCTACACAAGGAGTACTGAGTTTGACTGAATGGACCACCAGCTACAAACTACGATTGTCTACAGACGGTGTAACTTGGAGCACTTACAGGGAAACGAATTTCGAAAAGGTATGGAGAGAACTGAAATTAACATTTTTTGCAATTAACAAAGTGTTTGAAGTCAATGCAAATAAGTAGTAAACAGAAATACACTCAGTTGCTGAATTTGGACACTTATATTCATTGGCTACTGCAGCAGAGAACGTCGACGGAAATGATAAGCTCGTGAAGTATGGCGGGTTTGCTTGAAATCCTGAAAGGTATCTGATGTGTCTTTTATAGAATGCTTCAAAAGACTTAGGATCTTTTTTTGCGTGTGGTGCGTGAAGTCGAAGAGATTTAGAAATTAGTCGAGCACGTGTTGCTATGACTTTTCCATCCAGTATATATAATTATAACATTTCTCATGACGTTGTTTTCCGGATTTTGTGAGACAGGAGGTCTCCGTTCCGTCTCTCTTTCTGCCCCTAACCTTGTCTTTGTCGTGGGTTCATTTGGTTTTCTTTTGTTTTTGTTTTATTGTTGTTTGTTTATTTCACTTTTGCAAATCATGATGGTAACATAATATGTGCACGCTGCAAACAATAGCTTAGATGTCAGCAGCGTTTGTATTCGGGAAAAGACTCAACAACAGCCGTCTTGCAGCTGGATAAAGGAACTTATCGTGTCACTTTGACCATCTACTTTTGGCTATCGGATGATGAGTAATAAAAACATCCATAATAAAAAAAAGGGTGAAAAAAGTGACGGAAAATTGACCTCTGTTTGGAAAGGCCGGGCCCCAATGCAATAGAAGACAAAATTGTGTAAAGATGTGAGCAGTTAAGACCTGTTCAAATGGCCCCCGCACTTTCCCTCCCCCTCCTCCCAGTAACTCCTTACTTAGCTGTATATAGAATTGGTGCACCATACCAACTTGAAGTTGTTCAATTTCTTTGTTCGTTTTTTTCGGTTTGCTTTATTCCAGGTGTTCACAGGAAACTCAGATCAGACCAGCATCGTGAAACATTCACTCAGAAATGACTTCAAAGCCAGATACGTTCGGTTTTATCCTGTAACATTCTATGCTTGGCCATCTTTGAGGGTTGAAATATTTGAGCTTAAGTAATACTTCAAAGGGTTAGTATATACGTGTAATCACTCACTAACACAAAAACTAAAGGATAAAAAATATATTCACAGAGTTTAAAATAAGAAAATCAACATTAGCAAGTAATTAACTTAACAAACTAATTAAAAAACTAATCATTCCCAGACGAGAATCCAGGATTTTTTTGTAGGAGTGGGTGCACCATAAACGAATCACCTAACTGACGTCTCTGACGAACAGAAGGACTGATACTCGAAAAGTCAGTGCTAACTTACCATTTTCACTGCGTTTAACATAAATTCCGCAACCTTATGTTTTACTTCAACGCAAATAATTCACGCAGTTTTATTTTTTTATTGTATCGTTACTTTTTTTGCAATTATTTTGCACCATACTAGTTATATAAGAAAGCTGCAGATTATCTCAGGGGGAGGTAGGTGTGCACCCCCTGTACTCCTCCCCTAGATCCGCCCCTGACCACACCCCCTTCGCTGCAGAATAATGAAACAGTTATGCAGAATAAAGGTAAAATGGAAAAAGTATTCCAGATCTGTACTGAAAGATGTGTAAGTCTACTGTTGCTTTTTCATTAAGCATTATGCTTAGCTGCTAACGGTGTGAGTTTTCTTTTCTCATAAGTTAGTAGTGTATGAAAATAAAAACAAGAGATACAGGAGAATCGAGATTCCTGAGGCATGGATACCTGCCACTTAAAAGCAGAGTACTCAGCCAAAAGCAAAGCAGATCTCCAGGAGAACAACATTAACTTGTCAAACATGGGTGAACCAACAGGAGCACGTTAAAACAAACCAAGAACAGCTCAATATGCTACACTAATAGCCATGGGTGACTATTCAATGTCATTACATAATGAAGAAAAGTAGTAAAGCTGTCGTACGAACGCGATTTGCAGATGATAGCTTGACTCTTCTTATTGTAGATTCGCTTTTTTGGGAGAAAACTGGTTTCATGTCCATTTAGTACCTAGGATCTGTTTTTTCAAGCACTCGCTGATATTATTAGCTGAATCCACCAAAGAGGTCTTCATACCTCTCTGGTATTTGATTTAAAACATGAAAGATTGATCGCATCACATATTTTATTCGAACTGTTAGACAGACACGTTTGTAATATTATCTAGTTAAGAAGGAATTAAAATTGCAATAAACTACAGTAATTCAACTTTTTCTTTTGTGTGTGTGTGTGTGTGAGTGTGTGTTACTACGCCTTTTTTTCAAATTCCAGTCAAACCACAACAGCTTCGATGGAAGACACCTGTCAAGCTCGATCGTCGACACAGAACCTGAGTACCGGAGTTTATGGCCTTACTAAACCATAGCTTGCACAGCTTTTAAGACATGCAATTAAACATTTTGATGATTGCAGCGGATTGAGTATAAATCAATTCATTGGGCTGTTTTGTCATTTTTTTTTCAGTTTTTCTTGTTACTAAACTCAAACCATCAAGTTATTAAATCAGTCTTAGCTGACAATTTCCCATTAAATTCCTACCAGTTTAACTACTTCGCTAGTGTATTAAAGTAATTTCTAATGAATTATATAAAAACAGTGGAATTTGGTATTGATTTCGTCAATCTGTTTACGTTAAGCCACATATATCCAAAGGCAATCCAGTTGGGTCAATAGAGAAAATAATTTTGCATAGAAACTATACAAAACAACAGCATAATGTAAACCGTGCGAATAGATGAATGCATTATTAAAATCTCTCATAATTATCATGACCCGATGAAACATGCGCACAACTTACTAGTTGACAACATAATTCCCCAAGCATTTCAACTCGATTTGGTTCCTCGCCGCTTCGGGCATCAGAAATAACTTAACTGTCATTACTACTCAGAAGTCGCTACTCATTGTGAGGTACGCTTGCGCACTCGGTATTCTCGGTGTTCCCTGCAGCTTATGATTTGAAATAAAAGGCCAGTATGGTTGCCATGTCAATGCCATTTGTAGCAACACTGGGGGATCCTACAACTGTACATGCAAACCGGGATTTATTGGCGACGGAAGAAACAGCTGCAAAGGTACGGTTGTTATCTGTTATTGTCTTTGTCATTTTCATTATCATCTCCATTAGAATCCTTTACGGCTCCCTTTCCCCTCGCCTTCGCCCAATGTTTTGTACGAATCACAGATAGCTTAATTATAATGTACAAGAGAAATTGTTCACAAGGTCTTGTGAGAAGTAAGTTACCGTTGATCAGGCGACCAGTGAAAGAGAAACGCATATATTTTTTTAGTTCATTTACGAGGGGAGAGTATACTTTGACGTGGGAAACAGCTAAAAATGTCGTTTCGGCAGGATTTTTGCACAGATGACCTCCGAGGGGATCAGCGATGATCTTCTCGTCATCACAAAGACCATCGCCAATTTAGAAGATTGGTAATTGCGCGGTCAAAAAAAAAATCGCGAAAGGGATATATCACAAAAAGTTTTCGAGCTCGTAAAGCTCAACAATGAGTTTGAAAATTGCCTAAACCCAGCAAGTGCTAATAAGTTCGTTATTTTAAATCGCTACGAACTGAAATTTTTACACAGTGCGAATACTGGTTAACGATTTTTTCTCCATGGAATATGGTCATATGGTTCGCCCGTAACAAGGGCGAACTTCATGGAGCTACTTCTTTCTACAATAAGCTCCACAAGTTTCAATTTTTGAGATATCGGCAAAACAATTTCCTAAATCTGTGAGGTTAGGAAAGGTGTGGACGTACCACTCACCAATCGGAGATTTACTATTATGTTTGGTTGAAATGATTAGTAAGGACGTCGAAACGAGGGGAAAATTGCATTTTTTCTTTAAAAACTTGGAGTTTCTGACATATGGTATTTTTTGATATTAATAAAGTCACGGCCTTTTTTTTTTCTTGTAATTCGAATGTTTGGTCAAAGAGCTTACTCTTTTCCATGATAAAGGATATGTCCACAGACATACAAATCGCCATAGATAATTCCAATGGCCAATTTTTGTGATAACGATACAGCATTGTCTTACATTTGAGAATTTATAAAATGAATGGACCTACAATTCACCAAAAGGTGATCATTGTGCTTGCCTCTCAGCGTAGAGTTCGTAGACCATGTTTTTAAATCATTGCAGCTTGATCCGCGCTCAAAGTCTATACTAATTAAATCATATTGTTCTTCATTAGGAAGCAAAAAAATGAATTCAGGAAAATATAAGCCTTACTGTTTGATTCATTTTACTCTCATCTAGAATGTAAGCCTACTGGCGTGGCAGACAAAAATGCAATCTCCGATGCCAGAATGACAGCAAGCACATTCAATGAAGCAAGACATGATCCGAAGTATGGCCGACTTCATGAAAGGAGGGGGCATGGAGCATGGTGTCCTAAGGCCAAAACTAACAGAAAAGACTATCTCCAAGTTGATATGGGTACAGTGCTATATGTTTGTGCTGTGGCTTCCCAAGGAGAAAGGATATACCCTGCATGGACCACTAGCTACAAACTGTACCTATCCACAGCCGGTGTAACCTGGAACGCTTACGAGGAAACTAGCACTGCGAAGGTTTGATCGGCAACTGTTAGTAATGATTATAGGACCGGGAAGAGTCCAATTCAGTGAATTACAAAATCGACTTAAAAAATTGCACCACTGCCAGCAAGACTGTGAACTGTTGCTATTCATGAGTATGGTTACTGACCGAACGGTGGGACAAAAAGTCCCGTGACCAATCTGCCAAAACCGTTTTCAAGCGGTAGAAACAAAATAGCCATCAGTAGACGCATTCATGAATAGCAGTTCACTATTTTTTACAGGAAAATGGGCCCAATAGTCTGCTGATAACTATCACGATTTCGAGATCTTTACCAATATATTAAGTGAAGCAAATTATAAATGATAAAGGAGTGACGTTAAAAGAGTAAAATAGCGCAGAGTTTTCGTTCCGGAATTTTGGCAGCTCTCAAGCTTGTATTTCTTTCACAATAAAGCTTTTGGAATTATCTTAAGTTTTTTTACTGCGACAGTATTCAAGATAAAAAGGTAACAGTTCTATCATAGATTAGTCATAAAGATGTCCCCGTCTAAAGTTACCTAGATACTTTAAATGCAACATAAGTTTCTTGGCCAGCATTGACGAAAGTTAGATCGTCTTCCCCACCTCAACCTTTCCATAAAACATTTCCCTTAAGACTTACATCATGCGTTGTCGAACTACACTATTTTCTCGTTATGTTGTATGTATTTTTTCCTCTTCCAGGTTTTCCCAGGAAACTCAGACCAACACAGCGTCGTAAAGCATTTCCTCACTACTGACGTCATGGCCAGATACGTTCGGTTTTATCCCGTCACGTACCACAATTTTCCATGTTTGAGAGCTGAAATATTTGTGCGAAAATGATGGCAATTATCGATTCTTTCTTTTTTGAACAATTTAAATGTAGATAAAAAATAACAAACAATGCGAACTGTCGATGCTCAAGCCAAGCCTGTCAATATTCAGTGTGAATTGTGAAATAACCTGATCACCAACAGAATATGCCGTTACATAGTTACATATAAAAGTTTCTTTTTCGACCACTTTTCAAAAATTTCAAACTGTGAGGAGTCCTTATTGCTTTGGTTTTTATCGAAGAAGTTTCTTTACTATTTTACTCTATATGTTTTATTTTTGCAAACTTCCAGAAGTTTATGTTCCAATGCCAAAGCTGACATCATGATAATCACAACGGGATCTTAAGGCTGTTTTGTAATATAGAAACAAGAAGATTGAATAACTTTAGTTCAATATCCCGGGATAACAGGACTGAGTCAGCCTTAATAGCTTATTCTCCACTGTTATGTCTACCCAGCTGTAATCAATTTAGAACAAAACAAACAGTTTATTCACCCGAAAAGAAAAGCTTACAACAAGCTTATATATGGTGGCCCCTAAACCTATCTCCTCCTTTTCAGTTGAAGCATGATATAAAAATACGCGAAATGAGTTGGTCAGGGACCTGGATCTAGATTCCCCGTTCTAGCAACCTGTTCATCAAGTCAAACTCAACAGTGTCAGCCTTATCTCTTTACACCCTAAGTATGACCAGCATCTAATCACTCCTTACAGTTATACTGCTGAATCATCCATAATATCATGAGAATAAATTAAAGGAAATGATCACCAACCAAAGAACGCCAAGTTTGGAAAAGATATTAACTGTTTCCACAGATCCAACAAAGATGCACCCCTGTAAAGAAGAACGGTGGCTAATTATTTATCCAGAGTTTTATCGTGATGTTTTTTCGGTTCCTCTAAACAACAATTTAGCCTTAAAAAAACGCCTAATTTGAAAAGATATTAACTGTTTCCACTTATCCAACAAAAATGCATCCCTGTAGAGAAAAACGGTGGCTAATTATTTACCCAGAGGTTGTTCGTGATGTTATTTCAATTCCTCTAAACATCAATTTAGCCGTAAAACACAACTCCGCCTAGTTTGAAAAAGATACTAACTGTTTCCACTGATCCAACAAAGATGCGCCCCTTTAAAGAAAAACTTTGGCTAATTGTTTACTGGGAGTTTGTTCGTGATGTTATTTCATCCCCTCTAAACATCAATTCAGCTCCATTTAGCCGTAAAACAAAACAACTCCTAGTTTGAAACAATATTTACTGTTTCCTATAACATCCCGCTCATCCAACAAAGATGCACCCCTGTTAGGAAAGACAATGGCTAATTACCTGTTAAAATTGGTTGTTCGTGGTGTAGTACAATTAGCTCCAGTTGTCCGTACAATACAACAATGCCTAGTTTGAAAGAAGATGTGAGCTGTTTCTAATAATATCTGAATGATCCGACCAAGATGCACCCCTGTAAAAAAAAAAGAGGAGGTGGCTAATTATATAAAATATATTAACGTTTCCCAATAACATCGTACTATTCAAACAACGATATACCACTGTGAGGAAAGACAGTGGCTAATTATCTGTTACGTGGTTGTCCGTGGAATGATATAACTTCGAATTCCTCCGAGAGAATGTTGCTCCCTCTTAACATCCTGTCAGTTTCAGTTAGCTGTTGGCAACCTACTTTTGGCAATAATGCTTCACACCCTGAAAAAAGACTAAACGGAGTCAGTTAAAGACCCAACGTGTACTTTTAGCCAGGTAGGTGTATCTTCTTTCCATAGTTTGTTATAAAAATCACTTTTTTCAGATGAAAATTAAAAGTAGTATTTTATCCTCACCGAAATTTTAAATGATGAAATTGAATTGATCACGAAAGAGATGAATCCGAATCTATTATTTCATCAAGGGAAAGATTCGTATTTTTTTTTTCCTTAAAATCTTCTACAAGCTGTCAAAAATTAATTTTTTTTACACAGTTCATCATCTTTTCCCGCAAACTGATCGCTAGCAAGAAAGACTACAAAAGGTTGAGGGCCGGATTTTAAAGCGACAAAAAATTCCTTTTTCCTCGATTACCCAAAGAGGAATTTTCCCCAAAATGATATTAGACAGCTTTTTTCTTTCTTTCTTTTTTTTTTCGAAATTTGATGTTGTAAGTCTGTCGTGGCTTAATATTGTGTGAGAGACTATTTATCTGAAGATTACTAGGTGCGTCTTCATTTAGATATTTGTTTGTTAACATTATTATCACTTGGACTTCACCAGCCTTGCCATCCTCCTTTTAGATTTTCAAATACTCCTCCCAGTTAAATCAAAAACTTTTTCCATGAAAACGCTCGCCTTCTTCTTCGCAGGTATCACAGATCTGATATGCATATGGCTGATTGGCAGGCTTCATTTTTTACCGCGCTGTTTTTCATTTCTCTCGTGTTCTGTGACATTGCCAGGCAGCAATGCCACGAAAAACACTCCATTTATCAAATGATGCATGAGGGCCAAACGTATAAGGGCCTGTTTACATGGAGGTGGGGGACCCCAGGTAGGTGAAGTAACCCGCCTGTCTATATAATTTCTTATTTTATTTTGATCACGTTTACATGATAGGTGGGGTCTGGTCTGCCAGGTAGGGTTACCCTGTCGGCCGGGGTGACAATTTGCCATGTAAACGTCTCAAGGTGGGGTAACCCGCCTACCTGGGGTCGCGTTCATGGCAAATTCGGCAAGACTTTTGCATGGATGACCTCTGAGGGGTTTAGCCATGATATCCTCGTTATCACAAAGGTCATCTCTCGTTTGGAAGATTGGTTTTTGAGCGGTCACAAAAAAAATCTTGAAAGGTATATATCACAAAAAGTTTTCGAACTTTTATTTATTTTTTATTTCTTTTATAAAATGTATCGTTAATTGCGCGCACTCGTGCCGATGACGTAAGCTGTGTGCATTGTAACTCAACAGTGCACTCGTGTGACGTAAGGCGCAAGCTTTATGGAAATTTATAACATGCTTGCCCTATATAAGTCCTATTGAGCCGCTATGAACAAAATCTTTATTTAGGCACGCCCGTGCGTAAATAAGATGACGTGAGCGTTTTTTTTTTACCTGAGTCCTCTACTGCAGCCGTAACTGTTCGTAAAAATAACAGTGTGGTGGTTGCCCAGGAAGAAACTGCAAGTTTCCTGCAGTCTGTCTTCTCCAATTGCACCGTACACGGCAGCGTAAACATTATTTTGAACAATCAAAACCCTTGATAACTTCGGGTCTTTGACTTTTAAAACATTTTTTAGCGACACGAGTTCATTTGGCTTTGATTTTCTCCATTTTCCCCGTAAATTTTGGGCTTTTCACTCACAGTTATCAGTTAACTGGATCAAATCTTTTCGCTCAAACCCAAGTATAAAATGTGGCGTGTTTTTGACCAGCCAATAGGGACGTTTGTTTACTTTTTTTGTGTGTTGTGAGAATTTTTCACCCTATCACAATAAAAGGCTTCTTCGCGCACATCCTTGTTGTCGCTCTGCTACAAAAGAATTTGCTCATGCTTTTAGCTGTGCGTATATCGATTTATGGATGTACTTGGGAAGTTTGGAGAGCACTAAAAAAGCTAGAGCTGCTCTCGGCTGCGCCTTGAGCTACTCTCAAGCATTTTACGTGCTCTCCAAACTTCCCGTGTGCATCCATAACTCGATATACGCACGCTAAGTATAAACAAATTCTTAAATAATGAACTCGTTCTGACCAATCACGGCGCACGCATTTCTCTGAACATTTTATAATGTTTCGTAAGGAATGGGCTATTGATGAACTGTTTCGATACAGAAACGTATTATCTTCTCAAAGGACTTGGCTTTGTCAATCACTACATAAACTACACAAGCTAAGCAATTCAGTAGGTTGTATTCCTGTCTCTGAGCCCCACTGTCGTAGCCAAACAAGATATTATGGCCATTACATCAAATTATGTTTATCTTCTATTAAGATCTTTCCCTGGAATAACTTTGTTGCATGAAGCACAATGCTAAAAATCCTACAAGCTAAATTTAAAAACAACGCAGTCGAATTAACCTTAGCATCTGACGTAATAGAAAAAGAAGATTTTAGATGAGTAAAATACAAGAAAGGAAGTGTCTCTTAAATTTTTTTTTTTTTATCCTGATGTCTCATTCCAAATAACGCTCGAGTATAGTATAAAATACCTCTATCACATAAGTCAATATATAAAGGGACGTACTTTATAAAAAAGAAGGAAGCGAGAGTTACGAGGAAATTGATGTCACGTTTAGCCGTGACAGAGGCGCCGGTATACTTTAAAACATACTAAAGAGTTGCTTTCGGTCAGCTTCCATCGTTCATGAGTTTTCGAGATCTTTCTTTCCCGGTGAGTGCCGGCTCAGCTCTGTCTGTTTTATGTTTGCTTCTTTACTCTGCTAAATTCATTCCAATCGAAACGAAGTTCAATAACTATGAACAAAGGTTGAAGACTGTAAATGAACAAGAGATGGCACTAGCCTCGACTGAAGAGGGTAACCACTGACTCTCAGTTAACTAAATACACGGTTATCCAGTTTGTTGCAGGTCATATTTCGTCAATGTCTTGTGTCACTTTTCTTTTCGTAGCAAATTCCTCGCTACTATCGCTTTAATTGTTTTGAGAGAGAGAGTGCACCTCTTCGAAAAAATGAGGCCACTAATTAGACCACTGGACTTTTCTAGAATAACTTCGATCTATTCGAACAGAAGTGGAGTAGTAGAAGGAAGATTAAAATTAAAAATAAACACCAAAACATTACTGTCAAATGACGGCAAAGTGATTGAATTTCAATAACAAAAAATCGTAACATGCGCCAAGCTTTGTGTCCAAATTGAAAATAATTGATGAAATATGAGAGGGAGCCCTCTAAAGCCCATAAAGGTCGGACGCGAATATTTTATTTGACTTATGGAATGAAACCGTGATAGTAGATTGCGTTTGTCATGTTAGCCACTTGGGCGTGCAATTGTCCCATAGGAGTTTGGAAATATTCAGCATTGAATCATAGCAATTCATTTTCACATAGCTTTTGTAGTAGAAAAATGGCTGGTCGGTTTCGTTCTCAAAATTTAAAGAGTAAAGAAGAAGAGACCAGTCTACTCTCGGAAGCCACTCCGAAAGCAATACAATACAACACTAAATGGGGTAGAAAAGTCTTCGAGGAATGGTAGCAGCGGCGGCAGAATACATGTACAGTGTTAGAAGTCGGTAGAGTGGTCGATCTGAAATGCGAAGATGTTCAAGATCTGACCATTCCACAAGAGCATATGTGGCCGAATATGTTAAACTTTTGGTTGGGCAAGTTCGTTTGTGCGGTGGCCAAGCGAAATGGAGAGCGTTATCTGTCCACTTGCGATCGCTTTATTTGTTAATTTGTGCGATTAACCGTCAGTTGATTGAGATGGAAGGAGAGGATGCATTAAACGTTCTCAATAAACCTGACAAGAGACAAGTAAAGTGTTACGTGTTTTGAATGCATTGTGTAAACGGCATCTCAGTGCAAAAAATTAAATTGGTTCCTAAATTGTATCATTTCATTAGAACAGGTTCGCGACGTTCAATTTAAGACGCAGAGATGGAGTGTGGAATTGTCCAGAAGTGTAAAATAGCCACCCATTTTTCTCTTTATGTAATTTTATTTTTTTTGTATCAAGCTAGTGATTGATTATTAAACTTTGCACAAATTTCCATGGCTTGTGTTTATTAAGGTTAAGCATACTGAGTAGGGGAGTTAAAAAATCTTTATGAAAATGAATCCTATTGATAATTCTACTAATTCATGATTCATCAACCCCAGCCTTCCCCTGCTACCCTTTCAAATCCTTCCCGTGCTTTCATACAGTTGATTTATGTTGGGTTTACAGAAGTAAACATGCGACTCAAATACTGCCTATTGATTAGTCATAATTCTCATGAATCTTTTATAACGTTTGATAACATCTAGCTCCAGAGAGGCCACTTAACATGCCACAAATAGAATGAAAATGACTAATGCTGACTACGAAACAACGGTGTAACCTGCATTCGGTTTCAAGTATCACTTCCTTGATATGCCAAAATTGTGTTCAGTGGAGAGAGCTCAACGGGGTTAACCGTGAGCCCTAAAACGGTAAAGATTTTAGCAGGTAGACGTACACATTGCAAACAAGAAATAAAAAAAGAAACTATAAATTTGTAGATCTACGATGAGTCAATGTTTAAGAATCATAACCTGATATGGTTTTGTTTTGTGGCTAATGTGGTTGAAGGTTATCTACACGAATATCGAAAACCATATCGAAAAAATATTGCCTCTGATAATGAAAGTGAACGAGCAAAAGTGTTTTACAACGTTGCTGGAAGTTAATTTTAACCTTTTAAATTAACTGAAATTAAATTTTGACATGTCTGATAAGCATAAGGGAAAGAAGTTTACATTTTCTGTAAAATGGTCAAAATTTTATTCATTAACTATACAAGCCAGGAAAGAAGTTTACATTTTCTGTAAAATGGTCAAAATTTTATTCATTAACTATACAAGCCATCACCCATTAAGATCCACTGAAGGTGGCAGGTGTTTTAAGATGCGCAATAACATGAACTTTCGAAAGACAATTGTTTCCCAAAAGTTATTTTTATAAGAAAACTGAGACCAAGATATGAAGTCCGGACCTCTGTCTGAAATACCACTCTTTGCTGTAAAATGGTCAAAATTTTATTCATTAACCATACAAGCCATCACCCATTAAGATCCACTGAATGTGGCAGGTGTTTTAAGATGCGCAATAACATGAACTTTCGAAAGACAATTGTTCCCCAAAAGTTATTTTTATAAGAAAACTGAGACCAAGATATGAAGTCCGGACCTTTGTCTGAAATACCACTCTTAAATCATGAAAAATAAATGAGGTTTATTGTAGAGATTAAACAATATCCGGTGAAATAAGTGAAATGACTTCTAAAACACTTTACCCTTAAGAACCCACTAAACACGCCAATGCAACATGGAACAATGGAACGACTAGATTACAAAGTAAGCTGCATCAGGTTCTATGTGGCTTCATCTCAACACACCGAACCTCTATACAGTATCAATTCCGACTGCACTTAAAACAAATATCACAAAAAAAAAAAGAAAACAGAAAATGAAAATTTGGAGGTTTGCGATGCGTCAATGTTTCAAAATCGTAGACTTCTTGTCTTGTGGTTTATGTGTTTGAAAGGTTATCTACACTAATGATGAAAACAATGACATTTGGCTCAGTTCCCGCAGAGTCATATTCCGCGAACCGTTACTGGCTTCCTTTCGCGCGCGTGGGATGATTTGACAGACAGCTGACTTTTTCTAAGATCCTGAATTTCTTCATTCATTGTGTGAGTGATGGCTCTCCTAAAAAACATAATTTTTTTCATAACGAGCTGGGAAAGGAAAGCCAATTGGAAGATAGAGGGAGAGAATTAAAATCGGAGAACACCGTTCTATTTCAGAATTTAACAGATACCTGAGCGAATACCTCGACACGAAGTTTGAGATAGAGTCATTTGACCTGAAACTTTACCGCCTCGTGGAAATTAGGAAATCTGGAATTAGCCTTGTCGCTTGCCTCTAAAAGTAAAAGCTGGTGAGTAAATGTGTTTTAGAACTATGACATTTAATAAATTTTTTTAAGAAATAGTTCAAATATATTTTCAGCATTTCTCTCGACCGTAACGGAGTGATATTAATCGTTTGCCGAAAAATCAGATGGCCAACATTTGAATCGTCAGCCGCACCCTCATAGATATAACTACGAAGAATCTGGCCTGATTTGTTTCTTTTCAGCCTACAATTTGTTTATTTGGCTGCACTATTAAGGTTCAAATTTGTTTCGATATTTAAACTCGACAACACTTTGATGATACTATGTCCAACCTATTTATCAGCCTGTTGCGAATATTTTTGCAGATATATAGAGTTATACATAGCAACAGTACAGCTTTTCAAAAAATCCTTAATTTTAAACTTTCATGTCTGCGACTCAAAACCGAGCAAGGTTACCATCATTATATCTGGCTGAGTTACAAACGGCATATCAAGATTCATTTATCTGCTAATTGTTTAAAAGCGTTATAAAGTGAAGTGTTCCAATGGATATATTGGATATCTTGATTATCGCAAAGGGGTCTTAAGAGCTGTGCTTTAAAAAACAAGCAAGAGGATTAAATAACTTGGTTTTTATCCCTAAAAGTTTAAGATTACTTTACTGTTATGTTTACCTAGTGTAGTTGTCAATGAAAGAGTACACAGTTAATTCAATCGAGAAAAAAGATTAAAATGAGCTCATTTAGTCCTGGCACAGATAATTTTCTCATCCTTCTCAGTGGTCGTTTGATGCGCAAGTGCGAGAAATACACTGTTCATATTTATCTGAATCTGAACGGTATTTCATATGTTGGAAATCTTTGAATTAAAGTTAAAAACTGTATATCATATCATTTCATTGATATCACAAATAACCACCCCTTTAGCAAAAGACAGTGGCTAATTACATGCCATGCAGGGGCTAAAGCGTTGTAAACTTTATAGTTCCCTCTAGACATCATTTCAGCTTCAGTTGACTGTGGTAACCTGCGGATTAAAGCGTTTTACACCTCAGAATAAGACTTATCAGAGTCAGCTTAGGAAACAACGGGTATTATTTTCCAGGTATGTGTATAAGTTTATTCATATCTTGTTTTAAACTTTGCCATTTTAGAAAAGGCGAAAATGAACTATGTCAGGAAAAGTTAGGTGAAGACGTACGCCTCCATTGTGGCATTTCATCACCCTCTTTATCCTACAGAATGCAGAATAAGCTCTGAAATTACAATAAGCTAGCCTACGACCAAAGTTATTTGCCGAAAACTAAGCACAAGTATCATCGAATGTTTCTTATTTGTAAAGTTTCCTAGTTAGGTAGTTTTTTCACGTTTCAAAATATAAAATAATTTTAAATAGATCAAACGGGTGTTTCGCCTGATGACAAAAGGGAAGTCCAGTGAAAACCACTCCACATTTTTCCTTTCCTCGTAGATACTTCTCCATGTAAAACCTTTCAGCTTTTGAACAAAGACGGTTTGATTTATCATCCCATCTTCTTGATATCACGTGCAAGCTGTAAAAATTTGAAGGAAAATTAAATTGCCATATCAGTCTCTTTTCTCGTAAACTAGCGGCTTGTGAAAAAGACTTTAAGAGTAGAGAGAGGAGAGACGGAGTCTAAAAGGACAACGTTTCGTTTTTTTTTAATTACCCATGGAGGAATTTTCTCCTCAGAAACATTGGAGTGGATGATTATTTCTCTTTTGTCATTAATTTCAAATGGAACGTCAAAACTACAAGTCTGCCTCGACGAACTTGCTTTATATGATACTTTATCACATTAACTGCGGTGTTATACAGGGATTTCTGGCCCTGAGAAAAGCTGCAACAACACACGTGAAAAAATATCGTATTTTTTACGTGTGTTGATATAGCCAATCAGCCACTGAACGTCACTTGCCTTTGGCGCCACTCGGTCAGGTTGATGAATGAATGGCAAAGTCTTCACGATTTTCAATACAAGTTGTTTATCGGAGCTTTCGTGAATTAGGGCGGCTAAAACACTTAAAAAAATCCGTATCGCTGACAGACAGTGAGGTTCAAACTTTCCTAGAAGGGGGAAGAAAACCAATATACTAAAAGAAAATTACGACCATTGTTGTTTTTGTTATCATGATTCAACGCATTTTTCCATCTTAGGAGTTAGCGCCAACGCACTCTGCGGTTGTCATTCGGGGTTTGTCGACTCATATTTTCATTCACTGTGTTTATATGATAAACAAAATAATACATGGTTGCTATCGAGTTAAACACTCGAAGAGAAATTCCATATTTACGCGCGCCCATGTAATATTCTCTATGTATTTCCCAAGTACTTTTGAGTAAGCTTGTTTTCAATATTTTTCTTACTCATTAATTTTTTAGGACTTCATCAGCTTTCCCATACTCCCTCGGACTTGTCCAATAACCCGCCCTTTTACTTAATTCTTTTTCAATTAAAATGCTCACCATATTTTCGCAGGTGTCATAGATCTGTTATTCTTCATATGGCTGCTCGACAAGCTTCGTTTTTTACCGCGCTGTTTTTAATTTCTCTCATGTTCCGTGGCATTGCTTGTCAACAATGTCACGCAATAAACTCGATTTATCAAATGATGCTTAAAGGCCATACCTATAAGACGTTCAAGACTACACCAGGTACGCCCGAATGCAGAGACATTTGTCTCGCTGATGACAGATGTCAAAGCTTTAATGTCGTCACGTTCATTGCAATCTGTGAGTTAAACAACCGAACTAAAGAGGCCAGACCAGAGGACTTTGTCAAGGACGAGTATAGATATTACATGGCGAAAGGTCCAAAACGAGGTAATTGAACTTGTAAATATAAATTAGTAGGGTGCGCTTATTTCAGCTAAAGTGACCATTACCATTTTAGTTCCCTTGGGATCAAGGCGTGAGCTGCCTGCTGAATCGTGCAAGGAAATCAAGGCGAGTGAAGGAGAACAAGCAGTTAGCGGTAATTATTGGTTGGATTCTACAAGATCTGGGAACTCTATTTTAGCTCGCTGCGACATGAAGACAAAAGGTTAGTACAACAAATATTCCATGCCTATTTGCCTTCGTGCTAATGAAAGGCCTTCTCTTAATCGTTTTCTTTTTAACTAGTTGCAGACTATTGTGTCAAGCACCAATGCCAAAACGATGCAAAGTGTGTGAACCGTGAAACCAACTACTCGTGCGCATGTAACTCGTCTGGTTGGACAGGAAAATATTGTGAAAAAGGTTTTTCTTTTGTTGAAAAAGTTTCTGCCGAAGTTCATGCAGAACAAATTCGATGAAGGAACTTCATTAAACTAACATATGCTTATCCGTAGATATCAACGAATGTAAGGAAGGCCGGCATGGTTGTCATGTAAATGCCATTTGTAACAACACTGAGGGCTCTTACAACTGTAAATGCAAACCGGGACTTAATGGAGACGGACAAAACAGCTGCAAAGGTAAGGTTGTTATTGTCGTTTTCATTATCATTATCATCTGATTAGAATCCTTTACGGCCCCTTTGCCTCGCCTTCACCTAATGTTTTGTTTGAGTCATGCGCAGATAGAAAAATATTGTCAAAAAAGTTTTTATTTTGTTGAAAAAGTTTCTGTTAAAGTTCTTGTTGTACAAGTAGATGAAGGAACGACATTAAATAACAAATGATTATCCATAGATATCAACGAATGTAAGGAAGGCCTGGATGGTTGTCATGTGAATGCCATTTGTAACAACACTGAGGGCTCTTATAACTGTACATGCAAACCGGGATTTATCGGAGACGGACAAAACAGCTGCAAGGGTAAGGTTGTTATTGTCATTTTCATTATCATTATCATCCGATTAGAATCCTTTACGGCCCCTTTGCCTCGCCTTCACCTAATGTTTTGTTTGAGTCATGCACAGATAGGAAAATATTGTCAAAAAAGTTTTTATTTTGTTGAAAAAGTTTCTGTTAAAGTTCTTGTTGTACAAGTAGATGAAGGAACGACATTAAATAACAAATGATTATCCATAGATATCAACGAATGTAAGGAAGGCCTGGATGGTTGTCATGTGAATGCCATTTGTAACAACACTGAGGGCTCTTATAACTGTACATGCAAACCGGGATTTATCGGAGACGGACAAAACAGCTGCAAAGGTAAGGTTGTTATTGTCATTTTCATTATCATTATCATCCGATTAGAATCCTTTACGGCCCCTTTGCCTCGCCTTCACCTAATGTTTTGTTTGAGTCATGCACAGATAGGAAAATATTGTCAAAAAAGTTTTTATTTTGTTGAAAAAGTTTCTGTTAAAGTTCTTGTTGTACAAGTAGATGAAAGAACGACATTAAATAACAAATGATTATCCATAGATATCAACGAATGTAAGGAAGGCCTGAATGGTTGTCATGTGAATGCCATTTGTAACAACACTGAGGGCTCTTATAACTGTACATGCAAACCGGGATTTATCGGAGACGGACAAAACAGCTGCAAAGGTAAGGTTGTTATTGTCATTTTCATTATCATTATCATCCGATTAGAATCCTTTACGGCCCCTTTGCCTCGCCTTCACCTAATGTTTTGTTTGAGTCATGCACAGATAGGAAAATATTGTCAAAAAAGTTTTTATTTTGTTGAAAAAGTTTCTGTTAAAGTTCTTGTTGTACAAGTAGATGAAAGAACGACATTAAATAACAAATGATTATCCATAGATATCAACGAATGTAAGGAAGGCCTGGATGGTTGTCATGTGAATGCCATTTGTAACAACACTGAGGGCTCTTATAACTGTACATGCAAACCGGGATTTATCGGAGACGGACAAAACAGCTGCAGAGGGAAAGGTTGTTATTGTCATTTCCATTATCATCATCATTATCATCCGAATAGAATCCTTTACGGTCTCCTTTGCCTCGCCTTCGCTCAATGTTGGGCAAAGGGGGCTGTAAAGGAATCTAAGATGGAGGAAATTCAATTTCTATTTTAATTCTCCTATGAGAATGTAAGTCTAAAATTCACATAAAAACGTTGTTCAGCATTTTGCTACATATTTGATAGAGAAAAGTTGTTAGATTACTTATCAAAGCGCGTTGACTTAACGAAAAGAAATGGTGTGGGTCACATGACATTCATGGATTTTACGCTTCTTGTTACTAACGTGTAGTATTCTTATCCTTTCGAACCATCTCAGCATGATTTGCACCCAATGTCTATACTAGTCATTTCAAAAACAACAAAAACAGGCGGGTAAAGACATGCCTCACCGTTTATTTCAATTACTCTTATTTAGAATGTGGGCCTGTTAGTGTGACAGAAAATAATAGTTTTTAAAGAAAAAGTTGTGAGCCTACTTATAAAAGCGCGTTAAGGTGACGCAAAGAAATTGTGTGGGTCACCTGACGTTCATGAATTTTACGCTGCTTGTTAGTAACGTTTACTATTCTTATCTTTTTCAATTACCAGCATGATCCGCACTCAAAGTCGTTACTAGTTATTTCATTTTGTTCTATATAGGGAAGAAAAACAATAAACACAGCTAAAGATAAGCCTTACTGTTTATTTCATTTACTCCTATTTAGAATGTGGGCCTGTTGGTGTGACAGACAATAATGTCATTACAGATGCCAGATTTACAGCGACCAGTGTTTACAGTAGTTATTACTATCCATACTATGGCCGACTGCACGAAACCAGGGGACACGGAGCGTGGTGTCCTCGTAGTCCAACTGATAGAACAGACTATCTTCAAGTTGATATGGGTGTAGTGCGTTCTGTTTGTGCTGTGGCCACACAAGGAGAATTGGCGGGCGCTGACTGGACCACTAGCTACAGACTACAATTATCTACAAACGATATAACTTGGAACACTTACAAGGAAACGAGTATTGAAAAGGTATGGAGAGAACTGTTATTGACATTTTAATATCAGCAATTAAAAAAGAGTTTGAAGCCAATGCAAATAATTAGCAAACAGAAATACATTTAGATGCTGAATTTGGATGTGTAACTCCATTGGCTACTGCAGCAGAGAATGTCGTCGGAGATGACAAGCTTGTGTAGTATGACGAGTTTGCTTGAAAATTCTGAAAGGCATCTGATGCGTCTTTTATGGAATGGTTCAAAGACTTAAGAAAGTGTAGTTTATCTATTCTTTCGTGTGCTGCATGAGGTCGAAGAGATTTAGAAATTAGTCGCGCAATGTACTGCTAAGACTTTTCCATCTAGGATATATTAACTAAAGCATTTCGCATGAAATTGTTTTCCGGATTTCGTGAGACAGGAAGTCTCCGTTCCGTCTCTTATTCTGTCCCTAACCTTGTCTTTGTCGTGGATTCATATGACTTTGTTTCGTTTTTGTTTTGTTTTGTTTCGTTTTTTTGTTCGTAAATCATGATAGTGACATAATATGTGCATGCTGCAAACAATAGCTTAAATGTTAGCAACATTTATATCCGGGAAAAGACTCAACAACAGCCGTCTTGCAGCTCAATAAAGGAAAAAATCGTGTCACCTTGACCATCTACTTCTGGCTATCGGATGACGAGTAATAAAAAAATCCATAATAAAAAAAGGGTGAAAAAAGTGACGGAAAAATGAACACCGTTTGGAAAGGCTGGGCCGCAATGCAATAGAAGACAAAGTTGCGTGAGAGATGTGAGCAGTTAAGACCTGTTCAAATGGCCCCCACACCTCCCCTCCCCCTCCTGCCAGCGCCTCCTTACTTAACTGTATATAGAATTGGTGCACCATACCAAGTTGTTCAATTTCTTTGTTTCGTTTTGTTTTTTGTTTTTTTACAGGTGTTCACAGGAAACTCAGATCAGACCAGTATCGTGAAGCATTCACTCAGAACTGACTTCAAAGCCAGATACGTTCGGTTTTATCCTGTAACATACCATAATTGGCCATGTTTGAGAGTTGAAATATTTGAGCTTAAGTAATACGTTAAAGGTTCGTATATGTGTAGACATTCATTAACGCAAAAACAGGAGAAAAACTGACGAACCTCTCCTCTGACCAACATAAGGGCTGACGCTCGAAAAGTCAACGCCAACCTATCATTTTGACCGCATTTAACATAAATTCTCTAACCTCGTGTTCTATTTCAATGCCAATAATTCACACAGTTTTGTTTTTTCATTTTATCATCATTATTTGTTTTTCTTATTTTGCACAACACTAGTTATTTAATAAAGTTGCCGGTCATCTAAGGGGAAGATGGGTGTGCACCCCTGCACCTTCCCTTAGATCCGCCCCTGGCTACATTCCTTTCGTTACAGTAAAATAAAACAGTTATTCAGAATAAAGGTAAAATAGAAAATGTATTTCAGATCTCCACTGAAAGATATGTGAGCTCACTGTTGCTTCTTCATTAAGCGGTTATGGTTAGCTGCTATCTAGTTTTCTTTCCTAAAAAGTTAATGCTTTGTGAAAATAAAATTTAGAGATACTGTAAAATCGAGATTCCTGAGGCATGGATACCTGCAACTTAAAAACAGAGTGCTCATCCAAAAACAAAGCAGATCTGTAGGAGAACAACATCAACCCGTCAAACATGCGTGAACCAACAGGATTACGCTAAAACAAACCAAGAGCAGCTCCCTATGCCACATTAATAGCCATGGGTGATTATTTAACATCACTACATAGTGAAGAAAAGTAGTAAAGCTGTCGCACGAACGCGATTTACAGATGATAGTTTGACTCCTAAAATGATAGATTCGCTTTTTAAGGAGAAAAAAGTTTTCATGTCCATTTAGTACTAAGGATCTGTTTTTCAAGCATTCGCTGCTATTAATAGCTGAATCCACCAAAATGATCTTTAAACCTCTTTGGTATTTGATTCATGAAATGAAAGATTAATTAATCGCATCAGACAATTTATTTGAACTGTTACACAGACACCGGTGTGTTAGGTAGTTAAGAAGGAATTAAAGTTGCAATAAACAACAGTAATTCAACTTCTAGGATTTTTTTTGTGTGTCCCACTCACAAAAGAATTTGAAAAAAAAGGCATAGTAACGGTTACTACGCCTTTTTTTTTCAAATTCCAGTCGAACCACAACAGCTTCGATGGAAAACAACCGTCAAGTTTGATCGTGATACAAAACTTGATCGGCGATCACTGATATTCTGACAACGCCCCCCTCACCCCAACCCCGGTAAGGTAGATTTTCATTCCTCCAACAGTCAGCAGAATAGGGTCCGCATTCGTTTCCATCTCGTGGTGGCCCTTATGTTGCGCAGCTTATTCCTTTGCTAAGAAAGCAAAATATCACTTCCTTTTCTTCCTTATTACAGGTTATGGAAGATTTAATGAGATTCAAAAAGTGTGAGTGTAGATTCGAGTAGATTCAAAGGTGTGCGTCTCACGAAAGGTATTGATAAACATTAACCTTTATTCTTGTGAAAACAATTTCTCGACTCCATCGGCAAACCAAAAGATTACAGTATAATTTTGACAAACTTGGCGACTAGGGACCAAGTGATTGAAAGGCAACTACTGTACATTAAGCTTATTCCCTCTAGATGGAAAAGTCTTGGTTTAAACCCGATCCAGGCCATAACTTGTGTGTTATGTCTTGTGTTTCTAGATAAAATTTCGTTACTAAGTCACACAACGCGCCCCCGACCTAGGTCGGTTGAAATCATGGGGAAAGAGAAACTGTCTGAAAAGCTTCACGGAATACGGGAGGTTAAATATGATACATTAGCGAACTGTACTGGAGAATTCTTCAGGCTAGGAATCTTAACCATACAGTCTGTCTCGCTATTAAATTGATCGCCCCCGTTTAATCAAATCGATAACTTTTAAAAAGCAGATCGTACTAGACAACCGAGACAAAAGTAGCGTCCCTTATTTATGACGTCTTTCTAGCTATCAAATAACGGTCTGGCTTACTGACCTTAATCTAAATTTAAATTTAGGCAGTGTGAGGTTACTGTAACATGCTACGAAAGCTGTTTTCGAGAAAGTTCGATCATTCAGCTCTCGTAATGTCTCTTAAAGAGCGTACTTTCCCAATGAGCCCCGGCACAGTTCTAAGCGTTTTCTGTTTGCTTCTTTACTTCGCTGGATTCATTCGAAACGAGTCTAAATTCAATGAGTATGAACGAAGGTTGAAAACTGTTGAGGAATTCATACCTCAAGATAAAATGACACAAGCGAGGACGGATTTCCCTCCCTCTGAACAAGGTAATGTCCGACTGTCTTTATTTCAATTGCTACATGGTTGTCTGTTATGTGGCTGGTCGTGCTCCTTTAAAGTTATTTATGTAAGTTGCAAGTTACTCTAAACTGTTAGGGGTTTAAGCTTTTGATAAAAAGTATTCAAGAGCTAATGGTCATGTCTTCCGACTTCCGTTTTAGCACAACAGATATGAACGAGACTTACTTGTCTTATTTTCTTTTCACTGAGATATCAACATTACCGTATATCAAACGACGTAGATTAAAAGCTAACGATATGGACGACTCTTGTTTTACATGATGTCCATTCTCTCGTTTTCTTTACAAAATAATTTGGAGACTTGCCAAGGAGTAAAACGCAGAGGTTTTCAAGGTAAACAATACACTCTTTTTAAATGGCGACATTAAAATCGATGTGTTGCCCACTGCTTGGTCAACAAGAAACAAAAGCTTTCTCCTAAGTCTCTTGGTGAGCAAGAAAGCAAATCTCTTCGTCGAGACTCTTGTAAACCTAAGCCTTAAAATTTTGATTTAACCTCTCCTCATGCTCGAAATGATAATATTTGTGGAGAAATCAAATCAAGAGATAAACACGAGCCATTTGACGAGGGGTTAAATTTAAATTTCTCTAACGTCACTTTTGATAACTGGAAAAGATTTCTGTCCTCGCTACGGTCAAATTGTCCTTTCCTTCTTGTGTTTGCAGTTGAACTTGGATCGTTATCGTGTTATTTGAGATGGCAATGAAGGGTCTAATTAGGTTACTCTCCTTTTTTATTGATATATTTGATATATTTTCAGTCATACAAACCACCTCTGCCGAGCTTGAAATCCATCGACTGAAGCGTAGTATTTCACATCCACCTTCTTTAAATAAGTCGGCTGAGATGAGGAAAATGATAGAGGACATCGTTTATTCCGCTTGGAAGATTTGCCACAACAAAGCTGGTCTGAATGTTTGTCCTCGTGGCCGGCCGGGACCTCCAGGGAGAGCCGGACCCAAAGGTGACAAGGGAAGAAAAGGAAGAAAAGGATCCCAGGGAAGCATGGGACCACCGGGAAGAAGCGGAAAACAAGGAACCATGGGACCACCGGGGATAAGAGGACAGAATGGAATAAAAGGAGACATCGGGCCACCGGGTATCCCTGGTATCCCAGGGACTAAAGGTGAACCAGGAGAGTCCATCTCAACCCCAAAAGTAACAATTTCTCCACCGAAACTAGTCGTCAACGAAAGCAAAATAGCCTCGTTCTTATGCTCTGCTTCGGGAAACCCTGCGGCTCAAATGTTCTGGTCGAAGGTCAATGGATCTTTTCAAAGCAACAGGATCAAAGTGACGTCAAATGGTCTGATGCAGATCTCTGGTGTCCGGATGGAAGATGCAGGCGCCTACAAATGCATAGCGCGAAATATTCTTGGAGAGGATGAAAAAACTGCCATTCTCGTCGTTCAGAGTAGGTCTAAATATTCCATCTTACGTCCACATGATTCCTACGCCTCTGAAGTTTGAAAACAATTGTCTTTTATTGACGTTTTTCCTAGGGCAGCTCGAGGGATACAAAATTCTGGGGTTCAACAGTATATAAAATTTTAAAGTTGTTGTGAGCAAAATATTAGAATCAGATAAAACTTAAAAAAATAAAGCTCTAAAGATGGACAAGATTTTAGTATGGGAGCCACACAAGCGACAGTAGCTATCTTAATTCTATATAATAATGTTTCTCCCATTCATATACAGGTAAACCTACCATTTCACTCTCCTTCGGTCCAACGTATGTAGAGAAGGGCAAGAACGTCACTTTACCAAAATGTCATGTGACAAGTTTTCCTCCGGCAATCATCACGTGGTCTAAAGGGCGCGGTGAACTTGCGCATTCCAGAACAGTTGTGAAAGACGGAGAGCTGTCAATTATCAGTGCTCAAAATGAAGATTCTTATTTGTATGAATGCAAAGCCTCCAATATTCTAGGCCATGACTCAGCTTTGACAAATCTTGTTGTCTTGGATCTGCCCCGTTTTACAGTCAATCCACCTGCAAAGCTTGATGTAGGAAAAGACAGAAATATTTCAGTTCCTTGTCAGGCCGCTGGTGACCCTCAACCAATAATCACGTGGGTTAAAGAGAACGGTGATTTGCCAGTCGGAAGATCGCAAGTCAGTGTGGATGGAACACTTCAGATATGGAATATTAAGGATGAAGACTCGGGCATATATATCTGTACAGCCACATCAGCACAACTGTTCAAAACGTCTTCTTCAATGCAACTGACCCTTGGGAAAGGTGAGGAATGGCTTTATTCAACATTTTATTTGTTACACAAAGATCTATAAATTCCTTCAAGAATTAAGAGAAATCTGAAGAAATATATGTTAAAAATAACAGTGACTGTATTCTGGGCGGATTTCATAATCAGAGTCTATTGTTGGGTTATTTGACTACGAGGAGTATATGGAAAATGATTGATCAGTTTGGTTGTAATGTTCTTGTCTTAAAGACTCCTATCAAGTATACGAATGGTGATTGGTTGGTTTAAAGCATCTGGAAAGCTTTTGGGACAAGATTTCAACCTAGAGCAATATTCTGCAAAATTTCAGCTTACTAGAATTGCATCTGAAATGTTTTGGAGAAAATTATTTTAACATGGAGCAATATCCTGCAGAATTTTAGCTCATTAGAATTGGGTTAATGTGCTTTACAACTACGGTCTTAATAAACCATAGTTTGCAAAGTTTTTAAGACAAGCAATTAAACATTTTGATGATTGCAGCGGATTGAATATAAATTAATTCCTTGGGCTGTTTTGTCCTTTTTTTAGTTTTTCTTGTTACTTAACTCAAACAATAAAGTTATTAAATCAGTATTAGCTGGCAATTGCTCATTAAATTTCCTATCGGCTTACCTACCTCGCTAATGCATTAAAGTTAATATTTGCTACGATTTTATTCTCGACAGAGGAACCTGATATTTTCGAAAATTGAAAGGCAATGAGAGAAAAAGAACATTGAAAAAATCCAAGAAAGCAAATAAAGAAACAAACAGACAAACAATAAAAGGGCAAGGAAAAAAAAGTTTATTTGAGTCAGGAATCTACTTTCGTTAATTTTTATGCTCATGTTAGGCCCTGTATTACTTATATTTATTTAGTATGTAAGTCAGTTGGTGTGGCGGACAGGAACAGAATACCAGATGCTAGAGTGACAGCGAGCAGTTTTCACAATAGAGACTATTATCCATACTATGGCCGACTCCATGAAAACAGGAGGGGGGGAGCGTGGTGTGCAAAGACTCCCTCTGACAGAACAGACTATCTTCAAGTTGATTTGGGTACAGTGCTTTATGTTTGTGCCGTGGCCACACAAGGAAACAAGAAACAAAATCAGCGGACCACCACTTACAAAGTTCACCTGTCCACAGACGGTACAAACTGGAACATTTACAAAGAAAAAAGTATTGAAAAGGTTTGGAAAAATTAATGCCGTAATGATCCGATTTGGCGTCCGCTATTCCAATTGGCGACCCAATTCTATTTTGGTGATAGGGCTGTTAAAGTACATGTCCATTGAGATCTGCCATGGTTCATATTCCTTTGATTGCTTACTGAAAGCTATTATTACTGTTATATCCAAGTGAGTGTACAGATCCCCTTAAACGAATCATCTCGTCTTAAAATCTCGTGACGCTTGCTTGGCTGGTCTTTCCCCCCAAGAAGGATTCAGGGACAACAAGTCCGTTTTCCAGTCTTCATGATCCTTTTCAAATAAATATCAAAGCTTCGCTTTGCACATTCTGCTGTTTTTCGAAAAACAAATATGTGCCCTTTCCCTAATAAGCGTCCTGTTTTGAAGAAGTGCCCTCCCTTGATGTACCAAAAGTAAATAAGCGCCGCAGGAGCAAAATCGAATCATTACGGTAACTGCACAGCTACAGAAATTATTCTCTCTGGTTTTGTTATTCAGTATTAATCGGCTGTTTCGGCTCTTTTTTATTTGAAAATTATTATTATGATTATGATATTTGCCACTGAGTAAGGACCAAATCAGTTTGGAAAAAAATGAAAACTACAGAAGAAACGGAAAAAAATGACTCCATTCCGTTCTGGAACGCCTAACCCCGATTTAACGAGACCGGGCGATTTCGATGTAAGCCTGGGCGCCAGTCTCGTATCCACACCGAGTTTTCAAACCAAGTTTAAAATGACCTGCGGGGGAGAACAATTAAAAAACGTACGGTAGAGTATAAAAGAAAGTTGTCAAAAGAGAAAACGAGGTCTAGTTGAACTGGTTTATTTCTCTTTACTTTATTTCAGGTGTTCCAAGGAAACTCAGATCAAAGCAGCGTCGTGAAGCATTCGCTCAGAAATGAATTCAACGCCAGATACATTCGGTTTTATCCTGTCACATACTATAACTGGCCATGTTTGAGGGTTGAAGTATTTGTGCTAGAATAATAGGTCTTTTCATCCAACGGCACTAAAAGTAACAGGAAATAGTCAGTTTGATGGAAAAAAAAGCTCATGTTCAGAGTCGACAGTAGCCGGGAGAACAAGCAATTAACTTCTTCCCAGAATGAACTTACAAAGGTTTTTTAAGTAAATTCTCAACGGATCAGTAATTCCTAATGAATTATGTAATGAATATAATGAATTATGTAATGAATATAATGAATTACATTTTTTTAAGTGGAATTTGGTTTTGATTTCGTCGTTCTGTTTACGTTAAGCCACATATATCCAAAGGCAATCCAGTTAGGTCAATAGAGAAAATAATTTTGCATAGAAACCACACAAAACAACAACATAACGTAAACCGTGCGAATAAATGAATGAATTATTACAATATCTCATAATTATCATGACTCGATGAAACATGCACACAACTTACTAGTCGATAACGTAATTCCCCAAGCATTTTAACTTGATTTGGTTCCTCGCCGCTTCGGGCATCAGAAATAACTTAACTGTCATTACCACTCAGTGGTCGCTACTCATTGTGAAGTACGCTTGCGCACTTGGTATTCTCGGTGTTCCCTGCGGTTTATACGATTTGAAATAAAAGGCAACCCTCTTCCCCCCCCCCCCCCCAACAAAACAACACAAAACAAAAACCAAAACAAACCAGAAAAAAACTGTTGATATCATTCAAACGCTGATTGCAGTCAGCTCTCACTCTAAGCATTTTATCTCTTCACGCTCCCTATCCGACGTCTCCTCTCACTGGGACGAAACAACGTATTTCTCGTAGACAAGTATGAGGGAATTTACTGTTTTGACCGGAGAAGGACTGTGGGCTCATTCCTCAGGGGCAGTGGCTGGGTGTTTAATCTATACGTTATTGTTTGAATTTTTCCTGCTGTTTTTAACCACTCGAATGCCTCGATCACGAATTATGAACACTCGAGAACCATAGAGTAATTGTCATCTTTTTTTTGTGTAACGAGCGTAGGATGTAGAAAATTGGCAAGTACCCCACGAAAAAGCGCACCCTAGGGTCCAATGCTGGCATGTGGCAATAATGGTTTTCGGTCTGCTTTTGGTAATCATCGTGGAGAAGACATTTTTTTGGTTATTTCTCTATCAATCAGAGGTGAACTATGCCATTTGCATTTGCAGTTACCACAATTTACTCAGTTTTTTATTCATATTTTTGCCGATCTCATTCACAGACTCCAATGGAACTGATCAGGCTACGCCAAGGTTGTTTGTGACAATTCCTTTCACTATGGTAGTCACGTGACGATTATGAACATTCAGGCGATAAGTCACGCGACAAGTCCGACGATTTCTTTGTGTTCGCATTCTTTTAGTATCTAGATCAATATTTTGTTGAGTGTGGGAAGATGGCGGGCCTTACACGTACTCAGATTTTGTTGACTGTTGGAATGCTGATCGCAGGTTCACTTAACACTGTCACTCTTAAAGCACAAAACAACTGTTCGTAAGTTTCACTAAAGTTGTTGTGGGAGAAGATTTAAAGGCTGATATTGGGCAATCAGGAAACATTTTATAGAACTGTATTTTGTGTGTGTGTTTAATTGCACATTCTTGCTGGACTGTTGCGATATTGACTTCGTATGTTCAGTTACGTTGTTGACGCCTCGCTTCAGCGTTGGTTGTGAGCTAGTGAATTCAGTTGTGGCACTATTGAAACTGAAAGAAACATAGGTGACTCTGAAATGAATTTTCTACACATTGTTGAGTTTTTAACACGGAAAAGCTTGATAGATTGGATTGTGATATCATCTTACTTTTATTGATAAGGAGGGATCTTGAAGCCATCTTTTAAAAGGACACTTCTTGCACTTTGTACTTGTTTGTTATCTGCAGTAGATTGGGTTATCGTGTCAAGTTTAAGGTCTTCCAAATCCCTTGTTCATGTACAGTTCTTAAACTTTTGCAAACTCAGAGAAAGTCTACTTTTGCAGATTGTTTTAAAAATTTTTCAACAAAACTGTTATTGAATTTGGCTTTTGCATGATATCATGAGTTATCAAATCCCAGCCTTCCACCTCAGCAGATAACTCAGACCTCAGCACTGATAATTCATAAAATCATGCTCAGCCTCATCCAATGATTTCTTAATATATTTATATCTCCTAGAAACAAGTCATTGCATTTTAAGTAATTGATTTTGATTTGCTGATTGATATATTGCATACTTCGACAAATTTTTCCAAAACTAAATGAGAAATAAATTGTTACTCTCATTCTGTTCCATTTTGTTTAGAGCTAGGGGACTGAAAGATATGAATGGTAAAGAAGAACACCAATTTGAACATCCATGGATTCAAACTGCTCTAATGTTTCTTGGTAAGCTAAGATGTATGTAACCTTTGATAAATGTGTGTTTCATTTCCAGTTAAACCTGTATTTAAATATATTAATTAGCTGAGAAGAAAGATTAGGTCTGAAAGCAATTTTCCACAGTTGTCATGAACATGTGCACCTGTACGTATCTTACAGTAGTGTGAAAAATAGTATGTGATCATGCACCCATGTGGCTCAACGCTTTCCCCTACTGTTCACAGTTGGGTGCGAGATTGCTTGAACTTGTAATAATAATGTGTGTTATCAATGCATATAATGTAACATTTAAGGCAGAGTTTGTACTTTTTCACCTCAATAGGGGAGATGATTTGTTTAATTGGTTTGTTTATTCATCAGAGGAAGGAAAGACTAAAATACAAACAGGTTTGCATCTCTCTAAACACATCTGTACATATAATACTACATTTTTATGTCTTTTATGCAGTAACTGAACAGTGGCACATGCAGCCACATGGAATCTTTTTGTGTACTTGATTCATCATTTATACATATTAATTTATCCTTCAGTTGATCATCAGTACAGTGGACCAATCAAAATGAGATTAATACTAGATCAGCTGAAATATCATACATGTAGATTGATCAAATTAACAATTGGTTCATACGTCAGCGTGCATTCATCAAGATATGAAGCACGCAGGAAGTTTAGAGAGCACGAAAGATGCGTAAGAGTTGCTCAAGGCATAGCTGAGAGCAACTCTAGCTTCTTGAGTGCTCTCCAAACTTCCCAAGTGCTTCATATCTCAATGAACACACAGCTAACGTATGAACAGATTGTTTTATAACATTTTCAACCTGATGGAAATTTTTTTTTCTCGAGGGATTTGTTTGCTGACGTCATGAGTGTGCCCAATAGGAATATGAAGCACACTCACTCAATTGAATTTGATTAGACAAATTTACTAGCTATGTTATAAATGTGCTTGATTCAGAATGCAATTTTTCTTATAATATATTTTTATACATATATGCACTTTCTTCATTTATTATTTTATTTGATATTATTTTATTTACCTTGACTATTTTTCAATTAGAGATTGTTACATGACGGAATAGATGGAAGATCTTACAAAGAAGCTACACAAACCAGAAAAAGTCTTCAAAGGAGGTTTGCAGAGTGATTATTTAGCAGTTTTAGTAATAATTCATGTTTTAGGGAATAAACATACCTTTGTTAGACTGGGTTGGAGTCTACACATTTACCAGCCAGTCATGAAGTTTTTAGTGAGGGATGGGGGTGGGGAGATGATGGATCCCTCAGCCAGAGATGATATGGACCTGAATTACTATTGCTATGATGTTCTGTTTTAAGGTAGGTGCCCTGTTAAGTGTGGTGGATACTCAATATGGCATGCAGTGCAGTTATATAAGGATCATTTTTCATAACTGTGATTTGGAAAATGTCCTTAGCATCTCCCAAATCTCTCAAGCAAAAATCCAGTTTTCCACTGAGGATGACATTACTTTGAGCTGAATTAAATTTTATAGCTTGACAAAACCATTTTACTCATTTTCTCAAAAAAAATACAAAAACAATTTATGGTTGACAATGATGTTAAACATACTGTATATGTCTAATACTTGGAGTTTATTCCTCTTGCAGGGTGTTTCAGTGGATCTTTGCCTTTCCTGCTTTATGTGACCTGTGTGGAACCACTTTAGCAAGTGAGAATATGTATATTTTACCTTTGTTTTAAGAGAATACCTATAATAATCCCTCTGAGGTATTCCTCATACCTAAAGCAAACTTCCAGAAGGATATTTATAACCATGCAGAGTGCCTTTTGTGTACTTTTGAAATGGGTGAAATACTGATAAGTTTCTCCAATCTGAAGCTCCTAGGTCTCTAACCAATTTATGTATAATGTTACTATCTCGGTAAATCTTGCCATTAACCTTTTTGTTGAGCACAGAGAGTTTTTCTTTCATGGAGGTTAATGAAATCAAAGACACCTTCTGAGCTTCTGGGAGACAGATACTAACTACTGTAAGAGTAATTTTTCTCTTTTTCATTTTACCCCAGCAATTGGTCTGCTTTATGTTAAAGCATCAGTATGGCAAATGCTGAGAGGTTCAATTATAATATTTACTGGTTTGCTTTCTGTAAGTATTTAATAATGTATAATCTTATTTTATGTCCAAATGTTTTCGGAGGCATACAACAGCAGATGCTCGTTGAATTTAAGTAATATTCCAAGTTGACACTGTTGAGATATACGTGTGTTTTTCATTAAAGGTATATCTGTCTTAATAAATTAGCGGAAACTGCAGTGGTGTTGGAGGTATAAAATGATGTTTCATCTCTATACCAAGTTATTCAGTTGCTCACACACTGCATCATTTTTTCAGTCATTTTTAATGCACTTATGAAAGGACTCTTGCATGTGAAAGAATGATTTAGAAGGGAAAAATAGTTATATATGTGGAATTTTTGCTTCTTCGCAAATAATAGAAAATCTTTTTGAAGAGAAAGTTGTGGCCAATTCACTGGATAGGAATGATTGTAACTGTGGTAGGTGGAATCCTTTAAATTCATTCAAATCATGCAAGTTTCTAATTGTAAATTATTAAAGAAGGTACATAAAGTACATGGACGCATGCGGAGACGATTATCAGCTTTGAATCCAACTTTCGTAATGCTAGTTACCGTAATTTCCGTCCATTTACCCGCGCGGCAGATTACCCGCATCGGCCAATTTTTGCATTAACGAGGGAAAAATTTCAACAGATACGCACTGGCAGATAACCCGCACCCAAAAAAAAAGAAAATCATAGTCCCACACAAAGTTCCTTCGTTGTTTTTGTTGACGTAATATCCGTTAACGTGCAATAAATTTCCACTCTTTCTGTCGTCGCTGTTTCATTGAGAATGATACTGCATGTGAAAATCTGTTCTAAAAAATCGATATCTCGAGATCTACTAAGCCGAAGAAATCGCTTAAAACGGGAAAATACTCATTAACTCAAGGCAATGCTAGCCAAGTAAATTTCACTGGTGCGTCAAATATTTTGTCGCGCTATTAATCATGCGGCGCCACGAAATGAACATGTCGGCACATTTTCCGAGTGAATTGCTCTTAAGCCAGCTTTTTCACAATTAAATTCTTTTATTTTCAAGTTCACTTCCTGTGTAATTGAGATTTGTTTTTTGAACTTAACAAAGAAACAAGCTGTAAAATTTACAAGGTAAGAAAGTAAGTACACTTAAGATAAAAGCTTTCTTACCGAGTTTTGTAGTTAGGTTTTCGTTTTGCATCGGCTTTCATTGAGAGCATTAAAGTCCCTTATAATAATGAGCAATCAGCCCGTAACAAATGAAATATCACATAGGTTCTTTGAAGAGTATCTTTTAGTGGATCTTGTCATCTCTGTTCTTTTTCCTGCTTATATTTTTAAAACTATAACTGAAGCTTTGAAATTATCATATTACCCACACCTTCCTGTAACCCGCATACCTGCGGGTAGTCGGCCGGAAATTACGGTAGATGAAAAGCCCCAGCCCTCCCGCCCCGGACTCCATGAAAACTCGAAAAGTCATTCCATGCATTAGAAGTGGGAAGCGAGCAGCGCGAGTCACATAATGACTAAGAGAATGTGGTAAGCCACCCAGCTTTAAAAAATTTGGTCTTGACGTTGCGACCGTCTGCACGTACGTAAACTCAAGGAACTATGTTCAGCGGGGTATTTAACGAACGGAGTAATCCAGAATTAATTGATTTTGGAAAAAAGAAGGAGAAGAAGAAATGAAAAGAGAAAATTTAATGACAAGGAGAAGTTTCCAGTCCACCATCGAAATAAATGTGAAAACCATATGGTTGGTGAGCCTAGATTTTACCATTAAAAGGGCCTGTGTGTATGCATAATTGATGTATCCTTTCCTATTTGTTTCTCTATTTTAGTGGACCATTTGTTTTAGTGGAAAAGGATAAATTCCACATGTAATATTTGGCCGCAGAACAGCGCTAAAAAACTTTGAGGAACCTCAATAGTAAAGAGGCGTAGCCAAACTTAGCCGTTTGCCAGTTGCCTAGTGCTAACTAGAATGTTTTACAGGATTTCTTTTACCCTCGTCAGGTTGGCTTAGTTCTTGTTGGACTGTCAAGTGTTCTCAGAGATAAAGAGGCATCTCATCCTAAAGCTGGTTTAGGTAACTTGTTACAGAATTGCTATACTGTTATTACTTCTGATGCTGATTCAGTATCATTTCTATTATCTTCTTCTGTTATACGTTTATTTTTCAAGGTTTAAATGATAAAAATACCTCGAATAAAAGTTCTATCGGATAACAATGCTCCAATTGTTATCTTACTCTGAAATATTCGGCTACAATTAAGTATTATGACTCTGATGTCTAATGCTTCCATTTAAAATTTATTGCGCTCACAAATTATTTTGCTTATCCTGATTTTACAGGTATTGCTTTTATTCTTATGGGTCAGTGCGTCAGTGCCACACAGTATATTGTAGAAGAACGGTTCCTCAAGGAGAAGAACTTTCACCCTCTACAGGTTGTTTTCGGTCATTTCTTTCTTTTTATTGAAGTAAGAGCGAATTTTCAGTGGGTGATGTGCCCTCTTTTGCTGTGTTTTGGTCGAATTTCTGTAGTATTCGATATATCCTTTAGGAGAGAGAGAAGTTGTAATTTACCTTGGTATTTTGACGATTTCAGTAGACGATTCAATGTAAACATATTTTGGAGTAAAAAACTCTGTAAAGCATCAATTAAATCAACTATCTCTCGTTTTTTTTGTTTCAAGTCGGTCCCTTCCCTTACCAGTATTGATTTAATCTCTTCACATATAAAAACACAGATCGCCAAGTGTGTATGAAAGAACTACTAATACTAGTTAGTTTGCCTTCGAACGATGTAAGCTTTTGAACATCTACTTCTGAGGTTGAAATTCTTTTCCGGTACTTTCATGTGCGGATAATCATAATGGAGAGGCTGATTTTATGCTGTTTGTCTCATAATTCATACAGGTTGTTGGAATGGAAGGCTTTTTTGGATTCACAGTCATGGCTGCTGTAAGTGCCGTATGCAGCTCAGTTAGGAAGGCTATTGAAAAAATGTTTAGCAACAACCTAAAACAAGAAAAGAAATGCAAATCAAGGCATTTTTTCATTTAGTGGGTTGGTTTTTTTCACGGAATGGCGCTGCAGTTATTCCACTTGATGGTATTTTAGTGGAACAATCGTCATGCAAATTGTTGGTTAATTGCAATATGGCATTATCAATTATTTTAATTTACATGCACGTATGACACGGTGACTTTATTGCTTAGAGTTAACTTAAAATGTGAAGTTGCTGTTGTTGTTGTCGTTGTTCTGGGATAAAAAAAGCACCAAGAAGTGTGAATCGAGGAATATCTGATGAATGTAACCCCAGACCAAAGAGAGTTTCGGAGTTGTGCTCCGCTTTGGAGAAGAGCCTGGGTATCTTTCTAATTGTTCCAAGAAAAACGTGGGAAAAAAAACTTTCTAACTGATTAAATTAATAAAGGTATAAAAAATAAGCGATAAACATTCTCGCCCTAGAGTCATTTCAATCAAATTGTTTTATTTTAAAAGATATCAAAGGGGCTAATGCTTTTAATGCCAAATCTCTCAAAGGTTCTTTCCTGATGTCTCGACTGAAATCAATTTAGTTGTTTAAAAATTTTTGTTTATTAATTTAACAGGTGGTCCTTCCTGTGCTGTACTTTATTCCAGGAAGCCAACCTCACCACAGCTACGAAAACAGCCTTGATGCTCTGCTGATGATAAAAAATGATACGACTCTTGCGACACTTATAGGTCAGAAAAATTTCATATGTCCTTTGGCTTCGTCAGCTTTATTAAAGTAATTTTCAATGAAATGTCAAAATTAGAGCAGGCTTTCCTTTATAACGGGCTGTGATTTTCAGGGTACAGTAAAAAATTTGCTACCCATTGAACGAGGAAAAAAATTGAAAACAGTCATTATTTGGTCACTTGTGCTTTCCGCGTTCAGATGGTGAACCTACTTTCGCATAGTTGAAACATTTTGTTTATATTTTGTTTATATTTCTTGGTTTATTTGTTGATTAGATATTTATCTACTGACTTATTTCGTTGCTTGTTTCTAGTGTTTTATACTCTTTCTATCGCATTTTACAATTTCTTTGGATTGACCCTTACGAAGTCTCTAACAGGTAAGACTGGTGTTTCATGAAACCAACTTCAATCATAGAGCATCTCCGGCTAACGTTGCTTTGGACATAAATGGATTTATGTACTTAATTTAGTTTTACAAAGAATCTAAGACAGTTTTTACAAATCCCTTTGGATTGACCCTTACAAAGTCTCTGACAGGTAAGACTGGTGTTTCATGAAACCAACTTCAATCATAGAGCATCTTCGGCTAACGTTGCTGGATATAAATGGATTTATGTACTTAATTTAGTTTTACAAAGAATCTAAGACAATTTTTACAAATCCCTTTTGTTAAATTTACAAGACCACAATAAACAAATGGACCCGAATTCGCATTTTATCATTTCCACGCCAATTTCATTCATGTGCTTCACTACCCTAGTTAGCTCAAGTAAATGCCCGTTCGTTTCGTTTTTATATCGTATTGCAAATGCACACAGAACATTCCACCTCATAGTGTTCATGTGACTTAAAGGTCTGGAAACTACACCAACTGTATTTCCTTTTCAGCGGTCCACAGAACATTGATAGACGCCTGCAGAACAATTGTGGTGTGGGCTGTAGAACTGTTCATACACTATGCCCTTCATGAGGTATTCCTTCATCGTGATTCCATTAAGTGTCATGACCTAGTTTCAATGATGGTAGTTTTTGCATGGAGACAGATTTCAGCTCTTGAACAAAAGCGTCACTTGCTGCTTCATGACACCCCTTCCTTCATGACACACCCAATGGATATCACATGATTTCATTCGTTAAAAGTGACAGTTAGAGCAAGATAGCAGAGCCAAATAAACGTTTGCGCTTAGCGGGAGCTTCACAGGTTCCATAGCAACGTTATATGAAAATGGCGGACTCTGGAATCATCGTTTTCATTGGATTACTCATTCGAACAACGTCTTTGATTTACGCTTGCTCGAATGCAGTTTGTTGTTGGAGGTTTCTTGAAAATTTTCCTCGCCGCATGTCCCCGTTTTTCCGAGTTTATCTCAGAACTTATTGTGTTGGTTTAATTATTTATATGCCATTTGTTCAATGTTGGACAGTCGTAAAATCAAGTCAACCTTACCTTACCTGCTGTAGCTCCTACTTGAATCGGTTGTCGGTTGTCACTTGTCCTGAACGGTCAACGGGTAGATAATTTCTTTTTCTTCTGTAGCTCGCTCTGTATATTATCTTGGTGTCTTCATCGTTCTTTGTGGCGGTGCGGTGGCCTCATGGTTAGTGCGCTCAACTCCGGATTCCGAGTGGTCCGGGCTCGAGCCCTGGCCGGGGTCATTGTGTACAAATGGGTACCAGGACTAGCATCCCATCCAGGGGGGAGAAGCAATACTCCTAGCCGCTTCATGCTAAGGAAACCAGAGCTAAGCGCCGGCCCCATAGGCCATCTGGGCCTGTATAAAGGCTTTTTTACTTACTTCATCGTTCTTATGTACTCAATTAACTTCATCCTATTATTATATTATCTCCCCAGGATTTTGGTGAAACGTGGGATAGAAAGTACAGCATATTTCAAGGTAAAACTTGTTGTCTTAAAAGCTAACCCAAGGCAAAACTGCTGACACTTCGCAGTTTCCTCGTGTGGTGCAGTCTGCATTATACCCTTGATTCAAAAAACCACCTTTACCACAAGCTCTTATATACACGAAAAAATTCTAAGTCCGAACAATAAGGTGGATTTCACGAACCGTAGAAAGCTCGGTACCTTCTATTGAGAGAGTTGCGGTCCGTGCGACCAGCTCATTCTGCACTGGTAGACAAATCTTTTGAGTCCAAACCGATCGCTACTAAATTTCCCACAAATCTTATTTCACCCACAAACCGTTTCAGTCTATCCTTTAGGGAACAACTGCCAAGTTTACAGTCTGCAATAACTGCAGCAACCAAACCTTAAATTTTATAAACCATTTAAGAGCGGGTATATAGGAAACCTCCATCATATAAATTAGTTTTAAAACTGCTCAATTTGTTTTTTAGGACACTCCTTTCTGGTAGAATTAATATGACCGATTTGGTTTAATTTGGAAATCTTTTATTTTTTGTAGTTGATGGATTTCTTTTCCTGATGCTTGGCACAGCTTTGTATAACGAGCTATTAATTATTCCTCCATTGATGCCCAAGCCTGATGCATCTCAACAGGCAAGATAATCACACAGTATATATCATTCCAAATTCTAATTCTGATTCTTCCGTCAGTTTTTGCACGTTTGCTTTTGTCCTAGATTATCGAAGTGCTCCCCAATTTCAAATGGTAGCGATATTTAGCTTTGGAATCGCTTTTTATCAAGCGCTCCTGATCATACCCACGATTGACAATGACCCAGAAAATAGAAGTATATGGTTTTTAGAACCAGTGACCAGACTATGAGAATCTTTCTATTTTATAGCAACTTGTTGTAGCTTTAAGTATCTTGTATGACCTCTGTCAATACATAAAACCAACTCCTATCTACACAGGATCAAGCTTCAAATGAGATAGAAAATGGCGATGTAGACTTACCGGAGAATGAGCCATTTCTGAGAGGAATTGACAAAGCAGAACCTTACACTGGTGTTATGTGAACTGAGACCGATTCTATCCACATAATTACCCTTTGTTTCATAAACACGTGGTTCCAATTGGAATGTTTTGTTTCCCTCATTAAGAAATACGAATTTTGTGCAAGCCTGGCATTGTCAGTTGAAGAGAGTATTGCCTTGAATTATCTACAACAAAGCCTCATGCATGCTGGGGCCGAAGATGCACCTGCCCTTAATGAAGATTTAACGTACGCGCTATTTTGCAAGGCTATTTTGTTCACGTCTCTACCAGAGCCGAGCATAGCATTTCATTGTGGATGAAAACTAAGGTTAATCGCTCATCTTATTTTTTATAACAGAATTGTTAGATGTCCTGCGTGTCTTTTAGAATGCCAGTCAACTTGATCGTAATCAGCAGTAAATTATAAAATAAAGTCGCTAAAGAAAGTGGGAATGAATACACCCAAATGATGTATATGATGTTGCCTTGAGTTTAAATTAAAAGCTATTTTTTAAACTGTCGCAGATTATGTTTTTAACAAATGATTTATTTTTCGACAAGTAAATTATGTAGTGTATGTACAGATCGCAACTCTTATACGTTCTCTCAGTTCAACGTAAACACGCTTCCAACAATAAGTCTTCATATCAGTTTGACTGTCCATTGAAAGGGACAGTTAGTCCAAAGGACAGTTAACAAAATCATCTCATCATCTACAAAAAGATGATAAAAATTATGATAAAAGTAATGACTTTGTATCATTTACTACAACGCCAAAAGGCTCATGCGGAATGAAGTTTAAGATAACTATATGTACAAAATACTTGTTGATATATCACAGCTGTGCATTTACTAGGGTGAAATGTCTAAAGAAATTTTGCCGTGTAAAGGAAAGCGCTGCATTTTATGTTTACCTTTATGATCGAGTTGATTATCTGTGGAAGTTCGGATGGGTATCAGTTCATATTTCAGTGGATATGATTTGATATTTGCGTCGGTTTTTCTTGATAAGTCATCATGAGGTAAAATGAAATTTTTTTCTGTACAAGTGCTTGCGTTAAGAAGACTTTGTGACTTGTTTTTCTGTCTCTTGGAATTCAAACTCAACGTTGGCAGCTAGGATGTTTCTCTTTCGAGCACCGCTTTGCGGAGCTTTCAATTCATCGATCTTTGACATTTGCTTTGTTTTGGGGGCATCGTAAGACACTGTATCTCCAACAGAGTTAAAATTCATTGCTGGAGTCAGAGATGGAAAAACCTTGCGGGACAAACGATGGAGTCTACGCCTTACTTCCCGCTTAAAATGCGCATGTCGAAATGCGTAGAGAAATGGATCTAATAGGGAATTAATGTTTAGACAAGTAACTGGAAGCCATTGACCGATGGAAATTTTAAAAATGGTGCTTTTAAAAGAGTCGCCATTGAATTCAAAAGGGTTGCTCTCCAGCTTGGCAAAGATTGAGAACACGAGGATGAGAATAATAGGGATAGCAAAGAATATAAAGTTTGTGAAAACCAACAAAGCGATTTTTCTTGCAAGAGATATCTCTCGCTTCACCCCAACCTGATTGCTACTCCTTTTCACAAACCTAAAAACCTTGAAATATAAGGGAAGGTTCGCCAAGTAAAGCAAAACAATGCATGCTAGAGAAGAAAGAAGAATCAGTGATGATCCTGACTGGAATTGTTCATCATAACTCAAAGGAGTGCAGGCTCGCTTTATGTTGTAATGAAGACCCCCAACACCAAATATGGGCAAGACAGCGAAAGTGATGGCAGTAACCCAAGCAAAAAGCAATGAGATGTGCGCACCTTTCGCTGTCATGCGCTTGGAAGGGTTGACACAGTACACGACAGCAAGATACCTCTCGAGTGTGAGAAGCAGTGAGATGGACACAGAAATCAGCTGTCCCGAGATAAAGATGGGACCAGTGGAGGGCTGCAGCTCTTTTCCTGCCCACATAACCTCTTCTAGAATACTGTCGATGTTCGAGATGTTTACATGGGCCACCCATATTGCGTATATCCCAATAAGCAGGTCGATAACTCCTGTATGGCTTATGAGAATAAAGGACGCTGTCTTTCGTAAGTTGCGGGACGAGAGAATAAAAAAGATGACAACACAATTGAAAAAGATTGTAAAGGGGCTAAAAATGTACTCCAAATAAAACAAGTGCTGAGGAAGGGATGTCCGTTTTTTAAAGTATGGCATAACAACGTGACGGAATTCGCATTCCGACTGCTTCACGCACATGCACTCGGGCGAAAATCGGTGTCTTACAAATCTCGTAGGATCCTTCTTCCCAAATTCAAGAAACTCCATTTCATCAAACTCTCGAAGGCATTCCTCAGCCTTATGCTTTCGTTGCGCCTCGTTGACGAGATTTCTTGGGTTAACGACAGTGCAGTTTGGGCAGAATTTACACCAAGTTACCCCCCTGAGTTCTTTGAGTTTAGGAAGAGCCAGAATATTTTCATCTGGGACCCAGTCGATTGTTCCAGTAATATCCAAGTATTCAAGATCACGGGTACTATTTGACTGGTTACCAGACCAACTCCTTATATTATTCAGACTGAGATTTCTGGGGAAGAAAATTATGGGAAAAATAAACTTTTTTTCCTCACTGAAAAACCTTTGTATTTAATTCGATTACCAAGCACTGTTTGATAAAGGAGCCTTCGTTCCAATCCTGAAGAAAAATCGTCCCCTCTCGGGAGGTACGGAATTTGGACTCGGGGACGCGACTGAAACCGAATCTACTACGATATTTTTCCCACCGATATTTTCAGTATTTCTGCATCACAAGCAGCCGTTCTATATCAAGGTTTCGCGTTAACCTGTGTTTTTTTCTCGATGCCTCTATTATATCATTTGGCGATCTGTACCCATTCGCTCTGACAAAGGGCTAACGCTTAAAACGTCAGCTTTGAAACTCTTTACGGTGACCAATTTTCATTATCAACTCAGTTGAAAAAGCCAGTTTATTTGGTTATACTCCCCCTATCGACACAGCACCACAGGTTCATAAGAAACTTGCCCCTCCATTCTTTTGTACCTAAGTAAGTTCCAATTATAATAAATAGTTTGACTAGGAAATGAGTGCTCCCTGGTTAATTCCTGTTCACACATAGACATGCCAGTTTATGAAAAGGCGAGATATATTTAGGAAACAAGTGCGTGTGCAAAATTTTCTGGCTTAAGAACTATCGATTTTTCTCTGACGTTCACGTTTTAGAAGCGTCTCAGCACAGGCAACCCAGTGACATTTAAACACCTTTTATACTTACAAATATTTCAGGCGGTTGAGGCCGGCAAAGAATTTGCTGTCAACCTCCCCAATGAAGTTTCGTTGAATCGAGCTGAAAAACGAGTAGGAAACGAGAGCTTGAAGCACAAGTAATGGTGAGAATTTTTTTTTTCCAAACGGATCTCTTTATGATCACTTTGGTAGCCAACTAACACCCATTGCACAACAGACCCATGATAATGGAACACAAACACTTACAGAAACTCCAGGAAGAGGAAATCAGCCAACAGACCTTCTTGAGTCAGATTATGTATCTTGTTTCCGTCTAAGACCCTGGTGAAGAACACAACGTAAAAAGATTAATAGATAAGGTTAACCCGCGCCTTACGCGCCTTACGCGCCTTACGCGCCTTACGCGCCTTACGCGCCTCTTTTTTTCAACTTACTCACTGGAACAAAGTACAATTAATTCCCATGGACCAAAACCTATGACAGCCGGGACTAAACTCGAGTTCCACTTTGCTTCACATTGATTCACTATATTTGTACCCTCTATGAGAATAAAATCCAGTTAATCTGAAGTTTACATTTCCTCCGCGCGGTCATTTCCATAGATTTATGATTACCTTGTGTTGCTTTGTTGGTAGTGTTGCTGTTTACCGAAAGATGAATTGTATTGTTCCTTTTGATAAACTGTTTGTTCGTAATGAGCGTCCACATACATTACAGAGTAAAAAACACATGTTGGTAAAAGTTTCAATACGAAATTTTAGGACTATAACGTTTCTTGTTATCAGACTTAATTTTCTTTGAAATTATTTTCATTTTCAGTTGGTTTTTTTTTTTAATTTTTTTTTATTTCAACGCTCTTCATCACCCTTTCCCTGGCTCTCTTCCAGTATTGACGCTGAAGCCCTTGGTATGACATTTAATCTAGGTCTTTTAAAAGTACATAACTCTGGGAGAGTGGTTTGGAGTGGCAGCCAAATTAAATATGGTGTGTGGTTAATTTTTCAATATTGCTTTTTATTGAACTAGTTCTTAATGATGCATTTTTGCCTTTTTTTAAATTTAATTTTGAATAACAAAATTTACATTAGTACTTACAAGTTTGTGATATTGCGATATTTACGGATGACGAAAACTGGCACTTGAGACAAACCGTTGTCGGACAAGTCTCTGCAAATGTAAAAGACAAAAGACGAAGTGTAGTTATTCGTCTAAAACAAAAGGAGTGAGTGAATATTATCCCAGAACCTATATGGTACAAGACGTAAATTTTGAGGGGAATTTTGAACGCTTTTGCAAACGGTTCACTGTTTATGAGTTTGGGACTTTACAATGTTCCCCTAGACAATCCATTGCTAGTTTTCCTCTTTAATAGGTGGTAATTTCTCTGGATGAAAAAGCACTTGCGTTGGGATAAACTTGTTTTCACTACAGGGAATTCAACTTACCTGCGTTCATTTTCATTTCATGATTCAATTTTTTATCGATCAACAGGAATGTATTGAAAAAATTTAAACGTTATAATGCAGCTACCGAAAAAAAAAAGACACAAATTGTTTGTCAGAGAAAAAATTAATTCAAAGTAGGAACAGGTAATTTTTTTTGAGATATAATAACACAAGGGAATAGCTGATTTGAAATCTGGCTCTATTTTTCGTCACTTGAAACTAACAGTCTAAAAAAAGAAACGTTAAGATTGAATCTTTCCTGTTTTGCACCCAGATTATAACCTATCGATAATTATCTTTAGATAACTCCTCCTGTCCACCTTCCGCAAATAAAGACGCATTTTTTATCCTCCTATTCTCTTTTTGTTTCCTTCACATAATACCAGTGACGGTAAAAAAGCAAACAAAACATTAAAATCGTAGAAAACGCTTTGAGATTTCCTCTCTTGTGAGGTCTACTATTTTATGCCACTGTCGCTCTGACATAACTTGGGTGAATAGGTTTGATAAATACTTCCTTCCGTCTTCCGCTGATAAATAATAACTTTTCTGGCTTTTCTTTGAATTTTATTTTATTTCTATTTCCTTGAGATATCCGCAATAACAATAGTTGCTTTGCATTCAGGGAGAGTTATTGAAAATCAGCAGGACTGTTTTCGCCACAGAAAAACAAAAAAGACATTTTCTGATGCCCTCACTTCTCCATCTCTATCGTGCAAAACTAAGAAAAACAAACGAATTTCGATAAAATTGTGCACTTTGCAGTGAATTCTAAATCCCGCTATTGCCTCCAAATAATCACCTTCAAACGTCAAGACAGCGTCATCGCACAATTCTTTATTGAGATTATAATTTTTTCCCCAAAGAGCACCTGTAGTTCAGTGGATATGCGACTGACTTTGCAGAAAATTCTCGATAAGGCTATTAACTAATTGCAAAAGCCTTCTTCTTTACACAATGCCTCCGGTTAGTACTTCAATACATGTGCTAATGAATAGATATATTTGATCTTTTAAAATTTCAGGCGAAGCTAAAAAAAAATATTTTCTTGGTAATGGCAATAAAGATGAACCTCAATAAGAGTGGAAAGTACAACAGCTCAGTACAAAATAACTTTAAAAGAAACCTTTTGCTATAATACAGTGGAGATCTACTCACAAAGAATCCACATCTGGTGGTAGAAGAAGACTATTCTCACTTAGATTTTTTCCGGCGAAGTTGCATTTGGCCAAAACCTTTCCGGACACTTTTTCTCGCGAACAGCGACAATCGTTTGCACATGACAGGTAGCTGTAAAGGGTATCGTCGTCAGTGGTGTCCAAACGTGTGGGGAATAGCGATACCAAAAGAGCACACGACAGAAATCGCACGGCCATGACGAAAATCCGTTTGAGTGTCTGTTCACTTTAAGAGATAGATATCCTCTGCAATTACACCAATGTTATTTGAAAAACTTTGAATTTGCATTTAGTTTATAAACATGTGTTTGCGAAATTAATTGTCATCCTTGTAATTAAAAGTCAAACAAACGAAAGACAGTGTTGGCCGATAAAATTTTAGCTAACGGAGGCTCAATTTGTGCTGAGTTTAGCCACTCAATTTTCCCTGACAGATCTTGACCCATTTGGTGAGCACTATTCGAGGCTATCAGAGTATTCTGTTTAAGGTCCGTAATTTATATAGACATACCTGAATCACTGATGAGGCCAAGAGCTTTTGATTTTTTGTAGTTTCCACAGACGTGGAATTAGGAATTGTCCTCTGTAAATGTCACTTCTTGACATGTAGTCCAAAATATACGTTCGACTGATGGTATACTGTGTTGCCGTTTGAGAATTGAGCGTGGGATTTAAGTGTTAATTACAAGCTATTCAAACAGCTTTGCACCTGCTAGCAGCTGCAGGAGAAAAAAACATATCCTCGCTCGTAAGCCATCATCTTTGCCATCGATTGGTTCAATAATATTAAGGAAGACTTTAGGATAAGAGTTGTAACCTGATCACAACATTGTTACATAGTGATATTAAGAGGTTACTACATAGCTCATTTATTTGGATTTGTGATGTGCACCTCGCCATTAACAAGGAAGACTTAGAGATTTTCTTTGAAAGAGTCACTAGTACGTTGATGACAAAATTGTCACCATAATGTTATTATTTAATATTACTGGGTGATCGTCGTAATTTTCTTAATCTGAGGTTGGGGAAGAATTTTTTGTTATCAGAATTGGTAGGAGTATTTTCAAAGTAATTTTTTGTAATTTTTAAATCTATTCTATTCCCAAGCCTTTTGTTAGTATACAACACATCTTTATCATCTATTTATTCCCAGCAAAGCAGGTATGAAAATAAATAGTACCACACGCTTATTTTCTTCCAACGAAACAGAGCATTGCTTCTCTTAAATCTCTGTGTCTAGAATGTTTCTTTCCTTTTCTGCGCTTGTTATTTTATTTGCTGCTTAGAGATTTGGTAGAGATATCAACTGGCACCTTCAGGATTTGCACCTATTCATTAAGAAAGAGCTCGTTCACATGAATAAGTAATTATTTGAAGCTTTGGAGACTATCTATTCAGCCCTTGAATTCGAGATGAAAAGAAACAATGTCCGTAACATGCATTTCAATGAGTCAAATTACAAAAATATCAGTGAAATAAAAAAAAGTTCACATTCAGATCGCTATGAATTTGAGCAAATTTGTAATTTCGTTCCTATTTATCTTTTTTTTTTTTCTATTTCTTTTTTTTGCGCCTCGTATAAGTTTGAAGTAAAACCTATCGCAGGCACGCTGCTTTTTCCACTCCCTCCAACGTAATCTAAGTCAGCTGTTAGCTTAGTTCATCTGTAAAGATTAATAATTATCACTATCTTTGTCTTTTTATGATGATCTAATTTTCATAGAAAGTGGCAAACGTTACTTGGGATATTCATCGAATGAATATTCCTTTAAAAAAGAGAAATTCTTTATCTGTTTTGTGACTTGCTCCTTTTGCTCTTTGGTCCACACCACTTTGTCTCTTGTAACAGAAGGAACTCCAAAAAGAATACTACTACATTTTTCAAAGTAATCCTCAGAACAAGTAACTCCTAGATGATCGCATAACCTCTGCAACGTTTCTCTGGGTTTCAGCACTGTGTTGTGCCCTTGAATATCGATGACAGCATTCCCGTAACGTTCCCTAATGCGTTGGTTTGCAGCCGCTAAGCTGAAATATGACTTAATGGCTAAATCAAGTTCCTCTGTCATATTTACCTGGTGTAAGAGACGGACGAAAAAGAAACAGTTATGTTTTCCTCATAACGGGAATAAAAAATAAAAGCATTTTTGCATTGATTCCTGACATTACAGCGTGCAGAAGAGTGTTCAACCCCGCCCCACCCTCCTCACTGTCCCTTTTCAAACCATTTTCCTCGTCAGAAATGAAAATGCCTTCGTAATCTAAGGGCAACCTCGGCAACGAAAAATGATTTCTTTTTGAGCTGAGATGATGCTACAACTTTTTGTCTTTCACTATCTGCGTCGATAAGTGCGCTAAGGATCATGTGGGAATCTTATGTGTAGGAAGTATAACCTCTCATCATTTTTCTTTTGAAAATCATAATTCCTCTCGTTAGATTTCACATTCCTTTCATTACAGCTGAAACATTTTCATGTTGATATTTAAGAAAATTAAATGCTTGAACCTTCGTGTCCTTCTAACCTACCATTACTCCATCTTCTTTTACGACGTCACGTGACTCTGTAGCGTGGAGCATGATGGTTGCTATGTTGTCAAAGGGGTTTCTGATGACGTGAATGAATTTTATCGGTATCTGAAGAACTTCTTGAATTTCATAGAGGACACTCCAGCGATTTTTATTCCTTAAAGCATTTGCTGTGCCACCGCCCTTTTTGTCGCCAATTACCTATCCAATAGGATTAAAACAAATAATTATAAATAATAATTTGCATAAAAGCAAGTTTGTCGTTTCCTTTGGTGATACACACTGGAAGGCCATATTTCAGTTTTTGGGTTAGTGACCGCATTTTGATTTATGTGATCTATAATTGAAAAGATACCCTTCAACGTGGAGTAAATTTATAAAAATAGATGGAACACCTTCCTTGACGCTCTAACCTTTATTCCTTTAAAATATCTTCCTTGCCATAAGCCGGGCACTTGGTAGCTATACATGAAGTCCAAAAGGGAGTTGTTGGCACGAAGGCCAAATGTAGCGTCTCTCACCGAAAGTTCATGAAGGTCATAAAAGAGTTGATATTTCTTAAAGCTTCTCTCAACCTCTTTTGAAGAGCGGAATTTTTCCTCCCAAGTTCGAAGCACGTGGTATTCATTAGCAATGATGATTTCCGGATGTGCATCTAAGATGGCAGCCACTAGGCTGTGGCGGCTGCGGGGGTATCCAATGAACATCACAAACGTCTCCACTCCATCGTACAGTTTGAAAAGATCTTCTGCTGAGGAACTGAGTGTGGTTGGCACTTCTGAAATCAAACCAGATTCATTATGCTATTCGACTGTTCATATAATCTTTTCTTAGTCTATATCGGACTCATGTCCATCGTTCTGACGAGGGAAGTAGAACGACTTGGCCTTATTCTTATACCCGTGGAGTTATAATCAAAGCCTTCTCAAAGACGTTTTAACTTTTATTTAATTTTTATACAAATGATGACCTGAGTCATATTCGGGGTCCCTTGCATCTAAGAGGGAGAAAATCGAAGGGCAAAATTCGAACGTCTGATGTTCTTTTCTCCGTGGGGGACTCAAATCGTTCTCGTTATCCCGTGCTTGTGACAATTACAAATAGCACCTCTCTTTATTAGACTACAGAACTCGAAATTCGCCATCTTTCCATAGAGAAGTAAGTAATGTGATTTTGAAATGGAGTGGGAGATCCAGTGGGGTCGAGTGGTCCGGGCTCAAAAACTGGCCGGGTCACTGTGTTGTGTTCTTGGACAAAACACTTTACTTTCACAGTGACTCTCTCCACCCAGGGGTACAGATGGGTATGGGCAGATTATCAGGGAAGCCTGATGAAATGTTGGGGGTAACCTTGTGATGACTGGTATCGCATCCAGGGGAGTAATGATCATCCTAGTCGCTTCATGCTATGCAAACCGGGATAAGCTCCGGCTAGATTACCCTCTTGTCTCCAGTACAGACTTTAATCTCTGAAACGGATCATGTGATCTAGAGAATTTGCTAAATGGTGCTCATAACTATCCCGCACAAACTGGGGATAAACATAGTCAATCGAGGGGACTGGTTGTGAAAGCCGGCAATCTTCAGAGAGATAGGTTATTGAAGTCACGTGACAACGACCGTGCACACTCAATTCCAAGATGGCGTCGTTTGCAAGCAAACATCATGAAACATGTAGTCATTTGACATGTTTTTGACGCTGAAAATGTAGTTCTCTCATCTTCAAAAGTTTATCATTACGAAAGTGAAATGCCTGGCGATAACTGCTCGGTTTTTGGATGTGGTTCCTGCCGGAGGACGAAGGGAATCGGCATCTGGAAACTGCCTTCTGCGCGAAATGCTGAGTACAAGAAGTGGCGAGAAGAGTGGCTTAGTGCAATCACGAAAACGAGAGTAACCGACGAAGATTTCAAAAAACAGATCGACAGTGACAAGGTGTTTACCTGTGAGAAACATTTCAACCCTGAGGATGTAGAATTATGTAAGTACTGCCGCTGTCATGTCCGTTTTTTTAATGTCAACATTAGTCGCTGCATTAGTTAACTCACTAGTTAACTACAGTAAAAACCCGCGAGTAAGAACCTGTTAGGCTAAAATTTGCCAGTTATACCCCTTTTATTTAAGAACCACTTAAGCCTAAAATGTAGCAACCAGCAGGTTCTTATTTTCTAAAATCAATTCGAAATGCTTACGTTTACTAGGAAGTAAGATATGTTGACATCCTGGATCCTCCTTTGAGATACTTTGGAGCCTTATCGCTCTTGTTTCAATGTAAATGCCAATGCTGAAGCTCATAAACCATTGTTATTGTTATGATCACAGAAATATAAATCACAAAAGTTTATCAGCAGCAATGTAAATTTTTCTTCAGAAAATGAGAACTTGTTAAGAAACTAAAAAGCTTAGAATTCTGTTAATAACCATTTGTGTAAGAACCTGTTTAGGCTACCTGCCTATAAAAATATTTTCCTTTTTACTTTTATTTCAGTTCATTCGGAAAAGATGGTGAAAAAGAAACCAAAGATTGGAGCTTTGCCGACATTGAACATGCCGAAGAGAAGTCATGATACAACAAAACCAGCTGCACGTCCTTCGAGATCTGTGGTAAATGTCAATCCCATAACAGAGAGCTCCAAAAAATATTACCAAAGCTTCAACGACCTCTGTAAAAGAGTAAAAACTCTCAAAACACTGAACGATTGGATAGTCCAGGAACTAGAGGACAGACTAGTTTTAAAGAAGAAAAGTTCCCAAGTTATGCTTCCAGAAATTCAGATTATGATTGATGATAGTCTGGGATTCACTATTTATGTATATGGATGGCTTCTACCTGAAGACCATGAACTGTACACTACAAACTTGAGATCAGTTACTAACATTACTGTGTCTGACCTTGTAAAGAGTATCGGCACATTGTCTATTTGTCCTGGGGTGAAACCATTTGAATTGTCAAGCAGTATCCTGCATCATGTAATTCCAAAGTCTGTTGATCCTTTGCTCAATGATGATGATGATGGCAGTTCATTTCCACATCAAGAATATTGGAGAACTCGTGGTTGTGCGGTTTTGTTTGATAATGGCAAACAGTGTTGTAGTTGTCATCATTATTCACATAAATCTGAACTCAGTCACATGGCAAAGCAAAAGAAACTAGCTGAGCCAGCGCATCTATTTTCACCTGCCTCACAGACCACACCAGAGCGAATTAAGCTAACACTGCAGATGCAGAGGTTTAAAGGTGCTGAACTTGAGCAAAAACTCGAGGAAATGAAGCTTGAAATACAGAAATCCAGTGTTGAAGTTGACCACCAGTTGAGCCAGGACATTACCAGCATTCTTGGTAAATCAGACATGAACATAACGCCGTTTATGGATCTATTTTGGCAGCAGCAAAAAAAGCTGTTGACCAGAAGCTCAACAGGTGTACGGTACCATCCTATGGTCATACGCTACTGTTTATCTCTTGCTACAAAATCACCAGCCTGCTATGAAGAATTGCGCAAGAGTAAGATCCTTGTCCTTCCAAGTCAGCAAACTCTCAAGGACTATAGGAACTGTATCCGCCCGAAGGCTGGATTCCAAGAAGAAGTCATTGAAGAGTTGAAAGACTTAACAAATAGTTACTTTGATGTCCAAAGGTACATTGTACTCTTGTTTGATGAGATGAAGATTATGTCAAACCTTGTTTTTGACAAAGTCACTGGAGAACTAATTGGATATCTTGACCTGGGAGACCCAGACATAAACTTTGGAACACTTGAAAAAGCTGACACAATTGCCAGCCATGCTCTGATGTTCTTCGTCAGAGGCATTTGCACTCAACTGAAGTTCAGTCTGGCATATTTTGCTACAAATGGGGTCACCTCCCATCAGCTAATGCCACTCTTCTGGGAGGCCATAGGTGTATTAGAATTAACCTGCAATCTTTGGGTGATTGCTAGCACCTCTGATGGAGCATCACCCAACAGGAGGCTCTACAGAATGCACAAACCCCTGGATAACAACGCTGAGGATGATTTATGTTACCGAACCATAAACTTATATGCACCACATCAGTACATATACTTCTTCTCTGATGCACCACATCTGGTCAAGACTACAAGGAACTGCCTCTACAGCTCTGGACATGGATCATGCACTCGGTACGTTGTGTGAAATGATATTATTCACCATTTATGTGTGAACTATTATTGAAGCAAAAAAATATAACGGTAAGGTGATTGCAGTGAACCTTTGTTATACTAGACTAATATATACTGGATGACGATAATTTTATTGGTTCCTTTTTTTTCTAGTAAACTATTACCCACTACCAGTCAATTTCTGTTTCACGGTTTTATTGCAATCCCTCTTTTGGTTTTTTCTTATTATTAAAGTGGTTCTACTTATCTATTAATGTGACAGCCAAATGCACAAGAGAAAAAAAAAATTAAGAATGTTACAAGGTGTATTGTACTGTTTTCACTCTTATAGCACAGAAACATGTTGAAAATTGACATGTATATTTGAAACATGTTTGTTCTCTATTGTTCCCATTAGTTTTTCTTTCCAAGCACATGCCAGGCGATACTTCTGTAATTTATGTGGTTTTACGGCACTGGCATTAAATATTTTTAATTACTTGAGAAGCCATTCAAGAACTTGCTTGGTCTTTACTCTAGGCCACCAGCAGATGAAATCTATACAACTATTTATACAGTGAATAACTATCCACTTTGTACATCTGGCCCCATGCAGTATTGTGTATGAGAGTAATAATTTATTGTGGGTCATCACATTGAGCACTGTCATATTTTATATTATAATTTATGTAACAATATCTGTTTAGGTACATGTGGAATGACGGGAACTATGTGCTGTGGTAACACATAGTTCAGCTGTTTTACCAAGATGTTGAGAATGGTTTGAAGTTGATGCCCAGAGTGACTTACGATCACATTAAGCTCAATTCCTATTCAACCATGCGTGTAAGTCTGGCAGCCCAGATACTGAGTGCTACTGTAGCAGCTGTGATGAAGTCATTTGGTCCTCCAGATGCAACAGGAACAGCAAAACTGTGTGAAATGATGGATTCTTATTTTGATTGTCTCAATGTGCGCAGCACAACTGAGCATCAGAGGAAGAGGAAACCATTTCTTGCACCATATAGATCAGTGGATGATCCAAGATTTCTCTGGTTGACAAATGATTTCCTTGGCTATCTGAGGGATTGGAAGGAAAGCACCGCCCAACTCCCTGGCAATTTCACTCAGAATGCCAGGAGCAGGATGTTCTTATCCTGGCAGACGTACGAAGGCCTGCAGATCTCAGCCTATTCAGTTGTAGAGGCAACAAAGTTTCATCTGAATGAAGGTATGGAGTATGTCTTAACTGAGAGGTTCTGCCAAGATCCCTTAGAAGAATACTTTGGAAACCAAAGAAAGCTGGGAAGAAGAAATGACAACCCTGACATGAAGACATTTGGCTACAACAACAATACCATCAGAGTACAACGTGCCGTCTCCTGTCAGTCTGGGAACACGCGTGGAAGGAAAGACAGAGACAGATCATGGGTCAATGTTTCAAATGACCCAGTGCCAAAGAGGAAAAAACAATGATTACCTTATTTATGCCAGGTATTTTTTGGGGTGTAAAAATTTCAGGCTTAGAGTGTAGGTAGTTTGTTTGGTTCACAATTAGACACTTTGACATACAATTGTATGATGTTGTGCAAAACATCTTTTGCAACACTACTGTTGATTATCAGTTGAGAATTGGATAATAGTGAATTGTATGCTGAGACAACTTCAACATCATGAACAGATTTTGATATAATACTAGCAAAAGCTATATTCTGCACAGTAGTATTTGAAGTGGTATCCCTGAAATAATGTTCAGTTCTCTCAAAAATTGATTGAGCACTTTTTGTAATTGCCCACAAACCACCACGATTTAAGGATAAAGTTAACTTCTGGCATTCAATAGCATTCTGGTCTTCTAATTTGCTAGCCTTAAGGATGGAGATTGCCTGCTCACTTTCTGATGATTTACTGACATGCTTGGTATGAAGTTTATGAAGCACATAACCGCCAATATACTGTAGTCCAGCTTTTTCTTCATCTGAAAGTTTAGTTAATGGGGCGCAAGTATAAGTGCTTTCAATTTTCTCCTTGCTGTGTACCAACATACAATCAGCAACCTTGGTAGACAGTAGAGTAGCAGCGTTCCTTGATAATCCCTTAAAATGCTTAACTGCATTCAGAGCTATGGTTGAGTAGAAGCAAGAATAAAATCTTTCAGCATTTCCAGACTTTGTCAAGCGTTTATATAGGTCTTCAATGTCGCAGAATTCAGCTGGTATGTCTTGTAGACCGTTGTTGTGGGTGTAGCATCTTAGCTCGTCTCTGATTGTTTTTGGATAAATTTTGTTGTCAGCAATAATTTTGTGTTTAGCTTTTTCTACAATTCTTGAGTAAGCTACAAAAGTTAAATAGCTTTCTTGTCCTCCTTCTTTTTGCTTCTCAACATCTTCTCTCGTATCTCTGTGTTTAACTGTCTTGTGTCGTTTCAGTCCGCTCTTGCTTTTGCATTTCTTGTGGCACAGTTCGCACACAATGTCTTCGAGTTGAACCTGTTGTAAGCAAAAGTAACTTTCAGTCGAGAAATCAGTCATAAAACGATACTACAAAGTCTAGTTCTAAGCATAGATAATGGAAATAAGAAAATGCTTAATAATTACATCGTTAGTAAAGTACGCCACATAGTTATAAGAATTTAGTTATAACACAAGTCGCTACAAAAAAGCAGCATCGATGATACCCAATGACAGTCCATCGAGCTAAAAGACGATGAATGTCAAAGCACGGCGCTTTTCGCTAAATTTTGAGTCGCTAAGAAAGAATATAATACTTACTTCATCGGCAGCTTCTCTAAACTGTTCATCGAGCTCTTCTTCTTCTTCCAAAATACCTAGAATAGCGTCAAAATCGTCTCCAAAGAAAAACAAATCGTTCGTGTCCGCCAAATGACTTCATTTATTGACTGAACTGACTGGGCACTGACGCGGTCAGTGATGGCGGTTGATCGCAGTTATATTTGTTCCGCTTCAATTTTATTTTTATTCTTGTTCTGTTGTCTAAGTCGTTCGTTGTGTCATCCGAGTACGTTCCTTTTTGGTTTTTGTCGTATTTTAAGCGATGGTGAAGTTGCGATGAACATTGATGTAATGGATTTGTACCTTGCAATTTGCTCGTCATGGATGAAATCGACCCGCCATCTTGGATTACAATCCTCAACAAGGACGAGTCGCTACTTTACTTCGCGAATACCTTACACACCAAACTCTATTTCTACTTTCAATGTTACTCGACTTCGGCTGGCAAACAGCGGTGACATCAATCCTAACCCTGGTCCTTCTATTACATCGTTTACAACAAATCGCTTTCGGCAGCGCCATGAAATGCAACGACGTCGTAACCCTTGTACTCTGCTCGTGATGGAAGAGGTGGTGGCGTCGGATTGCTTTTCAAAAGTTCGTTGCAAGTTAAGCAGACATCAAAGGTCTATCTGGACACCTTCATTTCCTTTGAAGCCATCGAAAGTGAAGTTAAGATTTTTTCGCAATCTATTTCCATCCTTATTGTCTATCGTCCTCCACCCTCATCTGGAAACAATCTTTCAACTGAGCTTTTTATGAATGAATTTTCGTCGCTGTTAGAATCCTATATCACTAAAACTGGTTCACTTGTAATCGCTGGTGATTTTAATTTTCATGTTGATGATACAACTGATACTGCGGCGGCTAATTTCCTGAGCTTATTGGAGTCATTTGATTTACAACAACATGTTCGTAGTTGCACCCACAGAGCTGGACATACTTTGGATCTGGTCATCTCTCGTGATGCTGAATATATTTTAAATGCTATTTCAGTTGATAATTCCTCAGAGATATCGGATCATTACACTGTTTGTGCTGATCTTCGTTTTGTTAAGCCTAATTGGGAAAGGAAGCGTATTTGTGGTCGGAAATTAAAAGCCTTCAGCTTGGAGCATTTTCGACAAGATGTTGCAATGTCTCCTCTTTTGTCTGAATCATCCAATGATTTACTTACGCTGCTTCACTTGTATAATTCGGAGTTATCTAGTGTTTTGGATAAGCATGCGCCATTAAAATCGCGCATGGTTACCATTCGTCCCGCTGCTCCATGGTTTAGTGAGGAGATTAAACTGGAGAGAAGAGTTCGTCGCCGACTGGAAAGGAGATGGCGTAGGACTAGATTGCCCGAAGATCGTCTGCGTCTTATTGAACAAAATCGTATTGTCAATGAGCTATTACTCTCTGTCCGCTCACAATATTACACCAAACTTATTGATGATAATTGCCTTAATCAGAGGAAACTGTTTGGCATTGTCGGTAAGTTGTTACATCGGAGTCCTGCACCGCAGTATCCATCTTGCTCTTCCGTGGCGGATCTTGCAAATAGATTCATTGGCTTTTTGGTGAGAAGATTATTACTATTCGACATGAACTGGAATCGAATCCTATGCAGGGAACTTATTTATTTAATGAAGCCACTGTAGCAACAACTAGACTCAATCGTTTGAGCTGTCCTTCATATTCGACCTTACTTCAGATTGTGCACCCTTTGGCATCAAAGTCTTGTGAACTTGACCCTGTCCCCTCTAGAATACTCCTTGGTTGTCTTGATCTCCTTTGCCCTGTGATCTGGAAAATTGTTAAGCTGTCTTTGAGACCTCTGTCATGCCCACTGAACTTAAACAAGCTGTAATTCGTCCTTTGTTGAAAAAGCCGAGTCTTGATTATCAAGAATTTAAGAACTTTCGGCCGATCTCTAACCTCACCTTCTTGTCCAAAGTCATTGAGAAAGTAGTGGCTTTGCAGCTTGTTGACTACATTGACAACAATGGTCTGTGTGAAGTCTTTCAGTCTGCCTACCGTGCTCACCATAGCACCGAAACGGCTCTTCTCAGAGTCTACAATGACATTGCTATGTCCATTGACAATCAAAAATCTGTTTTTTTGGTTCTACTGGACCTGTCTGCTGCTTTTGATACAGTTGATCATTCTCTTCTCCTTGCTAGACTATCTACCCGTTTTGGCATTTGTGACCAGGCACTGGACTGGTTTCGTTCATATCTATCTGATCGCACTCAGTATGTCAGAATCCAAGATGTCTCTTCTGATGTGCATGCCTTACCTTATGGTGTACCTCAGGGTTCCGTTTTGGGCCCCTTGCTGTATTCTTTGTACACTTCCCCTTTAGGTGATATTGCAAGATCTCATGGTCTACCTTATCACTTTTATGCTGATGATACAGAGCTATATTTATCTTTTGAAACGTCATCGCCTGAGGATATGTCAACATGTACATCTGCTCTTGAAGATTGTGTTAAAGATATTGACCTTTGGATGTTAAATAACAAGCTGAAGCTGAACAGTAGGAAGACTGAAATTATAGTTTTTTCATCCTCCTATCGCCCACGTCCTGCGTTAACAAACCTGGTGATTGCCTCTGACACTGTTGACTGTTCAACTACTGCTAAAAATATTGGAGTTATTTTTAATAACTCTCTATCGATGTTGTCGCACGTTACTGCTGTTTGCAAGTCTTCGTTTTTTCATTTACGCAATATTTTTAAGATTCGCAAGTTTCTTTCTTACGATACATGTAAAACTCTAATTCATGCCTTTGTTACTGCAAGGATCGACTATTGTAACTCACTGCTCTACGGTCAGCCTAAATGTATCTTGAAACGTTTACAGAGTGTCCTAAATAGTGCTGCTAGGCTTATTCACCTTACTAGTAGATATGAGCATGTTACGCCGTTGCTTATTCAACTTCATTGGCTACCAATTGAACAAAGAATAACTTTCAAAATTGCAGTAATTACATTTAAGGCACTTCATGGTGCTGCACCTAGCTATATCACTGATCTCATCAAGCCTTATACACCTGGTAGACTTCTTAGATTCTCCAATCAATTTTTACTTTCTACATCTAAATTTAATCTTAAAACTTATGGTGGCCGGTCTTTTACTATTGCCGCACCTTCTGTTTGGAATGCACTTCCATTCGAACTTAGATCTTGTAATTCCCTTTCTTCTTTTAAATCTAAGCTCAAGACGTGGCTTTTTAAAATTGGTTATGATGTTGTATAGAATGATGATGTTTTTATAGGATGACAATGTAGTTTTGTAGTTTTGTAGGTTTAGGATTTTGTTCTTATTTTTATTATGTAAAGCGCTTTTGGACCATTGGGAATTTTTATAGAATGACAATGTAGTTTTGTAGGTTTAGGATTTTGTTATTTTTATTATGTAAAGCGCTTTTGGACCATTGGGAATTAGCGCTCTATAAATACTGTATATTAGTATATTATATTGTCTTGGAATGTGTGCACGGTCAATGTCAAGTGATGGTGCAATTCAACCTCAAACGCGAAACAAAAGGCCGGCCCTTTGATGTGTGCCGGCTTTCACAACCAGTCTCCTCGATTAACTATGGTTCAGTTCACCTTTTATGACGAAACTCGATTTCTTTCATTGCAAGATCCATGTTTTAGCATTTGACAAAAATTACGTCTGTGCTGTAATCGCTACATATATATGTATATAGATCAAAACTTTTTCCTTCAGAAACTGAACTTTTGACCTTCTTACTTAGACATGCAAGCTGCACTCTGAAGTTACTACTTACACGTCGTGTTCGAGTGACGTATTTTAATATGGAGTCAGCACAACAACCACTTTTTAATGCTACCCGTATGCAACGAGTTAAAAAAAATTCATTTTCCATCAAGAAAACACACTCGAAGCGTTTTATATAACTAATTCAGATACAAAAACAGCATGGGAGCCGCGGGGCGCTCTCATCAGAACTCCTTATTAATTCACCTGCTTTTTGGATGGACTCTTTGTTCTCAGGAAAGTCATTCTTCGTCGGTGAGCACATCTGCAGGAAGATACTGGAGGCTCCACGTTCTGATTTGTTGATCACACAATAAATTACCAACAAGGAACAGATCAAAACTGTCGCATAAAGCAGCGAACATTTCATCTTCAGCATTGTTTCTGAAAATTGAAGAGAGGAGAGAATTCTTCAAATTATGGCTCATATTTATGGCTTATTATGTGTATGTGTTTTTCCTTTAAATTTACTTCTTATGTTTAGGGATGCGTCGATGTACATAGCAGTAGCACATATTTCACAGTTAGTGTCCCAATAGGAGTTCGCAAGGCCGGCCGATAGCAGTAGTTCCTTCTAACGCAGCTCATGGTCTCCTTGCATCCATACCTTTCTCTCTTCTCAGCTTTGCCTTCCATTAATGAACACGGTGGGCACAGAATGACTCAAAATCGCTCGCCATCCGCGTGGCCATATTGGACCAGACACTTTTCGTAGAAGACTGGGTACGAATTTATAACGCGTCAAATGACGGGTTTTTAGTCCTTCTCAGAGGGCCCTCTGAGGTTGGAAGGTAAATACCGGGAGGCCATCTTGGAAGAGGGATCCAAGACCTTTCGTTTGCTACCAAACATGGGTAGGTTTCTTTGTTTTTCTAGACATCACGGCTTTTTTTTTCAGCCGCTTTTTGTCCCGATTCCTCTTATTCGAAAAGGTGTCTTTTTTTGCCTCCATTAATTTCCGCCTGTTTCTGTTAAAATGTGTTTATTTTACTTTCAAAGTATTAACAGTGGGTCAAATGTTGATCGTATGTTTTTGGATTTTTGAAAAAGAAGCGTGCGTCCTGAGGGCTCACTGAAATTTGACTGTGTAATTTTGCGTGTATTGCCAAACAGATCAACTGTTCTGAGAAGGCCAGGCAGCTTACCAACCACGAGTTTTCTCGTGCGTGATTACAAGTAATATAAAATAAATAAGCGTAAGCTAAAATAAAATGAATGGCATGAATATATGAAATGTGCAAACTTGGTAAGAAAGTACGTTTCTGCAGTTTAACTTGATTTTGTTTATCATATGACCTTACGCTTTTTATGCTTAAGAACTATTTTTAACGTAATTGAATATATATAAACAGTAGTAAACAATTGTGGCTGGTGTATAAACTGTTGTAACTTGTCCCTATACAAGGCCTAGTTTAATTTGGCTGAGTTCAATAGAAGTTCAGCATAGGTCGGATTTATGTATGCTGCATGCTGCATGTAATTCATAAAAAAGTAATGTCTACATGTAGGAATTTGTATGATTGCCTGTTAAAGGGTTACAAAGCCCTTCATGTTTTTTTTTCCTTTCAGGCTTTTTTGTCTGCAGGGTTCATACAGGTCATAGAAAACCTGGAAAGTCCTGGAATTTTATTGTGGCATTTTCCAGGACCGGAAAATCCTGGAAAAAGGCTGCTGATCTTGGAAAGTTCTGGAAATCTGTTAAACTCAAGTAAAAAATATGAAATGTATGGCAGGCAGTAAGGAGAATTAAATTTGAGATCTTTGGAGTGGAAGGGTTAATGTGAATTTTAGAGTCCTGGAAAAATCAATCTGAATCCTGGAAAAGCCCCAGAAGTTTGTTTCTGAAGAGGGGTTTGAACCCTGTGTCTGGGAACCACTAGTAGTTCTATGCATGCTAGTAGTTATATGCATGAGTGAAAGCTACAATTGTACAATTTTCTTTTAAAACAGGGGCTCTCATGAGCATTTTGAAAGAGAAAGTGAATTTTTTTACCTAGAAAAAGTATCTATTGTGAGAAACAGGTAAATCAGGTAAAAATATGCATATTTTTACCATGCAGAAAATGCCCATTTTCTTAAATGTACAGTATTTATAAATAATCTTATTAAGCATTGCTCCTTTTATAGCTGTTACTCTTAAGGGTGACTTAACTTAAAGGTCACATTGTTGCATATTCATTTTAATAACAGCAGTTCTTAATGTATTTACACACCAGTCCAGAGCATATACAGTGCATGTATATGTGGATATTGGGGCAAAAATATTGTCTGTGTAAACCAGAGTGCATAGAGTACTACTACAAATTATGGTTGTACAGAGCATAATAATATGGTACACAAATGTAAGCTCTTGCAAAGGGCAAAGAAGGGTCAGTGGTTATATATGCATAATTTCATCTTCTAATAAGTGGTCATATTTTTAATTGTACAGAATTAAGAGGTTTAACATTGCTCCTTTTTTGATAAGGTGTGAAGGGGTTGTGACTAATTTAAATGTCACAGAATAGTATGCACATTTTAAAAGCAGCAGTGTATCTTGGTGTTCAGAGAGGGAAGAACTTAATTTAGACAGTAGTTGTTTGTACCAAGTGTTTCAGTAAAATGACAAGCACAAAACACTCAAATCATGGGGATTCACCATTTTTGAACTGCAAGAAGAACAAAACACAGTGCCTTAGGTACAAGCTTTGGTTTATATTGGCCATTCAATATTTTGTGATAATATAAACCTGAACAAGTGACATAAATCTTGGAATACAAAAGGTCACTTGTGTGAAAGTTTTCTGGGCATCTTGTGGTTTGTCCTGAACTTGTACAAAAAAAACAGACCAAAATCAAGATTTTTTAAAGGATAAAATTAAAATAACGGAGAAGCGTTCTCAAGTCTAAATACTCGGAAAAGGTTGGACAATTTTAGTGTGATATTTATTAAGACAACAGCTCAATTTAAATTTTAGCTGTTTTTAATTTTTTACTCAGTATTTATTAATAACAGCATAGAGAGAATGTATATGTTGAACAAATGGCAGACATTCATAGCTTGACATTTATTAAGACAACAGCTTTTTTTAAAATCTTAGCTGTTTAATTTTTTACTCAGTATTTATTAATAACAGCATGGAAAGAATATGTATGTTGAACAAATGACAGACATTCATAGCTTGATATTTATTAAGAAAACAGCTTTTTTATAATCTTAGCTGTTTAATTTTTAACTCAGTATTTATTAATAACAGCAGATGGTGAATGTGTGTGTTGAAGGTCAAAATGAAATTCAGGTTTAAATGAAATTCCTTTGTCTCTTAACCCTAGTTATTCATGGTCATGAATAATTAGGGCTAGTGAGAATCAAACTAGATTAACATTTAACTAGATTTCATTTTTACCTACAACATGTATACTGTTGAACAGTTACACAGATCAGACATTTGTAGCTTGATTTTATTAAGGCAACAGCACAATTTAAAATCATAGCTGTTCTTTGAATTTTTAACATAGCATTTATCAACAACAGCAAATGTGTAAGCTGTTCATTATTGTAAATAATTATGCCTTGATGGCCAACACACTTCAGAGATTTTTAGCTTGATGTTTATTGTTAAAGATAATTTCTCAACAATACAGTGAGATGTGAAAGGTATTATTGTTGGAAAAAGGTGTTTTAGCTCATACAGGAAAAGGGTAAATAAAAATTAGTTGGCATTTTATTATGTTTTGTTTCACTTTGATTATCTGATATCTAATAAATATGAGAAAAAGGGATAATTCAAGCATTCAAGCACCGCTGCCCATTTCATATGGGAGTGCCTACCCCACAGGAGCTAAAACACCCAGGCATTTCCTTAATTTGTTAGGTCAGTTTTACTATACACTACTTCTTTACAACTCTATCTTTATCTACAAAAAGACTGCCAAGTCTACAACAGTGGAACCAAAACACCCCACTTTACACACCTACAAGGTGTGGTGAACCCACCACTCCCCCCTCCTCTATACAAGGAGTCATGCACTTCTGCAAGCCACTGTATTATCGAAATAATGTAATTATGAAGACATGATTGATCACTGATCATTGCTTATACATACTTAAGCAGTTGTGAAATTTAAGCCTGAAAAAAAAAATTAAGGCGTAAATTTCCCAACTGCTTAAGTTGTGTATAACAACTGCGATGATCAATCATGTCTTCATATCTTTTTCTCAAATATATGGTCTTTTATATAGTCACTTGCATCTTCACCATCTATGGGTATATTACGAACTCACAACGTGATCAGCTCCCAGTCAGCTTGGTAGCTCAGTTGGTAGAGCACTGCACCAGTATCGCAGATGATCAATCATGTCTTCATACCTTTCTCCACAGTTCAAATATATGTTCTTTCATATATTCACTTGCATAATCTAATTATGTTGAGGAAAGCCATATGTATTCCACTCCCCAAAGTGGAAGGCAATAAAAAGTTGGCCTTTGGTTAATTTGTAAACAAAAACCATTTTTTTCTCTTCTGATGCGATGACATTAACTTTACTTCCAGCTTTCTTCCCTGTGAGAGTCCTCTTGAAGTATTGCACAACTTCCCGCTCCGTCAGGCCAGAAAGAATTGAAAGCAGCTGTTTGACGGGTCTCAATGAAGAAAAGGAAATTGTTCCCGCCTTTTTGTTGGCGCTAAAAGACACGAATGGCTCGGCAAAGCCCTCTGTAGACTTAGTTACTCTTAGTAACACGCGAAAAACCTCGTAGGGGATGTCTCGGACAATTTCGCTTTGGAATGGGTTCCTTACCCGTCGTCGTCCGGCAAGACGTCTGTAAATGGCCTCCAGCCATAACCTGGACTCCAACCTCATGATGGTGCCCACTTGAATCTGGGTGTTAAGGATCTGGGAGGCTTCTACAGGTAAACCTGCAACTCTTCGCCGACTTAGGTCATACAAAGGGACAAGCATTGACACGCCGGTGTCGACGAAAAATGCCAGCATCTCCAACCTCCTTTAGGCACTCTTTAATTCTTGCGATCAAAGTGACCTCTTCATTCGCTTCTTCTTCGACATCAACGTCCATTTCTTCGTCCCTTGCAACCATTTCGAGCACTTCTTGTACTGAAAAATTAGCCGCCATTTTGAAATTAGGCGCCAATGCCGCGGATAACCGCTGAACAAAATGAATGGCGAACTTGAGCGATTTTGAGTCACTCTGTGCCCACCGTGTCATGATTCAATTTTTTATCGATCAACAGGAATGTATTGAAAAAATTTAAACGTTATAATGCAGCTACTGAAAAAAAAAAGACACAAATTGTTTGTCAGAGAAAAAAATTAATTCAAAGTAGGAACAGGTAATTTTTTGAGATATATTAACACAAGGGAATAGCTGATTTGAAATCTGGCTCTATTTTTCGTCACTTGAAACTAACAGTCTAAAAAAAAGAAACGTTTAGATTGAATCTTTCCTGTTTTGCACCCAGATTATAACCTATCGATAGGTTTGAGTGTCTGTTCACTTAAAGAGATAGATATCCTCTGCAATTACACCAATGTTATTTGAAAAACTTTGAATTTGCATTTAGTTTATAAACATGTGTTTGCGAAATTAATTGTCACCCTTGAAATTAAAAGTCAAACAAACGAAAGACAGTGTTGGCCGATAAAATTTTAGCTAACGGAGGCTCAATTTGTGCTGAGTTTAGCCACTCAATTTTCCCTGACAGATCTTGACCCATTTGGTGAGCACTATTCGAGGCTATCAGAGTGTTCTGTTTAAGGTCCGTAATTTATATAGACATACCTGAATCACTGATGAGGCCAAGAGCTTTTGATTTTTTGTAGTTTCCACAAACGTGGAAATAGGAATTGTCCTCTGTAAATGTCACTTCCTGACATGTAGTCCAAAATATACGTTCGACTGATGGTATACTGTGTTGCCGTTTGAGAATTGAGCGTGGGATTTAAGTGTTAATTATAAGCTATTCAAACAGCTTTGCACCTGCTAGCAGCTGCAGGAGAAAAAAACATATCCTCGCTCGTAAGCCATCATCTTTGCCATCGATTGGTTCAATAATATTAAGGAAGACTTTAGGATAAGAGTTGTAACCTGATCACAACGTTGTTGCATAGTGATATTAAGAGGTTACTACATAGCTCATTTATTTGGATTTGTGATGTGCACCTCGCCATTAACAAGGATGACTTAGAGATTTTCTTTGAAAGAGTCACTAGTACGTTGATGACAAAATTGTCACCATAATGTTATTATTTAATATTACTGGGTGATCGTCGTAATTTTCTTAATCCGAGGTTGGGGAAGAATTTTTTGTTATCAGAATTGGTAGGAGTATTTTCAAAGTAATTTTTTGTAATTTTTAAATCTATTCTATTCCCAACCCTTTTGTTAGTATACAACACATCTTTATCATCTATTTATTCCCAGCAAAGCAGGTATGAAAATAAATAGTACCACACGTTTATTTTCTTCTAGCGAAACAGAGCATCGCTTCTCTTAAATCTCTGTGTCTAGAATGTTTCTTTCCTTTTCTGCGCTTGTTATTTTATTTGCTGCTTAGAGATTTGGTAGAGATATCAACTGGCACCTTCAGGATTTGCACCTATTCATTAAGAAAGAGCTCGTTCACATGAATAAGTAATTATTTGAAGCTTTGGAGACTATCTATTCAGCCCTTGAATTCGAGATGAAAAGAAACAATGTCCGTGACATGCATTTCAATGAGTCAAATTACAAAACTATCAGTGAAATAAAAAAAAGTTCACATTCAGATCGCTATGAATTTGAGCAAATTTGTACAGTTGATTTCATGTTTTTGACGTGGCTATCAACATCTCAACGTCATTTCAGTGGCCGGGTTTAAAACAATATTGCTACCAAAAAGATAACCATGCTCATCTATTTTCGTTCCTATTTATCTTTTTTTTTTTTCTATTTCTTTTTTTTGCGCCTCGTATAAGTTTGAAGTAAAACCTATCGCAGGCACGCTGCTTTTTCCACTCCCTCCAACGTAATCTAAGTCAGCTGTTAGCTTAGTTCATCTGTAAAGATTATCCGCTTTTTGCAATCTATTTTCAATTATCACTATCTTTGTCTTTTTATGATGATCTAATTTTCATAGAAAGTGGCAAACGTTACTTGGGATATTCATCGAATGAATATTCCTTTAAAAAAGAGAAATTCTTTATCTGTTTTGTGACTTGCTCCTTTTGCTCTTTGGTCCACACCACTTTGTCTCTTGTAACAGAAGGAACTCCAAAAAGAATACTACTACATTTTTCAAAGTAATCCTCAGAACAAGTAACTCCTAGATGATCGCATAACCTCTGCAACGTTTCTCTGGGTTTCAGCACTGTGTTGTGCCCTTGAATATCGATGACAGCATTCCCGTAACGTTCCCTAATGCGTTGGTTTGCAGCCGCTAAGCTGAAATATGACTTAATGGCTAAATCAAGTTCCTCTGTCATATTTACCTGGTGTAAGAGACGGACGAAAAAGAAACAGTTATGTTTTCCTCATAACGGGAATAAAAAATAAAAGCATTTTTGCATTGATTCCTGACATTACAGCGTGCAGAAGAGTGTTCAACCTCGCCCCACCCTCCTCACTGTCCCTTTTCAAACCATTTTCCTCGTCAGAAATGAAAATGCCTTCGTAATCTAAGGGCAACCTCGGCAACGAAAAATGATTTCTTTTTGAGCTGAGATGATGCTACAACTTTTTGTCTTTCACTATCTGCGTCGATAAGTGCGCTAAGGATCATGTGGGAATCTTATGTGTAGGAAGTATAACCTCTCATCATTTTTCTTTTGAAAATCATAATTCCTCTCGTTAGATTTCACATTCCTTTCATTACAGCTGAAACATTTTCATGTTGATATTTAAGAAAATTAAATGCTTGAACCTTCGTGTCCTTCTAACCTACCATTACTCCATCTTCTTTTACGACGTCACGTGACTCTGTAGCGCGGAGCATGATGGTTGCTATGTTGTCAAAGGGGTTTCTGATGACGTGAATGAATTTTATCGGTATCTGGAGAACTTCTTGAATTTCATAGAGGACACTCCAGTGATTTTTATTCCTTAAAGCATTTGCTGTACCACCGCCCTTTTTGTCGCCAATTACCTATCCAATAGGATTAAAACAAATTATTATAAATAATAATTTGCATAAAAGCAAGTTTGTCGTTTCCTTTGGTGATACACACTGGAAGGCCATATTTCAGTTTTTGGGTTAGTGACCGCATTTTGATTTATGTGATCTATAAATGAAAAGATACCCTTCAACGTGGAGTAAATTTATAAAAATAGATGGAACACCTTCCTTGACGCTCTAACCTTTATTCCTTTAAAATATCTTCCTTGCCATAAGCCGGGCACTTGGTAGCTATACCTGACGTTCAAAAGGGAGTTGTTGGCACGACGGCCAAATGTAGCGTCTCTCACCGAAAGTTCATGAAGGTCATAAAACAGTTGATATTTCTTAAAGCTTCTCTCAACCTCTTTTGAAGAGCGGAATTTTCCCTCCCAAGTTCGAAGCACGTGGTATTCATTAGCAATGATGATTTCTGGATGTGCATCTAAGATGGCAGCCACTAGGCTGTGGCTGCTGCGGGGGTATCCAATGAACATCACAAACGTCTCCACTCCATCGTACAGTTTGAAAAGATCTTCTGCTGAGGAACTGAGTGTGGTTGGCACTTCTGAAATCAAACCAGATTCATCATGCTATTCGACTGTTCATATAATCTTTTCTTACTCTATATCGGACTCATGTCCATCGTTCTGACGAGGGAAGTAGAACGACTTGGCCTTATTCTTATACCCGTGGAGTTATAATCAAAGCCTCCTCAAAGACGTTTTAACTTTAATTTAATGTTTGTACAAATGATGACCTGAGCCATATTCGGGGTCCCTCGCATCTAAGAGGGAGAAAATCGAAGGGCAAAATTCGAACGTCTGATGTACTTTTCTCCGTGGGGGACTCAAATTGTTCTCGTTATCCCGTGCTTGTGACAATTACAAATAACACCTCTCTTTATTAGACTACAGAACTCGAAATTCGCCATCTTTCCATAGAGAAGTAAGTATAAATAATGTGATTTTGAAATGGAGTGGGAGATCCAGTGGGGTCGAGTGGTCCGGGCTCAAAAACTGGCCGGGTCACTGTGTTGTGTTCTTGGACAAAACACTTTACTTTCACAGTGACTCTCTCCGCCCAGGGGTACAGATGGGTATGGGCAGATTATCAGGGAAGCCTGATGAAATGTTGGGGGTAACCTTGTGATGACTGGCATCGCATCCAGGGGAGTAATGATCATCCTAGTCGCTTCATGCTATGCAAACCGGGATAAGCTCCGGCTAGATTACCCTCTTGTCTCCAGTACAGACTTTAATCTCTGAAACGGATCATGTGATCTAGAGAATTTGCTAAATGGTGCTCATAACTATCCCGCACACACTGGGGATAATTGAGTAACCAAGCCAGTAACTATTTTACGTTCAGTTCGCCTTTTATGACGAAACTCGATTTCTTTCATTGCAAGATCCATGTTTTAGCATTTGACAAAAATTACTTCTGTCCTGTAATCGCTACATATATATGTATATAGATCAAAACTTTTTCCTTTAGAAACTGAACTTTTGACCTTACTTAGACACGCAAGCTTCACTCTGAAGTCACTACTTACACGTCGTGTTCGAGTGACGTATTTCAATATGGAGTCAGCACAACAACCACTTTTTAATGCTACGCGTATGCAACGAGTTAAAAAAAATTCATTTTCCATCAAGAAAACACACTCGAAGCGTTTTATATAGCTAATTCAGATACAAAAACAGCATGGGAGCTGCGGGGCGCTCTCATCAGAACTCCTTGTTATTTCACCTGCTTTTTGGATGGACTCTTTGTTCTCAGGAAAGTCATTCTTCGTCGGTGAGCACATCTGCAGAAAGATACTGGAAGCTCCATGTTCTGATTTGTTGATCACACAATAAATTACCAACAAGGAACAGATCAAAACTGTCGCATAAAGCAGCGAACATTTCATCTTCAGCATTGTTTCTGAAAATTCAAGAGAGGAGGGAATTCTTTCACAATCATGGCTCATATTTATGGCTTATTATGTGTATGTGTTTTTCCTTTAAATTTACTTCTTATGTTTAGGGATGCGTCGATGTACATAGCAATAGCACATATTTCACAGTTAGTGTCCCAATAGGAGTTCGCAAGGCCGACCGATAGCAGTAGTTCCTTATAACGCAGCTCATGGTTGCCTTGCATCCATACTTTTCTCTCTTCTCAACTTTGCCATCCATTAATGAACGTAAAAGGATGATTTTTGGTAAAGATGAGAAAAATAATCTTGTGTTCATAAATTTCATCTAACGTAGGTACCTCACCATTAGGACTGATTAATCTGAAGTTTCCAGATTATTGATGTCCTTTTAAGAGATTTTCACTGCCTAATAAACGGCTCTCTGGCTGTAGAGCGGAGAATTCCTCATTCTACCATTATTCCATCACTATTTAAATTTCTCTTTGCCGTGAGTTCCATAGACAGCCACCGCGCACGCTATTTTCCGTCAAAACACATTCCCTGACCCTTACCTTTCACTTCTACCCTTAGCACCTCTTCTGTTTCTGCTCAACACGAAGACCGGAGATTCGAAAAACATTGTGAGTTCGCTTTTGTTGAAACCGAGTTAATTGAGAAAAGTTTTCACAATGACTGACAGATTTGTGTCACTGCAGCTGTACAAGGTGCTTAGATACGCCAGTACTAAACAAATATTAACCATTACTTGCCCTTTTTTAGTAAGTAATTAACAGTTGAGTAGTAGGCACTCGAATCATTTTTGTTTCTTTTATCGCGTCTTTTTTTGGGAAACGCTTAGATAGTTGACTAGATATAGGAATCTTAAGAGATAAAGGTAACATTCGCGCTAAAAGCATTTTATTAATTAACCAAATCAAAACACGATTAAGAACTTTGAATGGCGAAAACAAGCAGAAAACAAGAGAAGCCATATGTTCAATCAGAAAAATTGCCGCTGAAATTGCATTTTTTGCTCCAAAGTAATTTAACTTTGTATATAAAGGGAATTCAACGTATCAAACGAGTTCTGTGATCAAAAGGGACACGAAGCCGGCATTTCATTTAATCATGAATCTTATGTTCCTGAAACAATGGTCCCCTACGTCGGAGAACTGTGCGCTGCACCTAAGATTTTAGTAGATTCAACTTGGCAGTTGGCGTGAAAAAAAAAAAAACAACAACAACAACAAAGAAACAACTCTTTACATTTTTTCTTTTTTTTTTTTAACGTACAACTTAGGAAATCGTTAAGTTGGCAACAAAACGAGGCAATAAAATGAAAAGTTGATCCCGCAACTGACAAAGGAAAGTTTATCGTGAAGGGTCGGTTGCTATGCAACTCACGTAGGGGCATCGAAATTACTAAGCCCGTCTTACCCGAGACATTCTGATTTCGCACTCGGACACCAAACCACTGCGCTTCAAAGGACTCATTGGTGAGCTTAGCCATGAAGAAATTCATACGTGACACGTGTCGTGCACACTGCTAAGATCAGCCATGTTTAAAAGAGCATCACATGTTTGCAATTAAAGTAATTTTGATCGTACTGGCCCGCGTAACTGTACGAGACTCTAAAGTCTCTTACAAGAGACTTTATAGCGTCTTATAAAGTTAATAAAAGTCAGGACTGGGACAATAATGGCAGAAAAGGACGTTCCTCAGAGTACGAGACATTTTTATTTACAAACAGAAGGAAAAAGGGCTTGTTAGGGAGTTCATTCTCTTCTTTTCCCAGATAAACGTGTTTTCGGTGTACTTTGCGTAAAAACGTTCTCAAGAAAAAAACAAAACAAAACAAAACAAAGGCGACGTCTGTCTGAAAACACAATTTGCCGTCAGCAAAACCATATTTCGCTATGGTCTGTACAAGAACGGTCGCCATTGATCGCCTTCCCTACACAACAGTCGCTCATGCGCTCAAAAAGCTGTGTAGCTGATGAATCTCCTACTTCTAACACTTTTAGCTGAAGTTAACGAAGGCTTTTTTAAGGTACATTATTTGTTAATGAGGTGGAGGGGGCCCAAAGCGAGGTGGCGGAAAAGGACCTGAGGAAGGAACATAATATCGTGTGATTATTATTGTTACTGTCACCATCATCATCGTCGTTATCATCGTCATTTTCATTATTAACCCTTAACTCCCAAGATCTAATTGTTAATTCTCCCCTCTAGCGGCTACACATTTCCTTGTCAATCAGTTATGACAATTTAGTGTTGGGTCAAGATAACAACTTCTACCTGATAAGTTGGGGTTTTCTCGATACCTGTTTGCTGGATAATGTTGAATATTATAAGGAGAAGTTCCATATTTATCACTTCTGGGAGTTAAAGGGTTAACGAGTACATACTTGTGCACAGATGCACAATTTCAGTCAACAATCGAACCAGCCACGGTTAAACCTTCTCATAAAAAAAGTAAACAACAGCTAACTATTGTTTTGAAAATACAAGGTTGTCTTGAATACAGTAAAATTGGAGGACAACATCTTTCCATCAATTCGTTCATTTATCGATCGGTCAATCACTATTCAACTCTTGTATCCTTTGACTGACAATACTATACTCTATATTTTTCTCTGTCAGTGCCCGTGACACTCCTATCTTCATGTACATAAACAATAGCAGACTCAAGATGTTCAACAACTATATTGCGAGGAGTGACAATGCTGTTACAGAAGTTTGCCAAACACTGCGCCCAGTGTGCAGACTAGAAACCTTGCCAGCGGCAGCACTTACCTCGAGGAGGCATCCCAAAAGGCATGGGAGGAGGCCCAAGAAGACTTGGTATTCCGCTTGTTGGTCCCATATCATTTGGCGGGTGTGGTCTGTTGCCAGGAGGTTGGAACTGTGAATGAGGAGGCCTTGGTAAAAGATTTCCTTGATCTGATGACGGTCCTTGACCAAGAAGAGGCTATGGAAATACGAACAATAAATATTAAATATTCAGTAAACCTGAGAGAGCCTACAGAATCGTTAATTTATCTTTTTTCTTTCTGCAGGCACCTGTTGGACAAATTCCCTCTTCATCATTCACCTGTGAATAGTGCTTTCAGCGCTCACTGATTGGCTAGTCGAAGGTGATTTGCGAGCACTATTCACCTCAGAGCAGCCGAAGAGACAAAATCGCACGTCAGAGATTAATTTACAACCCATTTTTGCTATGTTGACATTCCTTGACTATTCCAGTAAAGCGGTCTGACGAGAACAGGGGCTTATCCAGTAGAGATTTTCTTAGGGTGTAAACGACTCTTTTTTTGAGAGACAAACTTTACATTCAAATTCTACAACTCAGGTCTGCTAAAATACGCAAATCCAAAGAATCTACAGAGCATAAATCTTTTCCCCATTATCCTTTTTGCCACGTGGAAATGAACTTCCCGCAACGTAATGTCTCTAAATGTCAGGCCCATAGTAATTTTGGTGCTGTCCACCTTCTCCAACCCTATGTCTTAGCTACACCCTTGAAAGAAAAATACAAGATTGGGTCTCCTGAAAAAAGAAAAAATAAAACAGACTGTGACACTCTATCAGTACATGATACTGACCTGAGGAGGTGGTGGCATGTTTGGCGGCACAGGTGGCATAAACTGACCTCCCTCCATTGGAGGGGGTGGAGGTGGCATTTGGCCTGGTGGACCAAGTGCACCGGGTGGGGGTGGGGGTGGTAGTTGGTCTGGAGGTCCAGGCATCATAGGCATGCCAGGCATTCGTGGAGGGAACATTCCTGGTGGTGGGAAGCCAGGTGGCATCATGCCAGGAGGAGGCATACCTAGAACAAGAAACAAACCATGATGCAAAATGGTCCATGTACTGTAAATAAAGTGTATGCATGAATAAAAATGAGTTTATCTACCCAAAGGGTTGGCTACAAGGGTAATTATTCGGCTCAAGGTCATGTCAAGCATGCTAAGCATAGCTAATTCCTTAGCAGGTCTGGCCTGAACTGATTTGTCAAGGCATCCTCTGGGCAGGAGATTGAGTTATGGGCAGATCAACCAAGCTCATTATACAGCGCAAGATTATAGACATCTTGAACAACAGGTACACTATAAGCAGCCCTCCTTTACTGCAAAGTCCATTGGATGAGTAAGAAAAAGATCAGTGAAAAATTTGATGTTAGCGCATCATGCACAACTCTGATGGTGAGGCACCTTACTCCCACAGTTCTGCATGGTGCATAGTGAACACTAAGGCTAAAGATGGAAGGAAACTGAGAGAGTGACTGGACTATCAACAACTCCAAGAATTAAACTTAAACTGATATTGTAATGTGCCATTAGATGCAAAGAAGATCACTGACAGTCAAACACCACATAAGGAACCACTTACCAGGAGGAGGCATACCCGGTGGAACAGGTGGCATTGGTGGTGCACCAGGAGGCATGTTGGGCATATTGGGCATGGCAGAAGGTGGAGGTACAGCCATGACTGCAGGGGGCATGATTGAGGTAACTGCTGGTGGTGCTACAGAAGCAGCAGGAACTGGAGGTGCATCTGCAAACAGCTGATGAGGTCTGTCGGCTTGGGCAAGAGGATTCTGTGCTGCTAATAGACGCTCTGGAAAGAGAAGATAAATTGAGAGTAAGCTCATGTCATATCAAATGTGGGGGGGGGGGGGGGGGGAAGGCTCATTTCAAGGTGAGAGGGGTTTACCAAAAATCATTGATGAGAGCCAAAATGCAAATCATATGCTTTACCTCTGATTGTTACTACACTAACAGGAATATTTTCATAGCTTTTGTCCACAGGGAAAAGGGAAGGGGGGTAGGGGGCTTATTATAGGGGTGGAGAAAGAGGGAGGGGGGCAGAAGCTCCAAATAATGGAAGGGGTGACTCTTGGAGAATGGAGGTCAAAGGGCTATTAATGGCTACCAGAAAGAGAAATTGCATAGAGAGTTGATATCGCAAGAGAAGTAAATGTAAAGCAATTTCATCAGAACAACTTTCTAACACACTAACAAGACAATGCACCTAACAAATATACTTAAGTGAAAAATCAAAGTACATTATTTCAACCTTTAAACTCCCAGAAGTAATTACCATGTAACTTTTCCCTATAGTATCCATACATTATACAGCTAAAAGGCAGTGAGAATATTAAAACTCATCAGGTACAAGTTATTACCTTGTTTGAACACCAAATTCTCGTAATCAATTTATAAGGAAATGTGTAGTAACTGGAGGGGAGAACTGATGATCAGATCTTGGGAATTAAAGGGTTAACAAGTTGTGCATGAAAGAAAAGCAAGTTAGAAAACACCCATACCTGCTGCAGACCCATGTCTCTCACCCTTTGATTCCTTCTTAAAGGCATAAGAAATTGTAATTGGTCGATTGCACAAGTACTGCCCGTGCATAGCTTCCATGGCAGCATCGGATGCTTCAAAACTTGCAAAGTTGATGAATGCAAAGCCTTTGGAGTTACCAGTCTCAGGATCCCGCATGATCTATAAGTGTTTAGGACATTCCACGATGAGATATCTCACATAATTTGATTGATTACAACAATATTACATGTACATGTAGCTGGACCACCTGATTGTATATGAGACAATTAAATTGACTGATTAAATGACTTTTTGACAAATTAACTTTAAAATGTAAACAAATGTACAGTTTATCCTGTGCAATTTGTTTTCAAAACTTCAACCACTCCCCAAAAAATATATTCCATTGATTATTGGTACATGTGTGCTTACGATCAGTGGGAGATACTTAACATTGAAATCACTACAGAGACATTTGTGTATCTAGTGATAGCTTATTCTCTAAATTTATTTTATTTGCACAATCAAAGAAAAATGGACTAAAGGAACATGTAAGTTTTTATTATCATCAAAAATGCAAGTTAAAGAGGTTAAACTTATTTCATTGAAATTTATAGTCAGATTATTCCATGGGAAACAAAAACCCTCTGAAATGTACCCCATTCCCAATGTGTGCCTTCCTAGCTCACTTGGTAGCCGGGCCCAGCTAGTACATGTACATGCATCTAGGAGACACTGGTTCAAATCCCATCAAACCCTGAATTTTTTTGCAGGCTTCTTTTCTATAATTGCAGCTCACCCTTTACAATCAATGCTTTACTTGTAATCATTATGCCAACACACAGTTCTAAGTACAAAAATTTAAACAACCAAATATCAATCACCCTTCACGCATTTCTCTTTGAGTAGCTCTTTGCAAGTGGTAACATGTAAAATGCATTACCTTTGGGGTTTGAAGAATAACTCCAAAAGCACTAAATGTGTCATACAGCAGTTTCTCATCAATCTCTGGATCAAGATTGCCAATGAAAATGTTGGCACCCACATCAAGGTTCTTATTGTGCGCTGATGCCTGAAATTCCAAAATAAAGTTGGTTCTTACAGTAGAAACAAAACATGAACTTGACACTTACAAGAACAACTAATCACATCTAATTTCCACCCATTCACTGCATACAGTAGATACAATAACACAACTTGAAGAGATTATCATCTTTAAGGTGCTTCTCTAACAGTGCCAAACAATTAATAACAAAACATAATTATACAGTCAGGCATAATCTACCTTGTTCACTCTAATTGGCTTCCCATATACTTTTATCATGTTCATCACTTTGATGGCATAATCAGCATCCTCTTCGCCAAGGAATTCAATAAACCCATACCCTTGATGAAGCTGGGTGATGCGATCTTTAGGCATGTGCACATTCACTAAAGAAATAGGTAAATAGAAAGTCAAGAATTGAGCTGATGGGCTTATATGGCCATAACTTATCCTGTTTTCTTTAGAAGGAAGCAGATGAGAACATTGTTGATTCTCCTGGATGGCACGAAAGTCCATTGCAATTTATCCCCTGGCATTTTGCTGGGTTACCCTGGCAGTTTGCCTGTGCCCATTTGCACTCCTAAGTAGAGAGAGATGCTGTGAGAGAAAAGTGTTTTGACAAAAAATGCATCACAATAATCACACCAGGTCTGCACACAGGACTTCTTTACCCTGAGTCTAGGGCCAGAGTGTCTCCTACAGAGATCACCTTTATATCAATAAGAATGCATACTGCACATACAGTACATCGTGTAGCAATGATATACAAAATCTCAACCCTGGTTGCTTGGTAGGAGATCAAAACTAACAGCCTTTACTTACCAACTGGTCCAGCTTGAAGAAACAGTTCCCACAAGAGGGTTTCTGCAACTTTTTCATCTAATCCACCCACATAAATTGTGGCATCTATTTGAATTGAAAAGAATAAAAAATGGACATAGTAACATTTGTTTGCTTGTTTTTCATCATTTTGTCATACTTTGAAACTGCATTCAATACTCAACATAAGCACTCTGTAAGCATTGGTTTACTCTGAATTATTTTACAAGAAAAACAGCTGTTCAGTTGCATAAGTAGTTTCAGACTACACCACTGGTCTTGAGAGTAGGGAAGGGTAATAGAAACAATTATTACGTACAGGCAAAAATTGAGTAAATAAAGAAGATTAAGTCTGAATAGGCAGAGAACTTGAACAGTGATCTGTTTAACTTTTAATCCAAATGAGAAAATCTTTGTAAAACATGGGGTTTAGAGCTATTTTAATTGCTGGCAACGAAAAGAATTATAGATCTCGAAAATCGCCGGTCCACAGCCAAAGGGGAAGATCCTGAATTTCCGTTTGTCGTTTCTCGCATTGATCAAAGAAAAGACACAATATTCAAAACTTAAAAAAGGGCACTTTGAGCTTTTAACTCAGCGACTTTTAAGCTTATTCTGTACTAAGCAGTCCTCACGTGAATAAAAAACTCGATGTTCAAACGCTGCAAGTTTATCTAGATCTCAACATGAATAAGATCTCAACGAAATGCAATTACCGTCCTCGTTTCTTGTGTCTTAACAAAGATCACCTGAGCACACTAGTACGACAAGTGAAGAATTCCTGCTTTAACTGACAAAATTCTTTTCTTAGAACGCATAGATTTAACGAGAGCTACATGTAGTGTTTAACAAATCATGATCAAAGGACCAGAAAACGATCAAGCGTTCTTACTACGATAATTGATGCTGTGGTAATCAATTAGTAAATAGGCATCGTAAACACGAGTTGACGAATAGCGTAGCAGAAATATACCCAGTGATATCATAGATACTTGGCATAGGCAAGCCAAATGGCAGAGCCTTCTGAGAAAGAAAGAAAATTCGCACATTACCTTGATTGCGCTCGGCTATCGGTCCGGCCGCCATGCTGAAATTAACAACTTCCCGGCAATCATCGGGGTGAAGATGCAAATAACCGCTGATCAAGAATTACGGGGGATGCGAACAACCGCTGTTCAAGAATACTGCCTAGAAATATCCTAGTAAATTCTAGTCACGCTCTGTAAACGAAAGCAAGGGTTTTGAGTGCTCTTAAATTAGAATAACAGGTTTCGCCCTTGGCTCTACTAGAAAGTCAGACTGAGGCGAGAAGCAATCGACGGAAAAACGATGTGGGGGGATGGGGAAGTAGGCCTCCAAAAATTTCCGCCTAACCTACGTGTAGCCGTTCGCTTCCCACCCCCCCCCCCCCCCTCTCCCCATCAAGGTGGAGCGGAGGCGAGGTGGCTTTCAGGAACACCTCTTGTTCGCCCAGGCTTGGTTGGTCTTGACGGGCACGACTTGCAAAAAGAACTAGGCTACATTCCCAAGAACGTGCGCATTCTAAATGGCAATTGCTTGTACTCAAAAAGCTGCAAAATGTGGCATGTTCCAAGCAGTAATTACCGCAAGTCAAATTTTGACCGAAAGCAGAGAATGTGGGGGGATTGTCTCGTCTGTGAACGATATGTAAAAAGCGCACTCGACAATAGGCAATCGTTAGATGCCACTAAACGAGAGGATCGGCGAAATCCCAGAAGCAATTACCCAATCCAATTTTTGTCGCCCAAAAAACAAGTCCCTTCGTCTAAGTAATGCTCGCCAACTTCGATCGCAAATGGTCAAGAAGCTTTTTCAGCTCGCCGAAGCCATTAAAAAATCCAATAAAGGCCAAGAGGGGCTTTGTAGGACTGTTAAAGAAGGGAAGCATTACAAAAATGGAAAGGGAGCCGGGTAAAGCTGGAAACTTCGTACAGGACATTTGGCAGAAAGATCGAGAAAGTTTGCAGCGATTTAATTCAAATAAATGACCAGCTGCTATCACCAGTAGTGTATCAGAATTGATAAGAATGTTTCTTGTAAAAAAAACCTTTGTTCTCAAAACGGTAAGCGAAATAAACTCTGCCAGAGAGTCCGAGAGTTTCGGACTATCGCACTTAGTGCCACCTCATTCCATCAAACTTAAAATTAATGATACAGTACTTACTGGTCGTGCAACCGGTTTCGTAGATGATATGCAAATTCATCATGTTTTCCAACAGGAGTCAGTTACCATTTCCTAAAATTTGCATTATAAGAAAAACCCTAACCTTCGGCAGGTGCGTTAGAATAATTTTCATTTGTAGTAAAAGTAAGCCTTAAATACCAACGTATTGCACTCTGGCAGTGGCCACACACACGAAACGGAATATGGTTTGAGAAAGACATCACAAGAAATCAAGTTTTTTCTTGAGTCTAAAAGTGGACATTTATTGCTTTATTTGAGGATTCTGTTTGGATAAGGTCAGAGGTTGTTTATCGTGTTACTTTCCTTCATATTTCTTTGCCAATTTTGCCCACAACAAGTACAAAAATTGAAATTTGTTTTGATTTTTTAGCGAACAGTGAGTTGTTGGTTTCATTAAGGTAAAATATTGGAAAAGTTATCGATTTTAACAGAAAGCCAAACTTATTATTTCAGTGATTAATTTCCCTTTTTACTTCAGTTTATTTTCAAGTTCTTTGCATGAAGAGAATGCTCTAGAATATCGTTGGTCAAGAGCGGTTTCTCGAGATTTTCTGAGGATAGTTTCGGACATACCATGCAGTCGAGCGAGTGCATATCCCTCTTACGATGTACACGAGACATAAAGCCTTATTTATGGGGCTTAAACGTCGTTGATGCTGCTTTGAGAAGCGCAATTCAATCACTGTGGGCTAGAGTTGGTACCGAGACAAGTTTGATGCTTACGCGTCGATCAATTCGAAACTTCAACTTCCCTCCCCTGTGAAAAATTAGCTCTTCAAATTCCAACCCCCAAGGCCAAAATTATGCTCAAATGCCTTAAGTTAATTTTTTTTGGAAACGGAAAACTCAGCGATCGTGACTTTTCACACATTTACCGAGCTCTAAAACTCTTCACCTTGCAGACCTTTACTTCTTTAGCCCTCTAGAAAGACTTGACATTTCCGGTTCAAATTCCCCACCCCAGCCACATAAGGTTCAAATTTCCCATTCCCCAGAAACGGACGACAATAAAATATCAGAGGGGGGATGTTGAATTGATCAATGCGTTATTTCTTCGTCCCGCTTTCGTTCGTTTACATGTACTCCCTTTTTGAAAACGTTTGTGTCAGGGGTAAGTATTTGTTACTAAAATGGGATGCAAAACGTGACACCCAATAAGACTTGAACTCGTAAAGGCACTGATCTATTTAATGTTCCATATCGACGGCAGAATAGCTCATTGCTCATAAATTATTTTCCACTTTTGTGTCAAAACATCGCAATATACTTGGTACAGTTTAGTCCGTTCGCGTTTTGACTCCAAGTCGACCTAGTGTAATCTAACGCGACACGATGTGTTGTATCGTGACGAAGTGCTGACTACTGGCGCAAGTGTCAAGTGACAAAATATTCTTCTCGATTTGCGAAAATTTTCTGGAGTTTGAAAAGATTCTTGGATTGTTATTTGTCAATCAATTAATTAAACCAGGATTTGAAATTGTTTTCTCGATTTGACAAACGTTTCAAAAGCGATTTTTTTCTAAAAGATATCGATTCTGAACGAAGTTTTTTCGGATTTTCAAAATAATTTTTGGATCGTCCCTTTTCGGCTTCCGTACCTCTCTCGTTGCCATAAAAAAATAGATGAAATATGGGTTTTCAGTTTTCGGGTCGCAGATCTTGGGTCTTACCTTTCGTTTTCACTACAACCGACAGTTCAGTGATGAACAAGGATTCAACTCGAATTCATTGTTTCATTTTTCATGTAGATTATGTATAAAGCTAGTGTTAAGCCCATCGAAAGAAGTTTTAAAAAATATCCTTCACGAACGGTCTCTCAAAGCTAAATAGATCCTAGGGTAAACTCAATTCGCGATTGCGTGCGCATTCCAAAGAGGTGACGTTTGTTTCAAACAACACTCAATTCATGTCTCTGCCCTTAGTGAGGGCGTCTCGTGTAAGCATTTTGCGCTCACCGTTAGTGAAAAAAAAAATTGCAAGGAAGTATCCTGAAAGGTTGGGTTTCCTTTATACTGATAAGAAAATTGAAACATGCGGAAAACGGAGATAAGAACCCCTCAAAAACGTGATGTAATTTACATAATATCTAACGAAGAATATCTAAACCGCTGGCGTGACAAGGAGGATCAACTGCAAATGTAGTTGACAGGCACCAGATTTTGATTAAGTCACCAATCACCACCAAATAAACTAGGTTGGAATTCACAACAACTTTTCCTTTTTTCGAAAGTTGTCGTTCTCAAAACGGTAAGTGAAATCAACCCTTCCGAGCGTTAATACTGGATCGATTGTTTACATTCATTGAGTAACCAAATATTTATTCCATTGCGACATTGTCGCTCAGAGATATTTGCTTTTGCTCAAAATCAACAGATACTTCCATAATATTAGGAAAACTTCCGAAGCTTGGACTTCATTTCTGACCGGTAAGCTGATTTAGGAACTGATCCCAATGATAGCTAAGTCATCATAGATTAAAAACTTTTCTCCATTGACCTTTCACTTTCCCCCATTTTTTTAATTGGATAATTGGATAATTTTTTTATCCATAAATAAACATTGTTCCAAATAAATGACAAGAAAAAAAGGGTCATCGCTGCGCGAGTACTGGGATAAAGATTTAGAGGCGCGCGAGAACGTTTTCGGCAAGTGAATATTTTTCTCTCGTGGGCCGCGCACGTCCACTTTGTGTAACAAAATAAATCTCGCTTTACATGAGGTGTGAACGTCAACAAGATTAATAAACAATCAGTAGTCATCAACAGGAAAGTAACTGTCATTTTGTTCAAATCTGTACACGAGTATCCTACTGTGTTAGTCATTACTTTCACGTTTCGTTTTCCTTCGTGGCTAGTTTTAAATCACAGCGTTCATTTCAGTTCAGCTCGGGTTATCTTAATCCCCTCAAATATTGACCAAATAAATTAAAATCGGGAATTTTGCTCTTCTCTTTGTTTTACTATATCTCTTTTAGGCCGGTTGACGCCTGTTAAAAGAAGATACTGGACTTCCATGGCAAAACTATAATTGTCTTTTTCAGGTGGTCGGCTAGTGATCTTGACAGAATCACTGGAAAGAAAACAAACAAGTGCGTGCCATGCATTGATACACTCCAGCCTTTTATGCAAATTTTATTCGGCCGCAATTATCACAGAGATAAACATAGTCTTCTGCGAGAGCAATTAGTCTTCTGAGCAAGCGAAGAACCACCGGCGTGTTACGGCACCGGCATAGAGCATTTTCCACGGTAGTTGAGCAAAACACATTACTATTGGTAAGTTTGAATTGTTTTTGCTTTAGGTGAGTTCAAATGACTGATCTCTTGATGGAAGTTCGTTCATTTCAAAGCCTCGTTGTAAGATAGCAACCGAGATTAGGTCTCGTAATGCTCCTATTTTATCGGTATCTGGTTCTGTTTGAAGAAGCTGAAGCTCTGTGTTTCATTGTGTATTTTTCACGGCTTCGAAGTCATCCATAGAAATGTAAACATGTTCGAAAAATTCCAAACACACTCAACATTTTGTACATATTATTACATCTAGCCTGACGGAGACGAGTCCCAAAGGAGTTTCTTGCTTTGCATCCGTCACCAGATATTTAAAACTACTTGCATTGATTGAGTTGTCAGTGAGCTGTCATGCCCTCGATTCAAACGGCATATTTTCGAACAAGATAAAATTTCTACAATAATATTCTTATCTACTTAAGACAGCAAGAAAACTTTACTCTGTTTTGATAACGAATTTTTGAAATAAATGAGTGCTATCGCACCGAGGCACATTTCGCCTTGATGTAAATTAAATATGCCTTTCTGAAAACTTAAATCCGTCATTTCTTTATTAAACAAATTTTCCTTCTCTGGGATTTAATGTTCGCATTTGTTCCTCCATATGTTTTTCTGATGAATTATTAATCAGACTGAAGTTATTTTGTTAACATCGGTTTTTACATAACTTAAACCACCAACTCTAAAAAAAATAGTACTGACAATCTCCGTGTCCATGGGACGCTTTGGAAAAAGAAAGACGCCAACCATAAACTAAAAAGCAAACCAAGGAAGAATTTCCACTTAAAATTGGACTGGACATAAATTTGCTGCTGGCAGTTAAAAATAAAGGTAACACTGTGGGATTTGTAATGTTGAAAAAAGCTGTTTTCAAACCAAAAAAAAGTAGATAATAGGAAAGAAAGAAAGAAAATGAGAGAAAATTTCGTAGATGGATAATATTACTTCGGATCTCTCTCGTGATCCAGTTCTCCAAATGAAACTCGATTGAATCGAATCCAAAATTGCAGTTCTGATCATTTTAAAGATCGTAACCCCTCATCCAAACTGTCCAGGCCATCATTATTAGCGCTGCAGGACGCGTGTTTCTCCGCCCGCGGGAAGATTTGAGACGAATCGAGGAGAGGTTAGGAGTCTGGCACAAATAATGCGAATTGAAGTAGATCGTATTCAAACCCTCTCTCCAGCTCGCGCTATTCAACTCATACTTTTTTCCCCGCGGGTGAAGCTTAGAAACGTTCGTGCCGAAACTCTTTTGACGGCCTGCTCTCAGGCTACAAATGGCAGACAGTTAAAATTACGAGTAACACAATTAAAACTTCTTTGTAATCAAGGCATTGACGCTTGGCGCGTTTTGTTGGAATTATCCATTGACATCTCCTTTATCTTCCACACGTCGAAGCGATTTAACCGATTTTTGTATGATCTGCGAAGGCATTTTTGAAGTTTCTATTGATTGGAATTGTTTTAAACATGTGAATCAAGAAAGTGTCATATGAGCAGGAAAAAAAAAGGGAATATCTATCCTTTCTCTTAAACTTTTTCAAAATTCTCAAATTTCACAGTAAACCGCTACAACGAATTACAGTTTGCCAAAGTGCAAGTGCATTCTCAGTTTCATAATTTGAAAAATGAGACCTGTCTTTCTGATTAAAAAGTGTTAATAATCGACGATTACAAATTATATTTCGCATGCAAGTTATCCTCTGTCTTAAATGAGTCTTTCATTTTGTGTCCGCATAAATTTCCCAGACTTCAAGTTCAGCTTGGAATCATCTGCCACGAAAAAAAAAAATTTAAATTTAAAGAAGGCGTCGCATTAACTATAAGGTCGCTTGTTAATGAGACATCATATATAGTGAGACAGAAGTAGAAAATTTACTTTTTCAAGAAGTGCAAAAACCAAACGGATTCAAAACGTTTTCTTTTTTTGTTTGTTACTTAGGCGCAGAAATGAAGATGATTCCAAAAGATCCGGATGATGTAGTGTTCAAAGAGCTACCATACAGACAGAAAGCCAAGAGGATCATAACAGCGCTTGCCGTAATCATTATCCTGTTGTTCATTCTTTGTGTCATCTTTATCGTATTATTTGCAATGAAGAAAACCAAAACTCAGGAAGAAAAAGGGCCTGAAGAATCGGTACAAAAGACTTGTGCCTCAAAAAAATGCTTGTTCGCTGCTGTTGGTAAGTTGGCTGTTTTTTTGTTAAAAATTTCGATAGTGCAGTTTTATTTCAGTTTATTGTAGGCATGATGCCAACTAAATCTTATCATCGTGGTCTGTCAGGTAACACGGACAAGAGAACGTAACTCCCAGTGACTCACTTTGTTATCGTTTATACAGGTTCCCATTCAAGCTTAAAGCTGAACTGGGCCAGTCTGTCTAAAATAAATACAATCAAAAGAATTTAAACAGTTAACATTCTCTTGATTCAATGCGTACATACATAAAAGAATTGGAAAAAGAAACAATTCCGTTTTGCTTTTACGCCGCCATGCACGGCGACCGAGCGTAACGCAGTATTGTTAAACCAACATTAAAGCTTGTGTAAATTTACCACTGCGCTTCCTAAAATTCTCTTGTTATTTCCTTTTTTAAATTTTTTTTTAAATTTTCGTATTTGCTGATTTACTCCTTTTGAGAAGATCTTGAATCTCATCAACCGGAATGTTATTAAGCTGCAGCTACCATGAATCAATTTTGGTGACGTACGCAAATCTGAAATTTGACTCCAACAGTGCTTTCGATCGAATCAGTTTCGTCACAAACTGCCATCCGGCTGATTGACTTAGCGATCTCTTTTTGCCTATTATATGCATTTTTAGCCGTCTTGAATGCGTTCTAATTTTTTATTTGTTCAAAGTACATTGTGGCGTTGAACTACATGTGAAAATATGCGGGAAAAGCTCACCGAATTTGAGGAAGAAGAAGTCCTCGACATAAAGTACAAATTGAGGCATTTCACCAAGTTCAAGGTTTTGCTCGTGGTCACCTCAATTTTAGCTGTGTTATTGATCACGTTTATAGTTTTATATGCCGTCGAAAAATCCATCGATAACGTTTCAGCAAACGAGAAAGGAAAGACTCCACGTGTACAGACGTACTGCGGCACGAAAGTATGTTTTGACGCAGCACTCGGTAAGCCCAATTCCAATTTGGAAGAACGTTTCATTTAAATTAATTTTCCTGATTTCGTCTCGTTCTTGAGGTAATTCAATGTGCTTTTCACATTTATTGATGGTAATTTCATGGAGAGAGTACCATGTCTGTAAATTTGAATCAATTGAAAAATTTTTGATCTAAGAGCCGTTGTGTGACAGTTGTCAGGCAATCCCATCACGCACGAGAAATATGATACTTAAGATCTTGAGACCTCGCTCATGTGATAGATCTGAAAATATATTGAATTACAGTTAGCTTTTATTATGATCGTTTTTCTTACCAAGAAACGCCATTATTCAGTGAGGGGTTTGACTTCCCTTTTTCCGGGAAAAGTTTGGGTTTTCTCGGAATCAAAAAGGAAAACAGAAGCGTTGGGAAGACTCCGTGATAAATCGAAAAATATTTGGGAACGCTCTAACTAAAATCGTTTTTCTCGAAAAAAAATAGAAAGAAAAGAAAAACACCATTATCAAAACGTTCATTTCAATTTTTTTCTGAGAAAATTATTTTTGTCTCACTGAGAGACCACTTTGTTACGTCTCAGAGGTTGGCTTTTCTCGGAAATAAAAGGGCGAGAGTTTAGAGGATATAATGGGGGAGGGGAGGGAAGGAATGAGGCGGGAGTGAAGGGGTGAGAGTGGCTATTTCCAGGAATATTTCGTGTCAAAATGGATTTCACGTGGTAGTGGTACGGTCCCAGGTTGAGACAAAGCTCTCCTTTATTTCACAACAAATGGAACCATTCAACCGTTTGGTTTATTTGCATGTCATATTTAATTAATTTGGAAAGTGCTGCAGATGCGCTCGTCATTTTATCCATTTGCTCAAACACTGTCGAGTTGATAGCGACAAAAAGTTTAATATGAGGAAGTTAACGGAACACGAGGGCGCAGACGACACCAGCGTCAAGTATAAATTGAGGCATTTCTCAAAGTTCAGAATCTTGCTCGTGGTCACCGCGATTTTGGCCCTGTTAGCGATCATATTTATCATATTGTTTGCCGTTGAAAAATCCAAGGTTCACGATTTAACAAGCCAGGCACAAAAGACTCCAAAAGTACAAACCTACTGCGGCACGAAAACATGTTTAGACACAGCTTTGGGTAAGCATACGTAGTACAGAAAGTGTTCAGAGTTTATTGATCGCAAGTAATGAACTCAGTTCTGAACGTTTTGTACTTAGATTCAATCAACATGCATCGAACACCACTTATTACTAGTGTGTTTACTAAAGCGATGTTGGACTGATTGAACACTCATTCTGTATTGCTTTTGACTGAATTCAGTCTAATGTCATCGGGCAAGATTTCAACACAGCCCCACACTTCATTATGCATACAGTTCTTAGATAAAGAAACCAACGGCAAAAACAATAGATTTATTTTGGGACTACAGCTATAGTTTAGAACAATTTGCGATTATATGGAAATATTTCCATTGATCTTTGTGTCGTATCTAATGACAAATTTTACCGAGATTAAAGCTTTCTATAATGATACGCGCGCGCAAGCCCCAAAGAGATTGAAGGATTACTGAACGCATGTCTCCTATAATAGAGTTAAATGTTCTAGCAGCTGCTTTACCAGCGTTGCAAGATGTTCGGTACGCTTTTGTTATTCCATCAAGGAATTTTCCAGAATTTTGAGAACTCGATTAATTATTCTTAGTAATTTTTTAATTGATTTTAAAAAATTTCCTAAACTCTTGGTGGTGTGGAGATAATTTGACATATTCTGGCAACTTTCAAAAAGATTTTTCAGTCCATGTTGCAGAAATGTTGTTTTTTGATACCACTTTTGACAATTTTGCCTTTTAGTCAGTAATGACGTCAATGTACATAGCCCTGGGGATTATAACGAAGCGATTTCGTAACAAATCACGCCAACAGCTTTTCTCTCATTTATGCAGGGCTGCCGTATCGGTTGTCACCTGAGCGAAACGGCAAAATGGTATTTCTTTGCAAAGTTCTCTGGGTTTGTGTAGAACGCTTAAGTCTGAATTTTTCATCAACGAAAAACTGCGACTGTGACTTTGCAATTCGATCAGGTTAATAGATCACGACAGTATGCTAAATCCTTGACTTTATGACCTTCAGACTAAAAAGATTTCCATTTCATTTTTAGGCTTGTCTTGTGCAAACCAGCTTGTAAACACAATTCTGAAATTGCTGAAGAAACCCTCGACCATCTGATAAACTTTAAGATATTTGGGATTATACAGAACTTTGGTTGCAGTTTATTAGCTTAATTATGTAACGTGGTCCGACTATCAGAGTGGGTTCCGCGAGTTTTCAATTAGTCAACATGTATCATTACGCTTTACCAAGAAAACTTGGTTTTTCTCGGAAATTGAAGAAGAAAAATGAGACGCATGGTAGAGGGGGTGGGGGAAAGAGGAAAGTGAAGAGAGGAGGGGAGGGGAGGGGATAGGCTAGACAGTAAGAACAAGAGGGTACGAGGGATGTTATTTCAAACGGGTTCAGTTACTGTGATACAAAAGATTTTCAGGAGCTTTAGCTTTAATCTGAGTTCACCTTAACAAACATCTTTCACTACAGAGAGGTAACTCAATCTTTATGTGAAATATCGAATCTTCGTGATCGAGTTCCGGTATTTTAGGGGTATTAGATCCATTGTTATTCGATAATGATTTGCCTGATGCGAAGAAAATAAGGTCCAAGAGGATTACAATGAGGCTATCAAATGTTGCAAACCTTCCACAGTTGTCTCCTGTGAAATTTACCCCCAATTTCTAACAAAGACATTGTTATATCGAGTCGCTAAAGAAGCACATGCGTTGAGTTTGAAAATCGCCTGATTTTGGGATTTCTTCTTTGTTCATGTGCGATGTTTTGTTCTTGCAGACATGTTAAAGCAGCTTAACCAGACTGTTGACCCATGCGAGGATTTTTACGAATATGCCTGTGGAGGTTGGGAAACTGAGAATGCTCTGGAGCCTGGGGAGACCCACGTGTCTGGATTCGCATTGGTCAAAGGGAAAAGTTACCAAGTCCTTAGAGAAGCATTGGCGAATGCAGAGAAAAATTACTCAACCGTGAGAAAAATAGTTCATGTGAATGATCTGTTTGTTGTGTGTATTTTTACGCTTGGTTTTCGATAGATATTCATTCTTGTAGTTCGACACAACCTTGATATCTCCAAGAAGTTATCAAAACATGATTTCTTCTTTGCGATTTCAATACATTATATGTGAACTGGTGCTGAGAAACGGCAACCTCATTAGCTGAAGGATGTTATATTGATATAACCGTAAACTAATCTGTTTGATTTAAAGTGAAGTGTTGGGTAGATAGCAGGCAGCCCCTTTCCTAGAGCCCTCCCTCACGAAGAGAAGGGAAGTTGCTTGAAGGAAAGTTCGTGAGATAGAGAGCAAAATGAAAATCACGCTAAACTTGAAAAAATTGAGAAGATGATAGTTGATTGGAAATTATGAAATGGAAAATTAGGACCAAGTGTTTTACTTTATGTAGAAAGCTACATGTTGCCTTCAAATTGCCTTTATTAGTTGGTTAAGTCAATCATCCTTAAAATATGGTCACTTATTAAACAAATCCCCACCGCTTGTAATGACCGGCTGGTTAGCTCAGTTAGTTGAGTGTTAGACTTTCGTGCAGGAGGTCGGAGGTTCAAGCCCCAGACCAGATCAACAATGACTCAGGGTCTAAAAGTAAGCGAGGATAATGTACTACCTTTGCTATGGCTTCTGCGTGTGGCAAGGCATTGTAGTGTTCCTAGATAAGGACGATAAACCGTAGACCTCGTCTCTTGCATCTTCTCTGTACTGGTTAGCCGGGAACGTTAAAGAACCCACACACTTCTTGCAAAGAGTAGAGAACGTAGCTCTTGCTATTTTGATCTGGCCTTGATTTCGAAATTGGGAGTACTTGCAAGTATATCCTTCCAGACAAATTTGCAAACTGCTTACTGCAGTTTGGCCGAAATCCCCTGCAAATCGCTTGGCGAAACTCCTTGTAACTTCATTGTAAGGAACTGGGATATAAAGCTACGGTTTGGTAACCCACATGGCTCGAGTAAAGACTTTACCCGTACCTCTGAATCCTGTTAGGTTCGACTTAGCAACATTCTACGACGTTCTCCGTGATTTTTTTTTTCAGAACGAAGCTGTCATGAAGACCGTCAAGTTTTATAACGTCTGTATTGACAAGCCGTCGGTTGAGGCCCGAGGGGATGGTCCGCTCAAAAAGCTGATCGTTGAGATGGGCGGATGGCATGTGACGGGTAACATGACACCTCTTTCATCCATGAACATCATAGAAAGAATTGGCAAAGTGTCCAGGGAACTGTTTATAAAGCCATTTGTCGATGTGACAGTGTTTATTGATCCCCATGATTCAAATAAGCACATTTTACAGGTAAGCTCTCCTCTCGGTCATTTTATCGGAGACCCTTGTTAGCGTTCCTTCGCCACAACCCTGTTTTCTTTTCTAAACGAACACCTTAAGCAAGCATAGGATGAAGGTAGTCTCGTATCCAGACCTTCCACGGCTAAACGGTTGTACATGTCTGTTACTGTTACACGATAAGATCTGGGTACGATGAAGGCAATTTGGGGACCTCGATATTTCTCTACACGGTTATTATTATTATTATTGTTGTTATTATTATTATTATTATTATTATTATTGTTATTATTATTATCATTGTTATTGTTATTATTTTTATTATTATTGTTGTTGTTGTTGTTATTATCGTTATTGTTGATAGAGAAAAGCAATAAAAAAGATATTTTACTGGTGATAGCTTGACACCTTCTCAACTCTCTCCATAAGAAAGAGCGCTCAGCCCATACAGTTCATTGTTTCTTCCTGGTTACCAACTATTTACTGTGCTATGGACAATTATATCTAACTCGTAATAGCATTCAAAACTAACCCCTAACGTTTCGTTTGGCTGCGTGAGGTCCTCTTTTGATTGCAAAGGGGTTAGTAGAGGTAATTATTCTTAATCCAGATCTGTCACCTCTAAATCCATACGATTCATTTTCAGTTTACACAGGGAGAGCTAGGAATGCTTCGCTCATACTACACAAAGAATACTTCCGATTCTCAAACAGTAAGTTAGAATTTTAACCTAAGAATAAGCTTGCCACAGATTTTAAAGGGTCCATCCACGGAGTTGTGATTATTTTGTTTTGCCTAGAATTGTTGTTGTCGTGTATGCTTTTTGTTCTCGTTCTTGTTTTGGCTTTGTTTGTTTCAGGTACAATTTGAGGGGTTCACAAGTCATTTTCGTAAGAAGGCAGTAGGCTGACGGTTAGCGCTTTGAAATCCGGGTGTAGAGGCCTGGGTTCGATACCTTGCTGGGTTACTGTGTCTTTTTCTTAGGCAAGACACTTAACTCGCACCCTGTCTCTCTTCTCTCAGAAGAGGAAATTGTTACCAGCAAAATGTCAGGGAAATCTCACACGAAATGCTAAAGGGAGGGGGAGGAGGGTGGGTTGACATGCAATGGACTGGTATCACGTTCAGGGGGAGTAGCTTAGTAGCAATACTCCTATTCTCACCATGCTACGAAAATCAGGATAAGTTGCGGCCAAATGGGCCACCTAGCTCTAGAACAGATTCCTCCATTTATTGCCAATTATTTCCAGGACTAGCTTCGCCAATATGATGGCTATAAAAGGTCTGCTTGTTAATCTTGGGCTAAACCATTTGCTGAATGTTTGGATACATAACCGTGTTTTTTTCAATAGATTCGGGAAGCTTACAAGACGTACATGAAGACCATCGCCAAATATCTAGGAGGAGGCCCGGACTCTGATAACCAGATGATGAAAGTTTTTGACCTGGAGACCAAGATAGCGACTGTAAGCACTGTCTTTAGACATCTGGTTGTTTTGGTTTTTTATCTTTTTTCACAACCGCACCAAATAGGCAACTTACGTTACTCGTTATCTGTCACATAATAAATAGCGAGTAGCGTAGCCAATCAGATTGCAGCATTTGTGGAAGAACACTCGTAGGTTTCTACAAAGTGATTCTCTCTTACCTTGCGAAAACGGAAGTATTCATCGCTGTCTCTTGAGTCAGTCTTACAGCTCTACTTGTATCTTGAAGTACGCTACGAAATAAGTGGGAATAAAAAACCAAAGAACTTGGCTTATTTGTTCTACTTTCGAGCTCGGCCGTTGAGCCTTTTAAACGTGATTTGCTTCGCATTCACAGCTGGGTCAAGATGGCGAAGACGGCTCCATCATAGAAACGCTAAAGAGAGACTTGCCCCCCGGAGCGATAGTCATGGACCTCAGAGTAACACTGGAAAAGATCAGCAATACAACAGAGATAGACGTGAGTCCAATACTTGTTTGCTGCTTGCCTATTTTCTTTGGTCTTTAAGATCTTTCCTTTTTTCTCTTGATGAGCCCGCGTCCACACTGCCGAAGTTTAACCCTGTTTTTCAAAACACAGCGGTCAATCGTCTGCGCATGTGCAAACGTTTTCATGGCTGGCCAGGAAGCATTCTCCCAGGCTTTCAGAGCCAAGTCGTCTCAGCAGAATTTTAAACAACCACACATGCTAGTAAGACGCGTTGTTTCGAAATCGTATACCTTTTTTTTTTTTTAATAGAGCTGAACACAAAATTGCAAAAGTAATATTCGTGTCCTTGTTTTCTATTACGGATTTCTAAGAACGTTTTAGTGTCCTGATGGAATATCTTCAAATATTCAGAAAGTTTATTTATTAAAGTAATAATATTAGCTTATGGAAGTAAATTCATGTGCGTTATAAGTATTAAATTTATAATAATAATAAATGTTATTAAGATTATGATTTTTTTTTCTTGTTTTTCTTTTTGTTTTTTTTTTGTTCAGGTTGAAGAAATTGTTGCTCTGCTAAACGCAGTTTTTAAGAGGCAAAAGCGTACATTCCAGAAAGATGAAAAAGTGATTGCATACCCCGAGAAGTATTTCACGGAGCTTTTTTCGCTCTACAGAAACGTCGTCAAATCGTAAGTGCTGAGATGAACGAGTAGGCATTTTTTATTTCATTAATTTATATTGCCCTGCTTGAAGTGCGGAAGGAAAGAAAACCGGAAGGGTACAGAAATTGTGAAACTATAGTTTAAGTTACTAGTATGATTTTGTTGCTGCGAAGGAAAGATCATGCAGATACAATTATTTTCAATGCCATTGCCATTGCCATTGCCATTGCCATTGCCATTGCCATTGCCATTGTCACTGTCATTGTCATTGTCAATGTTATTGCCATTGTCATTTTCTTTGTTGTTGTCAATGCCAGTGCCATTGCCGTTATCGTTTGTATTTCCATTGTCAATGTAAATGTCATTGTTATCGTTATTGTCATTATCAAGGCCATTGTCACTGTCAATGCCGTGGTCAATACCATTGTCATTGTCATTATCAAGGCCACTGTCATTGTCAATGCCACTGCCCTTGCCATTGCCATTGTCATTGTCATTGCTATTGTCATTGCCATTGCCATTGCCAGTGTCATCGCCATCACCTTGCCATTTCGATTTCCATTGTCATTTCCCTTTTTGGTTCTCCTCTCCAAAGAGACCCAGAGGTTCTCGTCAATTACATTATGTGGCAAGTCATCAATAACTTCGTGAAGATAATGCCCCAAAAATACAGAGATGCCAGGGAAATGGTCAGCGTCGCCATCGCAGGCAACATGACAAGATATCCTTGGGAGCAGTGTATTGATGGTATGCAGCAGGTGTTTGGAATGCCTCTCGGGTTGCTGTTCGTGGATGCTTCGTTTGACGAAGGAAGCAAAGCTACAGTATGTGAGAAACGAAATGATGGTTATTATAAAGAATGCGTGATTTCGCAATCTCTGGATGCTGTTGCTAAGTCGTAGTCTACATCAGAAGCAACTCGCAGTTGATCTCAATTGAAACTGTTTAACGCAGAGGATGGGAACATGTCTAACCAGCGAGCAGACCCTCGTAATTATTAGCGCTGCAGGATACGCGCATTTCTTCACCCATGGAAAGAATTGGGACGAGTCGGTGAGACATTTTCCGTGGGGTTGTGCTGAACACCTTGCTGAAGTCTCGCCGGCTTGCGTTGTTCAAGGCCTCAAGAAACGCTCGCACCTAAGCGCTTATTAAGAGGAGGGCCTGCTCATAAGCTAGAATATGTCAAACTCCAATTAGTTCGTAACTACAGGCATGAGCGCATTATTAATACGTGAAGGAATACCTGCGTCACGTGTTCAGCTATAGATGAGAGGCCATACGGTTTTAATTTTTTTTTTTTTTTTCATAAATTTCATTTGCATGTACTCTCAAAAAAGAACACCACTGGAATGTCGCTTTACCTCGCTTCTCGACTACCGGAGAAATTTTACAAATCTTACAAAATCTTACAAATTTGGAAAATTTACAATTTCTTCGAACAAAAAGATGATCATGCTCCTCTGCACCTGCAAACTCGTGTCTGTCCGTGCCTGAGTCTTTACTCGAGAAAAGTTCGATTTAAGGGGAAACAAGCAGAGGAACACCAATCTTTCAATCAGGAAGACTTGATAATGCATAAATATAATTTTCAGTTTTGGTTCAATTCTGTCCGTTATTGTTCGCTCTCTAAGGAAAAGAGAAGAGTTTTTTTCAGTTACTTAACTCAGTAACTTGAGATTATCGCCAGTCTTATCTGGAAACAAACTTATCAGTAATTACCTATTGTGAGTAACATCACTTTCTTTGTTTGATCCAGATAACACAAATGACAGAGCTGATCAAAGAAGAATTTACCAGCGGCCTAGATTCACTGAAATGGATGTCTTCCGAGACAAAAAAGAACGCAAGAATAAAGGTGCAATTATTTACAGCCATAGCATTTCCTAAAGACTCTCGAGTTTTGCTGCTTGACTTCAGCAGAAGTCTCTCAACGTCACCAACTGTAAAAGGACCATTGTAAATGTAATACATAAAACGGAAAGTTCAGCCAGAATAATAGACCCATTGTTTGATAAGATAGACAGGAAAAAGACCGTTGAAATTCTTATCTTTTTTTTTTAAAGGTTTATCGAGATTGGCCTCTTGTAGGTGCTTAGAAGGATACATTTTCAATTGGTTTTGTCTCCTTTTTCAGGCAAACGCAATTGTTCAAGATATTGGCTACCCCGACTTTATAAAGGATCCTTCCAAGCTAGCTGCAAAGATCAAAGATGTAAGCTGTCACTGGAAACAAAATTTCTAGAACCTTTTGAGTAGCCAAGGAAGTATTCCCTCTGTGGTACCTAAGTTTAGAGAAGGTGTATAACTATTGTAGAGAGAAAAATATAAAAAATGAAAAAAAGCCTCTGAAACTAGAATACAATTACTTGCAATCAGTCTTTATATTTGAGAAAGAAACATTAACTTTAATCCTCCGTTATTATTTCAAGGATTGAAAGTCGACAATAATGAATAGCTTATTTATGTGACTCGGTTAAAAAACTTGTGCTTTCTAAACGATCAATGCGTGATTGAGGTATTATTTTTATAGAGGAAAGAAAACGAATTGTCGTTCTTACTTCTCCTTTATTGAAGTTTTGTTCAGAACAAATTTAGCCAGTTAGCGTTTGTACTGATCTAAATTTTGACCTCATTTACTTCACTTTATTCACTCGAAAAAGTGTTCTTTCTATTTTTTCTTCTACAGCTGACAGTTGGTGAACATCTCTTTGAGAATACAAGGAACGCATTAACGTTTGTAGCAGACGAAACATACGGTTCATTGGACAAGCCTGTGGATAGGGACCAGTAAGGAAAATCCTCTCCCTTTTTCTTCCTCTTCTTTTGACCCTCCCCACTACTCCCGTCCCTTATTGTCATCTCCCCTTCTCTCCTTCCCTTTACTTTTTGCCCCTTTCCTCTCATTTTGTCCCCTTCTCTTCATTTTCCTCCCCTTTTTGTCCCCACCCCTCCCTTTCCTCCCCTTTTTGTTCCTTCCCTTCCCTATCCTCCCCTTTTTGTTCCCTTCGCTTTATATCCCTCCCCTTTTGTCCCCCTTTAATTCCCTCCCTTTTCTCCCCTTTCCTCCCCTTTCTCCTCTTTTCGTTCCTTACCCTCCCTCTCCTCCCCTTTGTCTCCTTCCCTCCATATTCCTCCCCTTTTTGTCCCCTTCCCTTTTGTCCCTCTTCAATTCCCTCCATTTTCCTCTCCTTTCCTCCATTTTCCTCCCCTTTCCTCCATTTTCTTCCCTTTTCCTCCCCTTTCCTCCCCTTTCCTCCATTTTCCTCCCCTTTCCTCCCCTTTCCTCCATTTTCCTCCCCTTTCCTCCCCTTTCCTCCATTTTCTTCCCTTTTCCTCCCCTTTCCTCCCCTTTCCTCCATTTTCCTCCCCTTTCCTCCCCTTTCCTCCCCTTTCCTCCATTTTCCTCCCCTTTCCTCCATTTTCCTCCCCTTTCCTCCCCTTTCCTCCATTTTCTTCCCTTTTCCTCCCCTTTCCTCCCCTTTCCTCCATTTTCCTCCCCTTTCCTCCCCTTTCCTCCCCTTTCCTACCCTTTCCTCCCCTTTCCTCCCCTTTCCTTCGCTTTCTCCCCTTTCCTCCATTTTCCTCCCCTTTCCTCCCCTTTCCTCCCCTTTCCTCCCCTTTCCTCCCCTTTCCTCCATTTTCCTCCCCTTTCCTCCCCTTTCCTCCATTTTCCTCCCCTTTCCTCCCCTTTCCTCCATTTTCCTCCCCTTTCCTCCATTTTTCCCCCTTCTTCTCTTTCCCTCCCCTTTCCTCCTTTTAGTCCCCTTTCCTCCCCTTTTGCCCCCTTTCCTCCCCATTCCTCCCCTTTCATCCTCTTACCTCTGTTTCCTCAGTATCTAAGAGCTTCATGCCACTCCGGCTAGTACAGTGGTTGCAAAGGCAAAGAGATTTCAAATTACTTTCAGGTAAACTTGATTAATGTCGGTGATACTTTGCCTTGACTACTGTTACTATTTTTACAATTTTAGATGGTACATGGGCCCATCTCAAGTGAATGGCTACTACTCACCCAGGCAAAATCGAATCGGTAAGTTTCCAAGCTGTGCTGTACTTTTGAAGTTACTTCTACCCTATACTCTTCATTTCATCGGTGACTCAGTAATGACCTAGTTCATCTTTGAGTCCCTGTGGCACATTTTTTGGTTGTCATTTTTTCACTTTCATTGCTCTGATGAAGGGCTAACGCTCGTAAGGTCAGCTTTTTTACTCTTAACGGTGGCCAATTTACGTTTCAACCTTGTTGTTAACACTAAGTTACCTGCAATACTCTCCCACCGACGCAGCACCACAGTTTCTTAAGAAACTTACGCCCTTTATTCATTTGTCATTTTTTCATTAGTTTGTTTTCATTCTTACACCTGTAACTGTATCCTTGACTGTCCTGAATTTAAATTAGTCGGGGCTTAACCGAATGCCTAAGAGCTTTCAAGTTATTAATGATATATAACGATAGATATTACACTCTCTGATTATTGACTTTTCCATTCAGTGTTCCTGGCGGCCATTCTGCAACCACCTTTCTACAATCCAAAGTACCCTAAGTAAGTCATATTGCTGTAGGTTTTGCTATTAGACATTTCCATTCAGAACGTTAGAGTTTGATTCTGAAATCGAAATAATTTGTATGGTGGACAACAACGTTAGAGTTTGATTCTGAAATCGAAATAATTTGTATGGCGGACAACAAAGAGACTTGCATTCTGGGAACTCTCGTATTAGTGCCGCAATGGAGATTACGTAAAAAAAAAACAAAGAGAAACAAGAAAACGGAAGGAATTAGTGATATTCATTTTTTGTTTCCAGATATTTTAACTATGGTGGAATTGGTATGGTGATTGGGCACGAGGTCACTCATGGATTCGACGGTTCAGGTGCGTTATCAATTGTCGCTTTGCTAACTTTTTAACGATTTTCCAACTTCCCTATTTTAAACTTTATTTTCCTATATACTGAACTTTATGCTACACTGCGTTTCTTTTAAATGATTATTGAAATACTACACGTAACTCCAGGTGAAGATGTCTATTTTGCCCTTACCAATGACAGTCTCTTTTTGGCAATTTTGTTTTGACACAGTAGGATGAACTTTTACCAGCCAAACAGGAAATTCATTCGTTAAATATGAATGTCACCCAGCCTTCGCCAGCGGAAATTCCTCTTGAAATGAGAGAGTCATGGAATTTTATGTTTTTGACCTAAAGGTCACAGAAAACAGGTGGATGCGTCCACAGACTAAAGGTGAACGCGTCTACTGACAGAATGAAATATATTAACGTGTCTCCCATAATCGTTTTAGGAAGAAGATTAACTTTTGTCAAAAGTTACGAACCACCTTAATTCATTGTAACATGTGTCTCCGCTCTTTCTGGTTTACATACAGGAAGACTATTTGACAAGGATGGCAATTTAAACAACTGGTGGTCGATTAAATCATTTTTGGGATTTTTATTACGAACAAAATGCCTTTCGGAACAATATTCACAATTTGACGTTTTTGGGAAGAAGGTAACATAACTTGTTACGTCACGTGACGCTTAGATTTTAATGATCTTTTAGGGCCTTCTTGAGTGTGGCTGGTGACACTGACCAATGACTGTAGAAAACAAGTCGTACATTTACACTCGCTTGCAAAGAGGTTGACTCGTGTGGAGCATAATCTCTTAACGAAGAGACCAAATGGTTTTACGGCAAATGATTGAAATGAGTGCTTTACTTTTTAATTATTCATGAAAATCTATGGTCACTACAATTCTCCTCTTTCAGGAAAGCGTGAATGGCCTCTGGTATAAAGCCGTTGGCTCTCATCCTTCGTCTTCATTGCTTACGCATTTTAGGGTTAACGTTTTTGCAATGGAGTGCATCTTCCATAAAAAAATGGACTTCTAAAATATTTTCGTGTTAATGAAATTTTGTTGCTTATTGAGGACATGAGGACCGTTTAAGACTTTTCCTAACTGTAGCTTCAAAGGTACCAAGGTAAAGAGGTAACGAGTTTTTGTTTTCTTTATCATTTGCCAGGTCGACGGCAACCAGACGCTGAACGAAAACATAGCCGACAATGGCGGAATCAAATTGGCTTTTAATGTGAGATTGATTGATTGATTGAATATTAATGCGGCTAGAATACGTAGATGTTCAATTTGAGTGTCTCATTGAAAGGGACTATTCAATATCAGTACATCTGCAGCAATTTTGTTGTGTTATGTATCGTGAACACATTTGCCGAGCTCGTGTGATCTACAGAGGTATCCAGTTTGTCTCGGTCTCGCTGTTTTAAGACCTTTTTCTGTCTTTCACAGGTTTTGTTTGTTTTTGTCTCTATTTTTCTTTGCTCTCTGATCTTTGTTTTCGATTTGTTTTCGTTTCCTGTTTGTTTCCTTGATTTTTTAAATAATTATTTTTCATTTTTTTTAATAAGTCAAGTTTCCTCTCGTTATATCTATTTCCAGTTCCTCTACTCTAAAATTACCCAATGTAATTTTTCCCTCAGGCTTACAAATCGTTGGTCGCGAAAGAAGGCACCGAGGGAGCCCTCCCTGGGCTTGGTTTAACAGAAGAACAATTATTTTTTATCGGTTTTGCTCAGGTAGGACAAAATAAATTCATGATCTACATTCATTCTAAGTGTCCTTTTAAATCAGGTTATCTTATTTAAAGAATTTATACAGTTAGCAGGTTAAAACATTTTGAGAAGCTTAAGGTTGTAGCTGCGTTGTTTTTTGGCATTTTTAAGTCTATTGAAAGTATTTAGCTAGTTAACAAAAGTAATGTTTATTTTTCTTTAGCCATGGTGTAGTATTTACAAGAAAAAGGCAGCCCTTCTCCAGCTTGAGACAGACTCACATACCTTCCCCAAGTACAGGTGAGTTAGTAAATTTTATTCACGACACAAGTTTCTGTTTATTTTATATTTACTATTCAATCCTTTGTTATTGTTATTTCTTCTTTCAGGATCCTTGGTCCTCTCCACAACTACGATAAATTCGCAGAGGCATTCAAGTGTAAACCAGGATCTCCTATGAATCCTGCAAAAAAGTGTTCTCTTTGGTGATTCAAAGTCTCAAGATAGCACTTAGCATTTATCATGAGAAGACTTTCTTCCTTAGTCCAAAGATAAGGATTATTGGACAAAGAGTAAAGCTCTGTCAGTGGCCAGTCAGTGTAATCCTCCAAGTACTTCCTTAATGATAGATCCACGAGATGTTTTGAAGTTTCTTACAGGTTGTAATTTTTTTTCGTAAGGCAGATTCAGTTAATAGATATAGTTTTATAATTTTGGAAGTTATTTCTTTTCTGCACGAAATAGTTTTCTCATTAAGTACGTTCATTTGTATTTAAGCAAGTAAAATATAGGTTGTTTTAAAAAAATTGAATTTGATTAAAAAAACTGTTGCGTTCTATATCCTAAAACAGTTTTCCTGTCTTCCGTTGATGCCCGATAAGAATGACATTCCCAGGATATCTATTTTGGAACTTTTTTTTGTCTCAGTTGGTTCCTTGTTTATTTGTCTGTTTGAGGAGCTATTATTTCATCGACGCTTGAGAATATGGAAAGCACAAGGCATTAGTGGAACTTGTTAACAAATCTGCAAACCTATAGACCTTTTTTTGCATAGAGAGCTGAAGAGACTCACACGGCAAAACGGAGAAGATTTTGCAGAAGACAGATGTTATTTCAGCAACGATGATATTTCTCTGTTTCTTTGCTTTTAAATAATTCAGAATCGCGAACCACATAAGGAAAAGTGACATCAATCCAGAATGACAACAGTATAAAGATAACGGCATGCAAAAGATCTGGTTTTCCTTTGTCGGTCCGTGTTGTTATTTCCTTCTATAGTTTTCTTAATTATGTAAATTATGCTGATCCTCTTTTTAGTAGCATGTGTGAATCCCTTGTTACGAACTTCGTAGTGCGTTTTACCTGCGTCCAGGTATGTTCTTTTAATTGCTCCTTCGCCTTCGCCCCTGTGGATCATTTTGGTTGGACTAGCTGAGGCGTTTGATGACCGTGTGCAAATCATCTCTTGTTTGGCGTTTTGAGGCATATCTAGGTTGAAGTATTGTTTCTTTTGGAATGGTTTACTAACAATTTAAATGTTCAAAAAGATGCCCATGCTTGAAAGCATGCAGTTTGTTGTTGTTGTTGTTTCATTGTTTGAACTCAAACAAAGTACAAACGCTTTGTCCCACTTAATGCTTGCAAACAAAAGGGTTCGTGAGTTTGTCCCTTTCGCTTTTGAGTTAATTGGACAAGTTAAACATTTTGCGAGAGACAATTTGAGATTCGTGAAGTCAACATCGAGGCGGTGAAAGAGGTCACGAAGTGTTTGTGATCTTTATCAGCTGAAGGGTGAGTAAGAGAGAGACATCTCCAACATCAAAAGGGTAAGTTTTACTTGTGATTTTTAAGGGTATCAAGTTTTTAAATTATGTCTTGGTCGCTAACTGGTCGATTTTGACCACCTTTGGGTATTTTTAAGCTTTAGGTAGGGCTAAGCACAGTTATCGATGTCACTTTTATGTGCTGTAATTCCACAAATTTAAAAATTTAACCGGGGGAAAAAAAGGCTCTGAATTAAGCACACTAACTGTTACTAGATAAAATAAGGGATGATATTTTTCAAAGCCTCCCGGAAGTGGCCAAGCTGCTGAACAAGATTCAAAATGGTGGCGTCCTTAAATTATTTTTTGGCACATTTTGAAATCTCATTTGGCGGTTCTTGTTATAATTTGACGCTAGAACAAATAACACATGGTTTCCATGTACATCCGGTTTTACTGATCATAGCTAAAGCAGGATAATGATTACAAAAGCAAGTTATTCTCGAGTGTAAAATACAAAAGATTATTATATCATTACTGAGGCAGAAGAGGTTTTGCAAATCATAACAAACATCTTTAACAATTTTATTCATTTGTACAGAGCAACAGGAATATATTTTTTAAAGATCCTTATAAACAAGTGTAAGTTGAGGGAGAAGAAGCAAGTAAGAGATATGACCCATTTTGACAGCAAACGGCACAGTTATAAGTAGAAAATGACCAAGAAAAACTCTCTAAGAAATCAATTCATTATGTAAATTCAGAATTGCCTGTTGGTTGGGGTAGACTGGTTCTGAGTGTTGTTTGTTGGAAACTGCTGATGAAGGAACCGCCCCACGTGACTCGGCTGCTGGGCGCCAGAGGACTGAGTCTGTTGATTATTTTGTCCTTGGAATTGGAACGACTGTTGCTTTTGCTAAGAAATCAAATAAAACGCGAAGAAATACATGTTAGAAAGAAGATCTACCCCTTGATGACATGACCCTTGAGATAAACTTAGAACTGCGTATTTCGCTTTTACTTTCGTGGACCTCTCTTTCACCAGCCTAGGGGGGGCCCATTTCTTAAGAGTCAACTTCAAGAGCCCGAAACTGTTCTGTTTTCATTCAAGATTGTGGTTTCAAAAGTTTTTCAAATTATACAATAAAATCCTCTGCTGAAGAAACAAAATTGACTGGTAAGGGTGCCAAAATCTGCTTCTCCATCCTTAAAGTTTGACTTCAAAATATGGCTTCGGGCCCGTTAAGTTATCGGGACTTTCGAGAAACGGACCCCAGGCATAGATAATCAGATATTGACTGATGCAACTTGGATAACTGACCATGCAATAACTGAAAAAGGACACCGGGTTGATAATTCAACAATTAATGTTGTTCTTCACGGATAAATCAACCCTGACAGCAATAAGAATGATTAGACTTTACGTGAGACATCTTACTAAAACGTAGTCCATCATGAAAGTCACGAGAAAAAACAACTGCCTATTCACAGGAATCAAATTTATTGATTTGCGATCAAATTCTCTAAACCAGTTCCATTGGACAAGGAAAGGTTTGGAGAATTTGTTCAACGAAGACATAAGGTTGGAACCAAACGAAGCTGAGGTCTTTACATGTATTTGTGTAACTGGGGAAAGATAGTTGAGTTTGAGAGAGCACGTGATGGTTAACACAGTTTCTTGCAAATGTTATTGATCAACATGCATCGCACAGCGCGTATTCATACAGCGTTTACATGTTGCTGACTTCATTAGCGTTTGAATGTACATTTCAAAAGCAGATGAGTACTCCTTCAAAGTTCAATCAGGAATCAGCTTTGTTTGATATTCTTGGTGATTTTACCACTTAATTTAACTTTTGTAGGCGTGCCCCAATTTCTTGCTGAAAGTAACTAACTTTTCTGTTCCATTCTTGTTGGTTATTGTTTGCTTGTTAGTTTGAGTTTTGCTTTAGAATTTGTTTTTGTTTTGACATGTTTGTTCGTTGTTTAATTGGTTGTTCTTGTTTTATTCCTTTCTTTTGTTCTTTTTGTAACACCACTGCTATCTAGTAATGTTAGAAAGTTAAGCGATGGATCCACGACGAGAAAAGGAAATATTCCAGAAAACACCCTTCCATTACAGATGTTTTCATATCTGAGTCCCGATCGCCTCAGTCTTCCCCCAGACGCAGACGTTCCCCATCGTTTGTCCTGAGTGATTGTCTGCGGGGAAGTGTTTCCATGTACGACTAGAACGATGCAGACGATCAGAACGATACAGACGATCAGAATGATGTAGACGATCAGAACGAAATTAGGCTCTTAAATGTACCTGTGCGGCTATTAATCTGCAATGTTTAAGTTATAGGTTAAAAGAAAAACGCGTGTCAGTGATGAAAATGCAGCTGCGAAGGTTTCAATTACTAATCACGTGCGTCAAGGAAACCTAGGGGCTCGATTCAGTGGTGCCCCCAGATAACACAGAGAACAGTCCCTATCACTGAAACAGTGACGTCATCATACATTACCTGAAACTGTTCATTGGTGTGCGCAGAGACAACGCGCACTCTTTTAGCACTCGGCTGTCCGTTAGTGTCCGAGTTCTCTTGCTTGCCTGGGTTAGTCTGGAAGTGTTAATTCAAATGTTGGCCGGGCTTAGCGAGATAAAGACACTGTAATTTTCACTGTGTACCTCGTCTAATACTGGCCTGCTACTGTCAATGTGGGGAAGGGAATGTGATTTGTTAGAGTGAGTTGTGGCTACATGCATGTGCAGACTGAAAAACACTATACGATGTGATGTTAGCGGAAATCACTCCTGGGTTATTTTCTCAGGTAACTTGTTTTACAATTGTTCCTGTTGCACAGTGTGATAACTGTAACTTGGATGAAGTTCTGCTGATGCAGGATACGCCACAGTATATAACAGCCGGTCAGATTGACATGTATATCAAAACAACTAACATTTATGAAAATATACGACTAAAAGGAAGGTTTGTACTAATTTAAACGCATGGAAATATTCCCACTCAAGAAATACTCAATTTTGTGTATATTTTTTCTAACACTTTCTCATACTTGGGATGTCTGACACCTTTACATGACCTTTCACAACTGTTAAGTAGGTGAGTATTCTGCGACCCAAACTGAATATCACTTAATGTGGGCATAATTGTACCCTATACGCGAAAATACTCAGTTTTCTCGGTAATGGTTTGTAAAGGTATCAGTGCACAGTCAAGTCGTTTGATAAAGAGAAGCTAATGCACTTCAAATATTGGCCCAATATTGGACGATTATCAACAAAATCATCTGACAATATTGTGATGCCAAAACAACGAGGCGCATTAGCCCTTTCCAGCATATACCCAACGTTGGTTCAATATGTCGACAGTATCATCGAGATGTAGCTTCGTCTTTTATCAAGAAAGCTGCACGTAGGATAATTCCGTGTGTAGTTAATCACCAAATGTTAGTCATTTTGTGCTGATCAAAAAGTTATAAGGTAATGATTCCTATCCTTTAACAACGGCATCCTATTAATTTTGCTAAGGTTGATGCGAGGTTGTAAGATCAAAGAATTTCATTACCTTTGCAGCGCTGGATTTGGAATCGCTATCATCATCATTTAGAAATTCTCGTTTAGGATAAGGAATCGTCATTCCTCCAAAGGCACTGAAATAAGACAAACAAACCTATCATTCAGTTCACTGTCTTCTTCTTTTCCCTCAATAGTGCAGCTAATGAACACGTTTAGCCGCAATTGGTTGAAAGCACAAGAAACATTATCAAGACAGCATCACATGTACTGTTTATTCAACCTGGTGGGCAAAAGAAGTTTCTAATTACTCCCCGACCCCACCCCCCTTCTCCTAAAAGCCCCTTCCCGCCCCCTCTCACCTGGACTAAAACTATACAGGCAGCTTTTCAGTACAAGACATACTTATATTTGAAAGTGTGTGTCAAAGAGCGTTTTGAATATCAAAGAAAGACTTACTTGTATAACTAACAATAGATTTGCAACAATTAACAAGAAAACTCGTAAACCAAATTTGAGCCGTTGAAAATCTTTTTCTGCCCCCCCCCCCCCCCCCCCATTTCTCTTTGATATGGGGCCCCGGAAATACACCAGCCCCCACCTCCCGAAGGCTTATCGTAGGGGTTTAAAGTACTTACTCTGGTGTTGGTAGCGGCTCTTCTTTGAAGTAAGGGTCTTGCAAAGCCTGGTCGGAGGTGATTCTTTTGTTTGGGTCCATTACTAATAATTTAGCCAGCTGTAAAATTATAAAAATGTCAAATTTTTATACTTTTATTCTAGACTTCCCTGCAATGTAGGAATATTTTGGTGAGCGAGCGATTCGCGACGTATTTCTACGTGAAAATTTTTCATTTTTACTGAGAAAATGGACGATAAGCAAGAGGAAAACAGGGAGGCGTTTTTCGGTTAACGTATACGTGAGCGGTACTGTAGGTTCATTAAGCTAACTTCTTTCCTGACAGACACCTTCACTGCAAGATATACATAAAGGAAACAACGGCTCATCTTCTTCCAGCAACATTAGGATACATGTTATCTCCACACCTTCACGTAGTTATCACATAAGACGTACAAGTAACTTAAAGATACACACATACATGCAGCACCTAAGCAGCTTGGAGAATAATAAATAAAACAGTTGCAACAGCATCTCGTATATGCATTACGCTTTTACATTCGCGTACATAAAAAAGTGTCAGTTATAACCTCTAAAGCAGTCTGTGCGTACAGGATACCAAACAGTAAAGACGTTAACGTCTTACCAGTTGAAAGGCTCTGCTTTCTTGTTTGACTTTGTGTTTCTCCATATATTTCCATAGACTTGCATTGACATAACTGGAAAAAAAAAACAACAGCAACAATAAAAACACTTAACTGATAGTCCTATTACTTGGTGCTAGGAAAAGCGGTGTACTTGATGTACGGTACGGTAATAAATTTTGCATACAAATAAAGCACCAAACACTTAAACTAGTCCATGGAGCTTCTTCTTGTGGTTCAAATATAGCATATCTTCTCTGATAAAAAAATATTACAATTTCCTCGATTGCGATTGGTTAAAAAAAACTCCTATTTTCCATTAATTCACTTGCCAGGTTGTTATCAGACAGTTATTGGACAGTTCAATGAGCCAATCACACTCAAAGTTGTTGTACTGTTTAAATCAACCAATCTAATTCAAGGTTGTAGTTTGAATCAACCAATCACAACCATTTAAAAAACTACCCCTCCTTTGTCAGTCTTTTAATGCAAATTTTCCCTTTCTTTCATAACTTGCCTATTCTTCTTTTCACAGAAATTTCAATTTTTATGATTAAGTGATAATAAGACTCTGTGTTGTCCAATTTGGTCTGTAATCATACTCATGATGAATGAATCAGACTCCTGCTGTGCAGTTGCCTGATTTTGTCAATCACTCGTAAGATTACAGACTGAATTGGACTCCACTCAGTCCTATTACCATTACACATACCATGCTGGCTTGACCAAGAATAACTCATGACTTGCATAATATTGCATAATAATCAGTTAAAATGAACACCATCCTTACTTAGCTTTTCTGAAGTCTTTTTGCAGTGTACCATGTTCTGGCATTTTTCTAATGTCCTCCCAGTCTTTTTCTGAAGGAAAAAAATTTATTTATTGATTGATTTATTTATTTATTTATAATAATTACATTACAATACAAAGTGATCATTTGGAATTTCATGTACACACAGGTCTGAATGTTATGGGCATGACACTAGGTCAGATCTGACCAGAAAAAACTTGCCCCTTCATGAAGATCTCACCTTGTGGAAATCCCATCACGTTAAAAATTCTATCCAGCTGTTCATGGTGATATGGATTGCTTGTCTTGATATCTTCTTGGCGACAATGGAATATTGGTTCACACGTCAACAACTCAGCAAAAATACATCCTATTGCCCATATATCTGGAGAAAGTGTGCAATGGAAAGAGCTTGATGGTATAACTACATGTGCAATATCTAGTCCTTGTATGATACCAAGACACATGTACTTATAGACTTGCCAAATGGCAGATAATTCCATTTTAAACTGTACAGCAAACCCAAGATGTTACATGTTATGCTCATCAATTCTATATAACTTAACACCCTCACAGGCTAGGAGCAAATCAATTAATTCAACATAATTATGAAGAAACTTGAAATTAAATGGAGAAACTTGAAGTGAAATGGCCATCAGTAAGAAGAAAATCTACAAGTAGTTACACACAAAAATGATTTCTCCCCCAATAAATACTACAAACTGCACATGCCCTAAAAGCTGATGCAGTTTTTTAAATTTTAGACAATTTTATTTAATCAAAGGTACCCTCAATCATTTGATTACCGCCAACAGTGGTGAGTCAAGAATCAAATAAAAAAAAGTTCTTGCCTCAACTCACTTTAAGCCACCACATATTGTAAAAAAGGTTCTAAAGAGTTCCAAAATATTTCAATCAAATAGAAACATTGGTAACTTTCATCCACAGCTATATTTTGCATACCTATAGCTTTTGTGTAATGTCTAGCACCAAGCAGTAACTCAGGGGCTCTGTACCAGAATGTAACCACCACTGGATCCAGATCAGCAAGTGGTTTTAATGGAGCATTGAACAGCCTGGCAAATCCCATGTCAGCTGATGAAATAACACACAAATAGATAAATAAACAATAGCCTCTGTTTGGTGCAAAAATATGCAAGATGCATGTGCTGCATTTAAACCACCCATGCACAAGCAAAAGTATTTGATGGATCATAATGAATCTTGTAGGACTTTTATGGTTTAATGCCAATAACAAAGTTGTACTGTTGTACAAAGTTGTATTTTTTTCTTTTGAATTCATGAAAGGCTTTGGTGATTTTATCAGCATACATTGTAACTCTAGTTAAATTCCCTTTTTTGTTTTTAACACATGTAAGTGACCTGCTTTGTTCTTCAGTCCAAGGTTGAAATGGTTTTTTTTTATGAGCTTCCTTTGTGAACTTACATGTATATCACTAAATATCACAAAAACATTTGCCAGAGCAACATGTTTATACCTTGAAATTCCACCCTAGAATTGTTAACAACTGTCTAATGATTTGTAAAATCAATTTTCTATAAAAATTAATGTACATCACCAACGTTTCTACAGATCAATATCAGTATCTGGGCAACTGCCCACCTACCCCTCCCCTAACTCAACAACAGTCAATTGACAACAAGTTAGGGTTAATGTTGGGTTAGGGGAGGGGTAGGTGGGCAGTTACCCAGATACTGATATTGATCCATTTCTACTAACCAATCTTCACTCTTCCCTTTTCTGGCCCCTCACCCATAACAAGGATATTAGCTGGTTTCTAAAACAGTGAACAAAGGAAAAAAAAAAAAACAAGTTACAGCTTGATCTAGATCTTAACCAGCTGTGCACATATCCTAGCGGATGTTTCCTTTAAATAATAGACTTAAATAAGACTTTGGCAAGTCAGTGAATATTCACATTCCCCTCCTGGTCAATATCCTGCCATATGTGCTTCTTGAAAAGCAATCTCAAAAACATATGCTTGCAGCATATCAATGAAAACAACAGGCATTTATCCTTAACATGGGGCATGCCTATGATAGATTAGGTTTGTTACTTGTTATTCTATCAAATAAAAAGCGGTTAAATTTTCAAGAAGGAAAAAATATCACCATCAGTCTGACTGATCTGAAATGTTTGAAACTAAGAACAACTTTTAACCCTATAACTCCCATGAGTGACCAAGACAGAATTTTTCCTTACAATATTGTACAATAAGTGATGGGAATAAATAAAAATATAAATTTGGGGATAATTAGTTGATCCAATACTAAATTCTCTGAACTAACATTGTAAGAATTGTATGGTTGGGAGTAAGGAGAATTACAAATTTGATCTTGGAGTTAAAGTGTTAACTGAAACATTTTCACCGCTGTGTATTTCTTCTTTCAAGTCAAGTGAGTGAAATGTTTGAGGTTGTGGTAACCACTAATGGAAAAATCAAATTTTATTTTCCTTTGGGCCAGATAATGTATTTTAATACAAGATCACCTCTTGAAAAACAGAAAGTGTAATTTACCACAAAATTGCATGTAATTTACTGCAAAACACGCTTGTACTTAACCCTTTAACTCCCAGAAGTGATTAAAAAGTAACTTCTCCTAATCATATCCATACATTATACAACAAAAAAGTTATGAGAATTCTCAAACTTATCAGGTTGAAGTTGTTGTCTTGATCCAACAACAAATTCTCTGAACTAATTCACAAGGAAATGTGTAGCAGCTGGAAGGGAGACTTAACATTGGGTCTTGGGAGTTAAAGGTTAACAGCATGCAATGGGATGTTCTCATTATAGATAGTTACCAAGTCTCTATGTAGAACCCAGTTAGAATGAAGATAATGGATGCCATCCAAGATCTGATAAAGCAAAGACTTAACCATCCCTTTAGGAACAGGAACAGCCTTTTTTTGGGCTTTGGATGCTCTATGATATTTGATGATGTGCTTTGGGAAAAGATGAAAAAAAAATACAACAGTTTGACACACAATCAAAAGCATACACTTTTTTGTGTTCACTGAGACTAACATCATGGTACATAGTGCATTTGGCCACAATCTCAAATTGTAAACGTCATATAAAAATGGTAAAATTTACCCCCTTCTTGGTACTACCTCAAATCACTTGGAATTTGTGAAAAATCAGCTGATAAAGGATTGCTCTACCAGTTTAAAAATTCATTTTTTCAGTGTAACTGTTGTCCTTAAAATAAGGAAAAACACTGGGTTATGAGCTACATGTAATCAAATAACAGCCCAGCCAACAGCTGTATGTTGACCAATATTTGTTAAACAAATTCAAAGCTAAAAAAAAAGGGTTTAAAACTCACCCACAGATCGTGCTCTGCAAAATCAAAAAGAAGCCAAACTTTTCTATCGGCATGGGAAAGGAAAACGCGTTGCAATGCAATCACATTCGGATGCTTCAACTCTCGGAGAAGCTGAATAAAAAAATACATGAAAGCATTATCAGAAGGGTTGATTACAAAAATTTGATAGCTGATATTCAGTTTTGAAATTTTGGAAAAGGAAAAATTAAACCCAAACTGGTTCATGAACACATGCGCTCGATTACTTCGAATTTGTGATTTCACTGATTTGCCGACAACATAAATTTCTTTTACTCACTGCTATCTCGCGGCAAGCTGACATCGAGATCCCAGTTCCTTCGATCTGCTTAAGGGCGAAATATTTCCCATTTGGACTAGCAAGAAAAGCAAACAAAACCAATAAGACAACTGTAAAATAACGATTTGATGTAAACAGCCTCGAATGCAAATGACATAATTTTTGTTCTTACCAATCTTTTTGTTTAGCTTTGTAAACATGCCCATAAGTTCCTCGACCTACTTTGCAACCTTCAAAATCAAATTTATCCTCTACTCTTTCCCTCTGCTCATTCGTTTTCAGTTTGAATTCAAAGTCCATGACTGGAAGACAAACACTTCTTTCAGGGACCAACATAAACGGCCGCCATATTTTTGATGGCTTTGGTGAGCCTCGATTTTGTGTTACCTTTCTACGCAACATCCAGCGGTGTTGCAAGCCATCAAAACAGTGTTGTGTCTATGTGAAATTCTAAATAAATCTACAGATGTAATCGGTACAACCGTGTGCTCAATACTTTCAAAAACAAGTAAATTTTCTCAGCAGAATCATACTTTGCAGTTTCCTTCCATGAAGGAAGGCTTTCAAATCAACAATATTTACAAAATTCTCAATGCAGATTGGTTGCTCCTTCAAGTTGTTATCGTTATTTGTAATAGTTGTTTGTTCCTTAGGAAGCGTCGCCGTTTAGGTCTAAGTTAGGTCTAACCATAAGAAATATGAAAGACCCCATATATGTCTAGTCCATAGCGAATTTGGAATTTTACACTCTAGCCTCCCATCCCCGGCAAATCCACTCACCCACTGTCTATACCCCGCTAAGTACTGCTAGTTCCGGGAAAGATTCATCCTTGGTTCCGGGAATTAATTGTTCAATTCATAACAAGTATGGCAGCATTTGCATTCGCACGCACACTGGATTTGCTTACTCACGATATCATTCAGAAGTGCGAATCTGTCAAGGAAAGTAACGCAACCACAAGAAAGAAGAAAAGATGGTGCGAGGTTCTAGAACAAAACATAGAACGAATCTATCCAAATCGAAAACTTATTTTGGTTGGGTCTTCAACAACTAGCTTTACAATCGAGGGTTGCGATGTCGACTTGACCATCATTCGGACGGATAGCCCACCGTTCTACGGATTTGAGTCGGGACTGCAGATTCTGAGTCGAATACGAGATGCTTTGATCGCAAGAACGTCAATAAATACTGAGGTAAAATTTCCAGTCGGTCAGATTTGTATTTTTTGGGGTACTTGTATGTATATACAGTCATTAATCATCATTTTTTAGCTATCAGCAATGTCTTGCATAATTCTGTCCTGCTTGTAAGCATTTATACATGTTAATATTGTCGTTTTATATGCGATGTACCAGTTGGAGGTAAATTGGAGTCTTCTTTCAGGATTAAGATTATCACGCCGTGACTTTCGATACTTCATGTTTGGACTTGCTTTTGACCAAGGCTGACAATATTTAACTCGTGAACTTACGTACTTCGTCTCAACAAAATCCTTTCCAAATCATGCAAGGGAGATCTTTAGGAAACTTAACCAGTTTATAAACTCGTGAGCTAATTTCAGTGAAAGAAATCCTATTAGTTTTAACTACTGAAATATTACGATTTATGACAACGACAACATACTGATTCTCTCACAATTCCATCACTTGCAACAATGATGTGCAATCATTTCATGTCAGGTTTTTGCAATTGCTTGAACAAAGTGCTATTTCATTGTAGGCTCAATAGACACTAACTCTCATTTCAAAGCAATTGATTCAATGTACTTCACACCAAGTCAACTTTTAAGTTTTTGTTAGTTTCCGGGTATCGTTTCTCGCGTGACTTTCACTGATTTCCTAGTTATTTGCATTAAATTTCCTTCTTGGGAACTACAATTCTTTCTCTCTGTTTTTTATTTGAATCTCGAGGTATCTAAAGCTTTTCTATCGTCTAAGCTGCCATAGCACATCGAAGTATTCACATAGAACGAGGGCAAGAAGGTAAAATATACATAATAGAAAGTTCGAGTGAAATTACAAACCCGCGAGTATTCGACGCGCGCCTTTTTCTTGGATCTTGCTCTCACGTTGGAAGCCACACCTCGGTGGTCTAGCGCCAGTATGTACTCATTTTAATATATGATAAATTTTCACGATATATTTTCACTAAGGGAACGTAAAAATTGCGGTATAAGTCATGAAGTGCGTCATAGTTGTCTTCGACAAAGCGGTCTTATTATGTGTCAAGTGAAAATGGCAGAATAGTAATTTAATGAGAAAGCTAGCAGACCTCACTTAGACCTCTTTGCTTTTCTTGGCAAGTCTTCTTATAATCTTGAAACTAAATTAAAAGCGATTTGTTCGAGGACACGTCGTAGAGGTATACAGCCTGGTTCAGGAAAACATATCTCGTTGAATTCGGTCTTGCTGAGGATTCTTTGATCTTGAAAATGCGATTATTGATGCCTTTTCTTTCTTTATGATCATTGAACCGTTATGGTGCAAGTTCGGTGTGCATTGTATAGTGCCATTGCGAATGCGTGTAATGCACAAGGTAAGAGCAGATGCTTATCAATCGGGGCTATGAAAATGAAACACTCTTACCAGCTCGATTTGCGTCAATGTCATATTGAGTAAAACTATTAATATTCAGTTTAAACTTTTCAATGCATTTTAGTCCATTTTTGATGCGGTTAGAAAGCCTATCTTCTTCCTCTTTGCACGACCTAGAAATTTAACGCATCGTTTGATACAATTTCAGCTGATCAGTTCTGCAGTTGTTCCCATATTAAAACTCAAAGACCGCCACGAAGGACTTGAGGGAGATATCAGTGTTGATATCCAGAATTCCATATTTAATACATATTTGCAAAAGTGTTATGGTAGAATGGATCCCAGAGTCACTCCGTTAGTGGTGACCGTCAAGCACTGGGCGCAAGAATCAGGAATCACTGGAGCGCACTACCACAAGCTTTCTGGTTAGTAACGTCACTGCTTACCAGGAGAATTATTTTGGGATAATTGTGGATGTTGTTGTTAATCACCGCTCTGATTCACCATCTTGAGGCCTGCGTTATTATTAAAATTATTATTAATTTCATTATCATCACTATTATACAATACCAAGAGAATTCCCATAATTTTCTCTTGACAATACCTAAAGATGGTTCACACTACTAATAGCACGTTTTTATTTCCAATTACGGTACTAACAAAACGAAAACTCAAAAGCATTCACATCTCTCGCAATACATTTATTCTATTAGCTCTTCGTTCAGTATAATACGCAATTACTCAACAGTAGAATTTACCACTTACAATTTCACTACCATATTTCTCCTTTCCCACTAACGGCGGTCTTATCACGTTGGTCCACAAGCTTAAGAAGTCTTATTTTACCGCGACTACAGTAAGATTAAGACACTTTGAAAGATCACATAGCTTTAAGAAAGCTGGGTTAATTAAGGCTGGCTCCTTAAATATCCTTGTTAAAAATTGCATGTCTTATTTCAGTTTCCTTTTTCTTTCTCTCAAAAAGGTTTTGCCGTAGTGCTGTTGGTTATTTACTATTTACAGAGAGGCTGTAGTCCGCCTGTCCTTCATTCCCTACAGGATTTGAATCCAATACACTTTACCACTACTGCAGCCGCCAGCATTACTGCAGAAAAACTGATGAGCGAATCTCTCCCAGCGGTTGTTACTTCGTATAATTCAGCTAACACAGCAACCCTTGGGGAGCTGCTTGTGGGATTTTTCAATTTTTATTGTAACTTCGACTGGCACCAAGTATTATCTGTTCGTCTTGCCGGCCCAAGAAGAGTACCTATCGATAAAAAGTGGACTCGTCCTTACATCCGAATCGAAGATCCTTTTGATCAAAAAAATGTCACACGCGCTGTGTATGAGTTCTCAGGATTCAGTGACATTAAGCAGGCGTTCAACACAGCCAAAACGAGGCTTGCATATGGTCAATGTCGTTTACATGAAATATTTTAGTTTCAATATGCACCCCGGAAGTAAAGATTCATTTGAGTCTTGACTCATATCACACACTCATATGAGTATCTCTTCGATCAAAAACTGAGACCTTTTTTTTAAGAGGGAAATGAGTGTCTGAACTGTTTAGTTAACAAAGACACAGCTGGTCAAATAGTAACCCTGCTTCATTGACAATTTGTGGTATAAGTTACTACAAAACTCACCAAGTGCAAGTCAATAAATTGTGGTGAGAGTCCTCTAAAGAAGTTTCCTCTCAATTGATCTTCCTTCCAATAAGTAAGGGATAACGGATTTGAAGGAACGAGAGTTGACTCCCAACCGTTCTGATTTAAGTAGGAACTTCTTACAGAAGTGGTGATAATCAAGTCAGTCTTTTCAGAATTTCACTAAAAAACCTTGTTGGTATTTCATCGATCTCGTGGCTGTTGTAATAATACCTTGAAATTTTCCAAAACATTTTTCACTTAAAGCAACTGATGATGTCAATACCATAACTTCGGCTCTATCAAGAAACAATCGTTTGCATGACTAAGCAATGGAGGAAGGTCTCAAATAAGAGCGATGGTATCACAAAATTGACCGCATTAATGAATCAAACAAGGTGCATAAGGCAACACAGCAAGTTTGGCTACAAGCCTACAAAAGTGCCCTACTCTACTCTAACATATAAACTGAGTAAATCGTTTCTTGGCACTTGTCGCATGCTTAATATTAAGTAATTCATTAGTTCGAAGCTTGTTTTCGTGCTGTTTCCCCTTCCTACGTGATTTGCGACAAAAATTTTAGTCCTACGATTAGGATTTATTTAGTAACATTGTGATCGCTAAATTATTTGAGACTTTAGGGAAAGACTCTAGATACGTTCATATCTGGATACCTTCCAGACCCTTTTGGCATATTATACTATGAGCAAAAGTCGTTGGAGATTTAAGCAGAGTACTTCAGCCTGAAATGAAGCTTAACAACAGGTTGTTATTGTATCAGTTAATTTCGACTTTATTCTAACTTTTCAAATAAACATTGACATTTTTTTTGCTCACCTTCAAGGTAACCACTGTTGGGGTATCAAGATGACATTACATAAATTAATAGTTTTGTTTTTAACTCTACTCATTCACAGCATGTTTTTTCATGTCTGATTTGTACGATAAAAGAAACCTTCTATGAATATATATACAAGTTCGCACACGCTGCAACTTTAACGAGTGCAATTTACTTTAATCTATACTCCAACTCAGCAAATGGTCCTCCTGAAAGATCACTAAAAAAAGAGATGGTAAGGTCATCATGTTCTTTGTGGGAGACTCCATCTTCTCCATACCAGGTTGGCGGACCTTCAAGACTGACGTAGAAAAAGTACTGTGCATCTGCTTGCAAAGTAAGACTAGGATTAAATATAACGCGAATGCCGTGATAGTTACCCATGTCACTCAGCATGGGCATAGATGTAAAAATGTCTGTCACAGAAGCCAAAAAATTAACCTTGATATCCGCGACTTCCAGAGATACCTTATATTCATTGTTTTTACTACCAAATAGGCGAACGGCTTGAAGTTCAATGGTCTTGTTAACCGAAAGAGTCATTCGATCAGTCGAGAAGAGATCACCATGGCCGGCGGGATCTTCCAGCCCGAATCCTAATGCTGTGTACATGCTTATTCGTGAGTTTCCCCCACTTCTTTTCGTTTCAAGAAATCCAACTGGATTAGGAAGCACGCCATTAAAGTACTTCATTATGTCGTAGACTTCTTTAGGGGTCAATATCTCACAGTCAAGAACAACCCCTGCGAACTCTTTCTCTTCCATGACCGGAAAGCGAATATTTGCAACAACCCTTTCTCCAAGGATTTTCCTTTTCACAGACCCTTCTACTGCCAGGTTCTTCTTTTCACATTCTCTTCCGGCCCAGCAGTCCACAGCTTTAAATAACTCCACTTCTGTAACATTCAAAGACTCTCTCTCCACTAATTCCTCCAGTAGAGATTTTTCGATTGTTGTGAAAGCATCCGATTTCATAGCTTCGTCTCCATGTTCATCGATCACTTCCCAGCATTTGTCCACCAGATTTTTTTCTTCGTAAGTCTGTGCTTCTGGCAGGACATGAAACACATTTGATGCATCAAGATTCTTTCCTAAGAAATCTGTGCACTGGTCAACAAGAGAAGGAAGCATATATTTCTTCGCTAAATACAACACTTGCATGACATTGTCGGCGTCCAAGTTCACTTCATCGCTGTAAATGAAGCGAAACAACTCCAGCAAGCTTGGACACTCGCAGTAAGAGGAGTTGATGGAATTCGTCGTCTCTGCTAATTCACCGAAGAACATGGCGTAAAATACTGGGCTACTGATCGCCAACACGAACTTGTGAGCTGGAATCGTCTTCATACTTTCACCCCCGCCCTCAGGGTCTCGCACAATAAACTTCACATCGCTTAAGAGCTCGTTGTTAAACATAAACTTGCATCTTTCCCTGATCGTATACCTCTCTCTCTCGCTCCAATGATCTTTGCTGCCTGTACCGAGAGACATACTTTCTTGTATGCATTCAAACAGAGTCAGATATTGATGAGAACGTTTCGTTCTGTCTGCTGTATAAATTGCGACTAAACAAAAGAAAGTCGCGAGTGAGGCAAAGACATGCGCTCATGGTCACTCGAGTGTGAAATGTATTGCTTTTCATCGCGGGCTCAGACTAAACTCTGTTTCTCTCTGAAAGGGAACTCTGTGTTCTCTGCTTGTCGTCAAAGATAAAGTCAAGGTTTTTAAATACAAACGTGCATATCTCTGTAGGTGAAATAAAAAATTTCATTTACCGCTGTATGTTTTTTTTTAATGAATCTACTCTTGAGGAGTACCTGAAGAAGTACTGTGGATCACAAACGTGTGAGCAGAAATAGGTTTTATACTTTAACTTCCGCCTTCAGCATCTCGCACGACAACATTGACACTGTCGAAGGGAAATTTTTTTAATACATTTTTTCGGTGAACTCAATCTGTCACACTCTAATGATTTTGCCCAATACATCGACTGACAAACTTACCTCATCGTTTTTTTAACTGAGTCAGTTGAAAAAGACCGGTCCGCTTCGTTCACGTATGTTAAATTCAACGTGTATTTGGTAAGCTTCTTCTGATTTACTCGTTGAACTACATGACAAACCTTCGACACAATAGATCAAGTATGTTAATGAACCAAACCAAAACCAAAACATTTCAATAACTCAACGATGTTAGGGAGGGGTAGCTAAGTCACATGTCCAATCTCTTGGGGGCTCTCACGATTCGTCCCTTGCAGGCTCTGGCCCCAACAAGGTGACGGCGAAAAGGAATTTCCTCACAATTACTTACCTACTCCTCAGAATCATTCATCCGTCCTTTTTTTTTTTTGTTTGTTTGTTTTTTTTTTAAAGGGAAGGTTCATATTTTTAACGTACGGGATGAAAAGGGTTGACGTAAAAACTGCAGCCGCTAAACACTGAGAGCCTTGCTTACATTTGACACTGGCCCAAACTTCACAGATAAAACCAAGGCAGTTAGAGGAAGTGTGGTTTTCTTCCTATCTCTTTTGTACGGATTATAAAGTCACTGTTACGCACAATAAATACAGCAAATCGAAATCATAATAATAGCATAACTGCTTTTTAGAATGGACACTTTTGCATGTTCGCAAGTACAGTAGTTTATAATAGCAATCCTCGATCTGGCTGTAATCCTTAAAATTTAGTTTAGATTACTGAATATGATTAATAATAGTACATTCATTCAATTCAAGAAAATTATTCATAACCCCTGCCCTGCGAAACTTGTTCATTATTTTATTTGCTCATTTCCCGCCTCGAGCTGCTGCTCATTAAGAGTTGTATAACAGAGGAAAATATCAATAGTGACATATTCTACGTCCTCAAAATTGTTGCTGAGATTGGTGCACAGAAATGAAATGAAAACTTTCGCAACCAAGGATAAATCTCATCTGAAGGAATATCCAGAATTTTTTTTCTTTTTTTTTTTCATCTGAAAATCTCCATACTAAATACGATTACTGGAACGTTGGTCATTGTTATGAGACAAAACAAGAGCTACGTCATAGAAGGTGGAGCTATAAATTTCAAGGAGGAACGGAGAAATCGAATGCATTTCTTTATTAAGTGAGGCAATCCGCTCTTTCCAGATTTCTCATAATACACTTTGTGATCCAAAATTTTCAGTTTATACAAGCCTGAGTCTTAATATTTATTGACACATACACGTCTAAGAGGATTTTAAACTTCTAAAAAAGAGGCTTGGAAATTGTAGAAGTTATGAATTGGCATCCAGAAAAGAATGAGCTGTATTTGACTGAATTAATATATTTCAAGGAAAGCTCTCTAATAATTAAACTGCTATTTATGTCAAAAATGAACCATCTAAATCCTCCGTCCGAGGGAAAAAGTAAGTAAATGAAATAATTCAGTGGGATCTTGTGATAATTGTGGATTGCATTCACACCTCAATTTCAGGGGATGCGCACTTTGTCCCGACTGAAAATGTGCTCCCATAACCAAATTGAATGTCATTTTATGGAGTAGCTTTCTGTAATTCGTTGTACCGATTGCAAGAAGTTTCCTGCAGTAGTCATGATCTCATGCAAAGCGTATTATCATCCTCCTATCCTAGCTCCTGAGGAACAAGGAATCTGAATCTCCCTTCCTAGTTTGTTGGAGGGAAGCTTGATTCTTTTCCTCATATTTCACTGACACCGTTCGCCATACCGGGGTGTCTAAACTTTCTGAAATATCGGGGTTCCACCAGTGCTCAATAATGAGTCAAAGAAAGCTCTCTTGTATAATTGCTTACTTAATCAAAACTATAACAAAATTCTCGAACGCGATTGGTTATCACCAGCCCGATTTGAGCAATAAAAGGACAGTGTACGCGTCATGCTTGTAATTGGACAACGTAATAGGATAGGGGACACGTCATGCCTGTGTAAATGGACAGTGCACGTTCTGTACGCGCGTTGTTGTGGCCCATTTCGCCGAGTTAACGTTGTTTTTTTTTTAATGAAAACGTGTAACCAATGTCTAGTTTCTTTCTTAAATTTTGTGATAGTTATGATTAATTGGTATCAGAAATTCGCGTCGTCCAGTTCTGTCTGTAATCATACTAATGATTAACAAATCGAACTCCCGCTTCGCGATCATCCGATTTTGTCAATCGCTAGTATGATTACAGACAGAATTGGACTCTACGCATTCCTATTACCGCTGGCTATGTGAATGTTGGATGACGAGTCCTGAACAGGATGCAGTCGTTTAAATATTTAGTAGTTAAATCATGTAATGTGTTTCTCCTTGTGTCGGTTATCATTCCATTTCAAATCAAAAGTAGTATACATATACCAGCGTTCTGTTACAAATACTGCAATTTGATTAGCTTGGCCGCTCGCTATCTAATCCGTGATAGATAGCGGGTTAAGTGTGTGGCCTAACAGAGTGCAGTTGTAAATAAAAATTTAAACATAAGCCATTTTTTGACAAGGTTTGAACGACTGGTAGATTTATAATGAAACAACTATGTTATTTGGTCTTGATTACTATGCGAGGATATTATTTCCGGCAATGCCTGCGCCAATTATCACGCGATTAAAACCCGGGCGCATAATCGAATCGTTGATCATAGGAATTTCTAAGTATAGTTATAAGTTACTTAACTATACGCTCACGGCTGTGGCTAAATGAATATATACTTCTTTGCCCTTCTTGAGCTTTGTTTTCCAAACTCACAGGAGGGTTTTTTGGGGCCGAAAATTGCATCTTAATGTACGGATGCCAAGACAACATCTGTTCATGTACTCTTTTCCAAGCCATGCTAACTCCTTTCGCCAATGACCTCCTTACGATTTGTCTTTTGTTGTTGTTGCACTAAGGGCGATGGCGTTGAAAATTTCCAAACGAAGCCGAGATTCTAAGTGTTACGTATCTGAACCACTAATTATGTCATGTTTAGATTGTGCACACAACGCATGTCAACGCTTTCGGAATGTCCGTGTTCTGAGGACAGTAAGATTTATTGCACTTGTACGCAACAAACTGTATGAACGGGCCGTTTGTATCAGTGGTATTGGTACCAGGTATACCATCCGCGTCGTAATCGACACAGATGTGCTCCGATCTTGCAATTCCACCCTGTTTTGTCATTAAAACTCCGTGATACATTTTAAACCAGAGTGGGTAACACGTATTGCGTCCCGGAGTGACGAGTGTGGCTGAACGTTTTTCGCGCCTGCACACTGCGCAAGGGACCTGGAACATTTCGAGTTCTCTGAAGTAACTTGGATCGATTTCCCTGAACAACTTGCATTTACTTGGATACTGATTGCAATTTTCCTCATTAAACGGTCTGAAAACGCTCATATTCGTGCCGAATCGAACGGGTGATAAGTAAAGTCCACTTGTCATGTGTCTTGTATCAGTATATTCAAAGCTGTCAGGTACACACATATATTCTGAACCAACGGCAGGATTGGTTTGTGAATGTAAGGTAGCCACTCTTCCTACGATAAAACATTTCAATAAATGTTAATACTTTATCTCGGTACCTGGTCTTGAAGACGGACTGGGGCATAGGAAAAGACCATAACTAGAAAAAAAAATCAGACGACACTTTTTTTTTTCAGAGTGAACAAGCCGAAGCCTGATGTGTGCGGTTACTATCTTGTATGCAAAAAAACAGACACAAAGGAATATAACCTGAACCTTGTTTTTAGATGTGGAATCTGGCACAAAGAAAACGTCTGCACATCATCACACATTTTTTTAATACTGACGTGTTGTAGATGAAGAATTTATGGGTAGCATCTTTAACGAAAAATGGACAGAAAAAATGTTCTTTGACCACTCAGAGTGACCAGGATCTAATTTCTCCATACAGTAGGACTCCGAAACGCATATAAGGGGCACAAGAATAAAGGAGATGATTACCACCAGAAGAAGCTCTTAATTTCTTAGCAAATTCTCCTTGTCAGCACCTTAGGAAATGTATGTTGAACAGTATGGAGAATATGCATACTGATGTTTGGGTGTGAACTGTTCATGTCGGTCATTATCAATCAAATCAAGTGTTTGAGTAAGATGACCACAACTGATTATTTTTCGGTAAGAAAAAAAAACCTTAAGCTAATAAGCTATTCTGTTCTGATCTCCTGTTTTCCGGACAAAGCATTGATGTGTTAAAGAAAAGGTAGCCATCTATCATTTGCGGAAGTAAGAGGCTTGAAATTGGGGACGATGGGGATTTACATCTGGTTCGGTGAATAAAGCAAACAGAAGAGCCGTTAACTGACCTGAATACACAGTGTATATATCTGATTCGTCATCGCATTTTGACTTTCCCCAGTGAGTGTAGATGGTTGTCCGTTTTCGATTTGAGCCTTTTTGGCTCAACGTCATTTGAGCGTTGAGGTTTTCCATGCCTTGGCTGGACTTTCTATTAAGTGTCGGTTTGGTGGAAGGCTTACTTGTTGAAGTAGTTCTATCTCCTTTTCGCTTATTCTTTAAAAGACCTGTTCTGCCTGTTTGAAAACAAAATAGGAGGAGCAATCTTTACTTACTGTCAATCACTTACGTGGCTTATGGTTGCCAAAGCGACCAGAGCAATGTTAAATCCACCTAAATCGTGGATGGGATACTTGTTCCTAATAAGGTTACTCCAAGCATTTTGGCGAGTCTTCCCACCAAGTTACTTAACGCAGCCCCCATTTATAGGCCTGATTTAAGGGCAGGGGGTGAAGGTGGGGGTGGAGAAGGGGGGGAGGGGTCAGTCTGATTGTTGGGTGTGGTATCTTAAATTCAATAGTAAGTCCACACCGCGAAACCTTGATAACCATCCTCAATTTGGCGCAATTTATGCTTGGCTACCTCTCCTTGTCAAATTCCGAACTGCGAACAGTTTTCTTAGAGAGACGTTCGCAGAAAGGCGTGAGTGTAACAAAATGTAATTTTCGTATTGGATTTAAGCCTATTAAATTGCTTTTGAGTGAAATTTTCTGAATGAAATTACTTTAATCAGTGAATGAAACATCTCTAAGACTTATCTTACCTCCTGTCCTTGAAGGACATGGCCTTCCTCTTTCGTCAGTATTGTTATCTGACGTAGCGCATTGTAGTCTAAAAAGAATTTCAGAAGAAAGTTATAAAGCGTCGTAAAAAAAGTTTGTGTTAACTGGAGAATTGACATAGCTTAAAAAAAGAATACTTGGGTTGCTAGGCAATGATTGGAGGTTATCTGATATCCCTGAAACCTTTTCACCCCTGAAAGTGACTAGCAGCTAATTTCTCCTCACAATACCACCGCTGAGTCACACATTAAGTCAGGGGTCAGGAGAATAAAGGAAATGATCACCAACTATTGGAGCTCTTGACTGTGGAATAAATTCTCCTTGTCAGCACCTCAGGAAATGTATAGAGAACAGTATGGAGAATATGCACACTGATGTTAGGTCGTAAAGGGATATGAGTCCGTTTTGCCATCCTAAAAAAGCTGAAAAGGAAGGCATCAAACTAGTTTGTGGTCAGAGTTAGCTAGATCTTGAGCTATAAGTTCCTTAAAGTAAAATCTAAGTAAAGAAATGTCTTTGTAGTTGAGCTGCAAGAAAAGTTAAAATACGAAGTTTTTTATTCAATTGTGACAGTTGGCAAGAGCACTGTAGAAAAACGCTTGAGATGACTATGACTGGACTGGATATTAGACATTTTATGAACTGAACAATCTCGGTCAAAAGTTGGCTCAATAATCAGTCACAAATTCAGCCAGAGGCTTGATGAAAAAGTGAAAATACTCAGAATGCTCCTTTTGGTTTGCGAAAAGCTACAATGAAACTAAAATTGTGCATTCAAAAGTCACGGAAATGTTAGAAGGATAAATCGAATATATTCACTCCCTGCAGGCATTCACGTGTACTTTATGTGAATATATTTTCCTTCGTGGCCCTGTTCTGCACAAGGAGAGAATGATCAACTGTATTTACATATTTTGAAATTTGGAATGTTTTGTAGTAAATTTAGCTTTCAGCACATAGATTTTTCTTAACTTGTGGAAAACTGGTGTAATTGAATTGTCGTTACAATCTATTAAAGCATTTTTCTCTTGTATTGCCAGAAACATCTGGATACAATTTGATGTAGAGAATCTAAGTGCATTAAGGCCCACGCAAGAAGACAACAACTCCAGGGTGTGAAATGAAGTTTTTCTATGATAGCCACTTGGCTCCCAAATTTTTCAAAGAGGTAGCCAATTCGAAAAAAGTTGGTCGCCAATTTTAAAGACAAACGAAACATTTTTTACGCTGTCAGCTTTCTAGAAAGACTCTCCAAAATTAAGTTAGGAAAAAGATCTTTAACATGCTGCAAAGTGGACAGTAGGATGGATGATATACAACGTTCAAGGCGTGTAGTTATCGACCGAGATGCATGTGCAGCGTTTTTGAAACAAACTTAACCAGGAAGTTTGCCGCGGATGTATCTTTTAATTCACTATATCTCTAGGGAAGGTCCTGATGAAGCATTTTAGTCGCCAATTTGGCGACTAATTTTCAGGATTTGGTCACCAAAGTGAAAAATTTAGTCATATTGGCGCCTGTATTAGGCGCAATTTCACGCCCTGCAACTGTGCGAAGAATTTGCAAGCAATATAGAAAATTTACGGGATTATTTGAAGGCGGTCGTTTAGGAGTCTTCCGCTTACAACAGTCTTTAATTCCTTTACAAAGAGCTTCAATTTTATTGAAAATGTTTTCCCTTCGCTCCGTTGTTTGTTCGCTAAACTGGATCATATCCTTAATAATAATATGAAAAGCTGCAAGAGACTTGACTGAAAATGTTTACATGAAGAGCAACAATCAGACAGATTTATCGGAAGAGACTCCAGACAAAAACTCTCCATTATTTTGTCTCGGAAAAAAACTTAATATAGTAAAATTATATCAATATCCTGAAAAAAGTTTTCATGAAACTAAAGACTAAACAACGGTAATCTATTGAAAAGAAAAAAAACTCGTGGAAGGGTTATTTTTAAAACCAAATTGACAAAATGGCAGCCAAATAATAAGAAATATACGTGACAAACACGAGTAAGCGATCAACACAGTGGGTCTCTCTAAACCTGACGGTAATTTTTCTATGTAACACGTTTTTAAGAATTCAATTTTCCTTGGAAAAAAAAATAGAAAAAAACTTTTTCTCGCAAATTACTGGCCTCTTTCCCTAGGGGGGATGTAATCCAAAATTCTAAAAGGAAACGATACACAAAAAAGTCCTATACAAGAACTACACCATTCTTACATTAAGAGTAAATAAGACGGTGGCTCGCTGCTCACACAGTCGTTAAAATTCCACTTGAATAAAAAACAAATGCAAATTAATCTGTTCCCAAGCTAAGGTGGTCTTCAGATTATTACCACAACTGCTCCAATTTCACACCTAAGACCATTTGGTAGCATTTTAAACGATAAGAAATACTGCCCACTCGTTTTTCAAATTTCGGCTATCACAATATATTAGTTATTCATAAGCCTTAAAGGGATTTTGAAGTTACGGATTGTAAAACACCTGTCCGAGAACATTCTATCTGCTCAATGGACTAAGTGTTACAAATAATCTCCTAACACAATGGGACGTAGTAATTAATTGCTGCGCATTTCCATCAGGATTTCCATTTCTATTCTGACCGAATAAAAATGTCGGTCATTTTACGACCAGCTAAAAGGTTTAATTAAAAATAATAGGTTTTCGAATAATGAAAAAACTCATTAATAACCCTAAAGACTTTTGGTGTTTTTTTTCCCTTTCTTTCGAGAAAAATAAATCCGTTTTGTTATTTTTTTTCTTCGAGAAGAATTAAGCAAAAATTCACGAAATCGCTATGGCGTCTTGTGAGCTAAAATACTGTCAACTTCGAATTTTAAAAGCTGTCACTTTACAATTAGACTTGTAAACAGAGTCACACAAAACCGCTGATGAAGTCATAAAAATTTCATTAATGAACAGGTAGCGAGGTGAAATAACAACCACATGGTACTCGGCTATCGCGCCTTACAAGAACGTGACTAAGCGCCCTGAATCTAAAACATGGTGGTTAATGGACATAACCTTCCGCTGTGTGTCACTGGAACCCTGTTAACTCAGAAAATTGCTCAAAACCCCGCTGAGAATCAATCAAAACGACTGCTGAATGAAATGATTGCTTTGTGTAGGGGAAGATCGTATAGTTTTCAAACAACCACAAATTCTCGCCAGAAGAATTAAACTTCTTTACGCTCATTTCTCAAGGTTCATTCTGAAAAAAATTGCTCCAGTGAGTTGAAATGTGCGAGTAAGGTTGAACTACTGCCCTAGTCTAACCATTGCGCTGATAACAAAACAGAAGTAATATTGTAGTGGCAAAGTTTGACCGCAGTGCTATGTTAATGTCTAGAACACCCACTGCGAAGAAGAACATTCTCCGATAAACGCTTTTTATTGCAGTAAATTACATGCAAGAAATCCCATTTCTGCCTATTAAAACATGTAACCAAAATGATCAAACGCATCCATACAAGGTAGGCTAGATATTGAGCTGTCATCTGCCACAAACACTGCGGAAGTCTTGAAACAGGAATTTTTACAAGCTCAAACATAATTTCAAAATTTACATCTGTTTTCGAGTTCACAAACGCCACTGTCCTCCAAACAACTCAAGACAATTCTTACCTCATCTCCAGAATCAGAATATTTTCTTGCAGAGATTCGACCATGGATTCAAGCTTTTGGACTCTGGACTTTGCGTTTTCCAAATCAGTGCTAGTTTTTCCTTGCAGAGATGCGAATATTACAATGACGATGACCACAACAAACGCTACAGCACTCCTAACAATCCAGGGATTTTTCAGACTTGTACAACTGGATTGTTCGGCCTTTGGTTTAGGAACCTTAGGCTGATAAACATAAGATCTGTTCGGCGTATTTAGACCGCTGCTGTGAACAAGTAAAGGAACTTTTTTTACGGTGCAATTAGACGATGTTGTCCCTGAATTAGCAGATATATCCTTGGTAAAGGATGCTTTTAACTTCGACTCTTCAGTCTTCATCGTAAACTTCTCAACTCACTTAATCATATCGCGAATAGGTTCTGAACGCCTTCAGTAGTTTATCTCGCCCACATCTGTGTTTGGCGACAAACAACATGGGCTTGCTCTCGTGCACTGAGCGAGAGTGGACTTAAAAATGTCTGAGAAAGATCAATGCCGTCGATAAAAATGTCCAATTGTGTACTTCATTATCTCAATGCTGAACAAATCAAGATGCAGTCACGCTTGAGATGTCAAATGCACCTGCTTCTAATAAACTTCCTGGCGAATCAAGTGATGTTTCGAGACATTCACGCATAGCAATGTTGAAATAAGAGCCCGTGGCGCGGAGTCGGCCCTTTAACAACGCGTTTTTCATTCTTCAGTATTCATTTGAAATGTTGCTTGTGGTGCCTGTTTGTGCAAGGACGTCTCAACAATCGATAGAATTGGTAAATAAATGATACGAATTCATTAATGTTTATGTAACTCGTGCCAGCTCAGCGCATGCGTTTTCTCGCTTTTTTTTTTTTGAACGGGAAGTTATAAAAGATCAACGAAAGGAAGTAACAAGGAATAAATGGAAGTTTGAAATTGTCTCGGATAGTTTTAGTGAGGGAAGAACCACTGACATATCCATCAAAATTACCAAAATACTAACCATTTTAGGTATAACTCACAAACTGCACAATCGGAGATTTTACCTTAGTTTTCCTACTGTGAGGCCTTCTTACGGAGGTAGATTATTAATTTCCTACTGAAATTTGTAAATTCGATCGCACTGTATTAACATGACAAAAATTGACCTCAGAATGACGACTGACGAATTAATCGTCAGGGATGAAGTGTTATTAAAGAAAATGCACGAGGAAAGACTTTGCCGATATCAGGCAACAAAGACAGTTTGTGTGTTATCTGAGAAGTTATGTATCAACCTTCATAAAACAATTTCTCAGTTCCACCTTCGATATACCTTTAATACAGAACAAATTTGTTAAAACGCTAAACCACTCCTCTCTAAATTAGGACGCCGGCTCGGCGGAAAAGTTTTGGATGTTTGCGGTTTTCAGCGTCATCTAAATGCAATAACTCGAGGTTGTAATCTAAAGATGCGGTTTCTCATTTATCTTATCTCTAGCGGGTGGTATTTCAAAAACACGCAATTAATCGTTTCTATGTAGCACGTCACCGAAAACTGGACATTTGCCTCGATATGGAGAAGAGGTACTGATTGATATTCAGTGTACACTAAGATAATAAGTCACCACTGGCGTAAAGGTAATAACTGCACTGCTTTTAATACTTATAAAGTACGGAAACCGGAGTAATCAGGAATCATTATTTACTCTAAAGAACAGGCTTTCAAAAAAGGTGCCGCTAATTGTTAAAAAGATTCGGCTGGCGACATGAAGAGAAGATTTTAATTAATATCCGCCCCGTTATTTAAAGCCATTAAGGAAAACATAGTCTAACAACTGCAAGATCTCAAAGAGTTCTCCTTTCTTATTTATCCGCTTATTAAAGAGGGCACGCGTTTGAGAAAACATCCTTGTCTGTACTTGCAAAACAGAAAAGAGATTTTTCAGTGCCAACTGAAAGATACATCCACCATTATTTTGATCTGATAAAAACATTCACTGAATCTTCAATTTATAAAACCCAATTAACCACTTGTCGTAAATAATACCGCCGCAAGTAATGGAGTAGACATTGTCTCGAGGCGACATAACTCTAAATTTCGTTAGTTACTATACGGCATTCCTATTTAGGAAACAACTAATTCTAAGTTCCTGACCATTCGGTTTTTTGGCATTATCACGCCTGTACCCTAAAATTTGCCTATTTTTCGGGTTCAAAAAAGTCTTACCAAAAAACTTTCCTTCCAAGCCAGATATTATTTCTTTGATTTGAAATTTTTCATTTACGTGTTGAAGGTTTTTTCCCTTTTTTTGCATCACTTTGTGATGTCAAATCATATGGATTTAGTTTGAGACACCAGAAATCTAACAAAAATCTAGAGTCTGTTTAACACAATGAAGTGCCTCTTTTAATTTCCAAACTCCTTCCCTCCAAATTTATGTTTTGTATTATTTTATATAAAAATATTGTACAACATCTTTTGTCAAGGGTAGGCAAAATAACCTGTTCTTTGCTGATCAGTTTGTAGCGCAGGTTTGTGGCATAAAGCAATGGACATTTGTTTAGAAGAAAATGATGTTGACGAGCAGTCAGTTAATGAACTCCCTCGGCCGGAAGCTATCCACTATTGTATACCTCAAGGGATTGAAACCAGTGAAGAAAACACACGTTAACACTTCATAACAGAAAAATTAAACAACCATTATAAATTCCTGAAGGTAAAGGAAACTGAACCTTCTTTCCTGGTTGTGTGTCGTAGATTGTTAGATTTCGTTAGAGTGCCTTCATAAGGACATAAGAGAGACAGTTTTTTAATTTATTACTATTATTATTATTACTATTATTATTATTATTAAATTTTTTTATATTTTAGCAGGTTTCTTTGTCGAGTTGTTTGTTTTTCAAACGATCTTTCATATTTTCCTAAGCCAAACACTTGACATTCGACACGGAGAAAAAAATAATTGCAAAAAGTTTTAGGCTTCATACCAGATCGATTTCGAGCCCAAAATACTTTTGGCTTCGTGTTTGTGTTCAAGAGGCCGGCTAACACACCGCTGAGAGTATCCGATATGGCTCCAGGCTCAAGATTGATATATACAATAGCCAACGGACAACGGCCAAACAGACTGGGAAGGAATTTCGGTAGCCATGGCCCGTAGTTGAAATACAAGTAAATTTTTTTAGTTGAGCGGCTCCAAATCATGAAAAGTTCCTTGTTGTGTTGTAACGTGTAATCTTCGTGGACAGCATCTGGTGTGACATCATTGGAAGCGTTTAAAGATTCAAAAGAATGTTCCAAGAGATGTAGGAGAATAGTGAGAAAAATTCTTTATGAGTTCTGCAAATCACTTTAAGGCGAGCAGACTGAAAAGTTTGCTTTTTTGAAAAATTGTGAAACAAAGCAGGTCCAGAACGAGGTCGTTGTCAGCGTAATAATACAACAGGAAATTCAGTGAAGTTTCTGAACGCGGAAAAAACAACGCTGTTTCAAATATCTTTCAGAAACGGAAATGACTAACATGGAATATCACGATTTTTCACCCGAAAATCGTTAAGTTTCTAGGAACGAGAGCGGATCTTGTTTGATGAATACAACCTATAAATTTTCCCCGAGTCAAGATTCAAGGTAAGAGCTTTCTTCGAGTATCCGGCTTTCAAAGGTGGTTAAAGAGCCGGAAATTTTAAACGATGTAACACAGTGACATATATTAACATTTTTTTTACTATCTGTGTGCAAATCTGTCTTAAATTCAAATCTGATGGAATTTTCAGGTGTCACCATTTTTTTCTAATAAAAAATAATCATCTTGATCTCCGGCTAAATTTGATAACAGGCTTAGAAATGTGTTTCAGTTAAAGCATTTCAATTCCCTTTAAAATTAATTGATTTTGTGTGTTTTCTTGATCATCCTTTTAACAAGGTTAAGATTGATCCGTATCGTAACCAAATAATAAATCCCGCAAGCCCTCTTTTGGCACGCGAGAAAAAAACTAAAGCATCTAAACAAAAAACCCAACTTTAAAAGTCCAACACACAAGGTGTTCTGATATGTATGGAAGACAGATGTTTAAATTAACCAGTACTGGAATGTTGTGATACCCAAAAACATGTTTCGAGCATATGAATTGTTGCAGAAGATCTACAGTTGCCAGACCTCATGCAAAGATTACAATTTTACAGAAACCAGCAACACAGTAAGCGAGATCATTTCCAATAATCTGCAGTAATCTAGTTTTATCTCAACCACAGAAACTAAAATGACACATCGAATATGTTCTGAAAAGGAAATTTCATCGCTTGAAATATATTGCAATCAAAATCGATTTTACGTGTCAGCAGGAGCTCAGGTTAAATTTACTTTATTCTCGCACAAGAAGTGCGTTAGCTTTCAACAGCCCACCAGTTTAGCATTTGTCCAGATGATGGGCTATATTTTCAATGGAAACATTAAACTACAAGTATCTCCAAACAGAGCATAATAAATATCAAACATTCGATTGTCATACCTGCGTTCTAAATGCCTCAATTGTCGTTTCAACCGCTGAATTTCGAGACGAGACGCAGAACGACTCTGTCTCTTCGTTCTGCTATGGACAGCAGACTTTTTACTCCAATCAGCGAGAACAAAATCCAATTTGCTCTCCACTTCGATTAATGACAACTCTACGTCTGTAATGCGTTCGTCAGCCAGTTGAATTTCGCGCAAAATATGCGCAACATTGTGGGAATCCGCTCTGTTAACAAGAATCTGAACTTGGCACATTGCATAGAGCATGAAGAGAACCAGTATTAAAAGTTTCGAGGGGCGGCAGTTACCACACGGCCTTTGTACCGGCCCTCCGTTGTTCCGAGTAGATTCCGAAGTCATTTCTGATCGTCTGAGAATGGTAAAGATCTCATCATAGGGCCGACGTCGTTTGATGTTTAAACCACTTAAGACAAGCCACACAGGTTTCAAACGCAGATCCAGGGTCAAATTGTCTAATTAATGAGGTAAACTAACTTTTCCCTCTTCCTGTTGGCGAGCATACCAGCAATATTTTGAAATGGAGTGTCGCAGTATTTCACCGAAGTTTACTTGTAGATGTTGTTTCACTATACAGATGTAGAGTTCCTTTATATACTGATCGTGAAAAAGTGTTTTAAGATCAGAAATTTAATACGATGAAACCAGACCCTCCTATAATCTGACGCGAGAATACTAAACATCTGTCATCACTAATATGTTAACAGCTTTCCTCCTTCTAATCCCAGTTCTCTCGTTTTTCTTGCATAGCACTAATTTGCCTTTTCTTAGTATCACCATTAAATTTCGCATTAATACTATCCATACAAATACTGCAACTTGTTTCAGAGGACTTTATAACTACATATGGACAGTTCTCAAGTGATAAAACACTTTGTATTCCTAATTGTTAGTGGTTTACATGCTTGAGTTCGACAGCAATATATAGCTAGGAGAACTAAAATGCTTTGAAGATTTAAAGATTGGCTAACCGCGGAGAATAGGCTCAATTTCTTTTTTTCAATAAAAAAAAACCGTGAATAAGTTTTATGCCAGATTCCAAGGTGTTTCATTGACGCCGGTAAAGCTATATAGGACAACAGAACAACCATTAAAGAAAGAAAAATCTGAAAGCGAGTGAGGGACGATTATCGACTTATACAAGTGACAGTTGCAGTTCTCAGTAACGGCCTCCCTCCGTCCCTCTGTCGCTTCTTTGTTCTGAATAAACACTTTTCATTTAGTCACTCGAGAAACTGAAGAAAGCGAATTTCAAACGTCTGTGTTTTAAGTTACTAGCCACCACTAATGGTATTGCTAGATTTTTGTTTGAACATCGGTATAATTGAGCCTCCAGAACGTAACATTTTTGCTGATGAAATGAGATTCAAAGAATTCAGTCCAAATTAACCACTACCTTTAATCGGAAATCAACTGTACTCTCTTCTGTCTCTTCGCTAAATATCTCTTATTCGCTACAGTCAAAGACCAGAAAAAGTAAACAATTGAAACAGTTCAAATTATCAAATACAGTGAAGCCTCTTATCATTGTAAAATTCTTGACCCCTATCAATGGAACTTGAGTTATGGTAACACATTGAGCCTGGCCAAATTTTTTTTCCTATTCTGTAAACGTTTAAGTTGTCGTACAGAAGTATGTTGATTAAATGGACGATTCGATTAAAGCCTAGAGTTAATGCTCAACCGAATCGTCTATTTTTTTTTCTTTCTTTCTTCGTTTCATACTTCTTTACTTGTTCCGTGTTTAATTTCGTTCGGCATTACTTTTTTTTTTTGAGGGGGAACCGTGATGTTTATAGATATTTCAGAACCTTTTAGACTAATTCCAAGAAGATTTCTTTACTAAAAAGTAAGCACTGTTGTTATCTGTTAATCAAAAGGTCATTTTTTTTCTTATTTTCGATTCAATTTCTAGTGGATTCTAGACAAAACCGATTGATTGGCAAAACCACGGACGATGCATCGCGCTCCACCGCCACCTCATCATTTTCTGCTTCCGAAAGAGCTTGGGGTAGAATATTTTAGTTCAAAGTGGATTCTTTTAGTTCAACATGGATTCTTTCAATCTACTAATCTATTTTTGTGTTTGTCAGTAACTGTGCACGTAATTTAGTCTAATTTGGGAAAGGAGGTGTTTCGTAGCCTAGAGCGTTGATAAAACAGATATGGTCGGTATACTTTATGTTATTAATCTGGCGAGTTCAATTAGGTCATGGCATAAACAACACCAAAAAAAGAACAAATAGAACAAAAGAAACAAAGAAAACAAGACTCCAAAACAGATAAACAACAAATCGACTAATAAAATCGAAAGGTTATATTTCATATTTACTTATTTCGTTGATATTACATGTAATGTCTTGACGTTGTTGTCGTTGTCGTTGTTTTTGTTTTTGTTTTTTTTTTCCTTCGTAGTTTATCGTTTTGAGCGATTTTATTACAGGGTATTTTGCTTGTGTGTTTGTTAGCGAGATAAGCTTCTCTGTTTTTCCTTTCTACCAAATAAATATACTTGTTTGAACTTAGTAAACGTGCTTTCCTGTCCATTAACCAAAAGTGTCATGTTCGATGTTCGTTCCAGCAGTAACCTGAGATATTTGCACTTTTATCGGCCTGGTGTAACAGTGCACATTCCAAGTGATCTCCCAGTCTTACTGAAGACTAATCCAACTAGTCAAAGCCCTAAATTTCGTGCGGGAAAGCGATTTCATAAATCATCTGTACCTACACTAGTGACAAGTAGCATTAAATTGCTTCTGGTTCAGCTTGACTCGCTGACAGCAATCGTTTGGCGGTTTGGCGAGGTTGCCGTTTAAGGGTGGCTCACGCCAATTACATCATTAACTTCCGCCAAAAGTTTCAGTTTTTCTTTTTTTTTTTTTTTTGCTTAATCGGATTATGGTTCTCGCAAGGTAACGGGACATGAAAGGCAAACGCCGGTTTGTTTACACCTTTTACCCTTTTTGGCCAAATTTCTTCTTCTTTTTTTTTTTCTTTGACAAGAAGATTAAATTACTTGGCCATGGATCTACTGTTAAAGGGCATAGAAACTGCGTCACGAATACAAGATTTTTTGCATTTTAAAACAGCAGGAGAACAATCAAACCACTACAAAGTAACGAGGGTTGAGGACAAATTACAGATCAGACACAGATTATAGTAATCAGTACTGTGTTAAAAACGTGGGGATATTTGTCACAAGTGCAAAAATGCTTCCTGATAATGAAGAGGTCAAGTGGTTATCGGTTTGTTTTAACAGCTGTGATCCACTCTAGTACACTTATGATAAGCACTCGAACAGATCTGTTATCAATGCTTGGAAAGGACTTGTGGCGCAATATGAGGTGAGTTTGGGATGAACAATGATACGAAGGCTCTCCGACTCCAGTCTTTTAACAAATGAAAAATGGTAAATGCTACCAAATAGGGTTATATGCCCTGTTTTCTCCTCTTTTCAGAACTATATATCATTTCTTGATAACTGCAGTCGGGTTTTTGAGACTGTTGTGTATACTAACGGAATATTACGTGCAGTGCATAGAAGGCGTCATTACTTAAAGCGTTTCTCAAATTTTGCTCCTTTATTACATTAAAAAAAAAAGGTTCCGTGTTTCGTGCCTCTTTTCAATAAGAAATCACAGAAGATGTCAAAATGTGGTCAGAAAAATCAGTGACACACAAGATTGCGCCTCGTGTGCAAATTTTTTACCCATACCACGTTTTTAAGTCATCATTGATTTATTACTGATAAGACCCGCGGCAACAACATGGAATCTGTTCTTTAAGTAGATTAAGGGATTAAGGTACTCTACTGGATGTTTTCCTCTAAAGGAGCCACGTCAAAGAAGAGTTAGAAGGCCTTAGAAGACGCAAGGTTTCCCGCTAAAAGAGGTATTTTTCTCAGTCTTTTGAAACCGTTTGCAATCATTTTTTCCTTTCTTTTTTAACATTTAGTTGCAGCTTTTTTTTAAAAAAAGAAAGATTTCATATTTGTGGTGGACAAATACGACACTTTGGAGAGGAAATCTGATCCATCCGATGTTCCAAAACTGAATCTTCTCGAGTCAATTTGTTTTAGCAATAAGGCTAACAAAACTACACTTTCCCAAAAGCGAAAAGAAAAGAAGGACAACTTTGTACATTTTCTTGTTACCTATTCATATTGCATGCCTTGTGATTTTCTTTCCCTCTACTTGCTCTTCTTGGGTATTTTGTTCGTCCGCTTTTTCTGTCAATTCTTACCCAGAGTTTCCAAGTTAGCTGCTCTCTTTTCCTTGACAAGAGAGTTTAAAGAAGAAAAAAACCCTAACAGTTTGAACTTTTGAAAGTATATATTCCTGTAAAGTAACCTCTGGTGTTCCCACCAGCTGTAAACTATAAGGAATCATAAGTATTGCGAAGTACAGGTAATTGAAGCTAAGGCAAACCCCAATTTCTTTGCCTTTTCCTCGGCCCCTGTTGAAATCATGAACGCATTTTTGAGGACCAAAAAAGAATGCAGTGTTTCCTAAGCGAGATACAAGGTAGACTAGGAATGAAAATTTTAGGAATAAATCTAAAGAATCTTCCACCCCCTTGGATGTTCCACTTAATCAAGGAAGACAATTTAATTCATAAATCATTCATACTCTTTTTAGTGACACATGGTATTCTAAGCTAGACTTGCTGACAGTTATTGTTTGGCGGTTTGTATAGACCGCTATTTAAGGGTGTCTGACGCAAAAAAACTTCCTTAATTCCCGAAAAATTTTTTTTCTTTGGTCGCGTAATCGCATTACAGTTTTTTGAAAGTATCAAGAATTGAAAGAGAAACAGTTTTTTAAACATTCCATGTCTTTTACCTTCTTTTTTTTAAAGACCGGAATATTAAATTTACCGGCCTATCTAATCTTTTCGCGAATGCAAGTAGTAATTACCTCACGCATGCAAGATTTTTGGAATTTAAATAAGCAGAAAATCAGCCAAACCAGTACAAAGTAACAAGGACTAAGGATCAACTAGATTATTCATAGATAATTGCAATCAGCAATCTCTGCTTAAAACACCACTAGTGCGTCTATCAGTTCCCAATGTTGAAGAGGTCAAGTGATTATCATTTTGTTTCAACAGCTGCGATCAGCTATAATACAGTTAAGACAAGTGCTCGAACACACCAGGTGTCAATGCTCAATATAGAATCGTAGAGCAAAGGGGGCGATGGTGGCATGCAAACTGCCACAGACTCTACGACTTCAGTGTCTAGGGAGGGATGGGTTCTTCTTAAAGGTGAACGCCACAAAAAGAGTTTAATTACGTGCATTTCTTCTTTTCACGTTAAATTTCATTTAGTAATTCAGTGATTGGGCTTGTGCAGAGAGGAGAGGCTCGAGTTAAAAATAAATGGTGGGTTTACGGGTACTTTACTTGATGTTTCCCTCTGCAAAACCCTCGTTATAGAAGATGTTGAAGGCCTCTGAGGACACACGGTTCTATTTCGAATGAATGCTTTATGAATTCATTATTACATCATTGTTATAAAAGAGGTACCGATTACGTTCGGTTGAAACCTGATTTACAATCAGGTAAGTTTTTCTTTCAGTATTTAGTAAGACCATCTCTTCTATTGCGGTTCAATACAGAATCTTATCAAGCCAATTTTTAAGCGAGAAGTATACAGCGTACTGCGATAACGCGATGAATTCAGTCAAAAAACGCGAAAGCTGAAGAAAAGGAAAAACAAAAATTCGACGGACTTATATTTCCTATTGCACGTCTAAAACGAGAGGAATTGTTTCGTTTTCCCATGTGCGGTGATGGAAAGAACGTGAGCGAAGATAATTCTATGTATGTCATATTGTGTACGTCTTATTTTTGGTGACTATCGGTCGATCGAATCTTGAACAGTGGTGAGAACTTATAGTCGTGCATCATCTCAGGCGCCGTGAGGCCAATCTTAGCGTTGCAATCTCCGCTGTAGCCTCGGTATGCGTGGACCGGGGTAGCATCCAGGAGTTTTGATAGGAGGTCCAAACTTTGAACCAGCCTGGAAAAGCAAGAAACATTTGAAGATGGTAAATTTTAAATACCTCAAGTTGGGTAGCAATATGCGATCCTTCTGAGGTAAGAAGTTTGATTTAAAACAAGAAGCAAAAATTACTCTAGGTTCTGACGAGATAAGGGGGTTTCCGGGGCCCCGGCCCTTTCCGCGGATCTGTTACTGATGACGGATAGTCGTCGTGGATCTGTGTGGAATTCTGGGTAGTCTACGAGACGTTTTATTGTTTTTTTTTAAATTGATGGTGGGCAAGCAATACCATTCCACATTCTTAAGGATCGACTGTTTCAACTATTGTGAAAAAAGGCTTCATACACCAGCCTGCCTGATGATAATATAAATGATAATTCTTCCTCTTTAACAGATATGCATCGAAAGAAGAATTCATTTAAATGATACAAGGTAAATCGCACATCTTGCGCTACGCAATAAAGAACGTGCACTCACATTGTCAGAAATAGAGGATATGTCGTGTCGTGTTTTGCAAACAAAATGTGTACATCTGTCCGTGAATTTTGTGCGATAAATGTCACATACCTCAAGAAGAATTTTTCATTAATTGATAAATTCAAATTTTGGAATGAGCATAAATGGCAAGGAAATGGTGTAATCATCGCATTTTTATCTATCAAAACACCACACGACGGCCATTCCTGTGGGCTGCATAGAATGTGTAAGGTCTAAAGTCCTCAAATATACCGCCTCTGGTCTGCAGAGGTTGACGATAGCATCATAATTTGACCGTTAAAATTATGCTACACACTTAACAAATACAACATTCATAGCCTTGTAACACGCATTTGATCTAAAAACAAAAAATAAGGGTTCAAGGTCTGAATTATCAACAACATCGGCCTTAGAAAATAAATGTTCAAGGACATTACAATGAACTTTTTCTTAATAAGATGCTCAATTCAGTCTAGACAAGCGACCCCACAACTAAACTTTGTTTCTATAGAGGCTTGTATTTTCGGTGGCACAAGCATCAAAACGAAGTCAGTCAGACGATCGATGAATAAAAATGACTATAATGAATGTGTTCGTTTAAATTTTGTCATGGAAATGTGGGTGAACAAAAACTGATGGCAGACCAATCATCTGATACGGAAATAATTTTTAAGCAGGACCAAGAGATTAAAAACATTTCATAATCTCTTGGCAGGGCCTAAGAGTAATGATTCTGCTCTCTTCAAGAAATTATCGTCAAAAATATGTTCCAAGCACAATTTTAAATCTGGGTCAATAACTACGTGATGCCGATTCGAACCCAGGCCATATTTATCCCACAGCGCCTTCGCCACAGTGTTATTGGATACTAGCGTAAGTTCACCTAATATCAGCCTGATGAGATTCATCTGTCGTGACCGTTGCACCACTTATTTTCCTGATGGTAATTTCTGGCAAAAAATTTCAAACCTATTTATAGTTTCATTAAGCAGACGAGACAGTTCACGTGATAAGCGAAGATCTTAATGGGATTGCAGTTTAAGTGAATGGCTATTAAAATTGAGATACAACAGTTAGAGAAAAGCCCCTCCTGCTTAGGGCTAGTGTTAACCCAAGGTCAAGTTAAAATGGTTCCATCTCGCTGTTTAAAAATCCTTCTTCTCTTATCAAAGTCACGCACATGTCAAACCAGTACCATCCAATGACCTTGGATAAACATGGAAACTGACTTGTGGATAACAGGAAGCCGGCTCTTAGAACAAATTAGCCAATTAGCAAGTCTGTCGATAAGTAAGCCTTTCTAGTTTAAGAACAAACCGAAAGAAGAAGAAAAAGTGTCCATCGTCATGCATTTAGTCGATCTGAAAAATAATTCCATTGGGAACAATGGTAAATTAAAGTAGTTTTAATTGATACGTCATCGTGTTAAAATTTTTGGACCACTTGTAAGGGTAGACATCATTTCAGGATGAACATAACCCGATGTTCTCACTTGAGACAAATCGCGGTCGAAGACCCTTTATCATAACGAGAACAGAGAAAAAATTGGAATCGATCCATAAAGGCCAAAACCTTTTTATTACTATTGAGAGTCCTTTCAATCCTTTCTGTCATTCGACGTAGAGAAACTCAAGGAATCGAAGGAAAAACAGCTGCAATCTAGAGTTGCCAGTCTCCGGTTGAACGTCAGAAATGCCAAGTTTGTTGACCCAAAGAATTCAAATCACTTTGGACATGTGATGCATGGACTTTAGCGCTTGCACGGGTGTTTTTGTGGTAATTTTATCGCAACGGAAAAGGCAAAAACAGACGGTGAGCACACCTTCCAAAAATACATACGTGGTAAGGGATAAAAAGTTACATGTTGAAATTTCTGGTTTACGCGCTATTAAAAGGCTAAACAGTTTGGACAAGTCAATCAAGATTAATAGCGAGGGTAAGAGGCTTTAAATGTTAATGTTTTTAAATTCGCTGGCAATGTGACAGTACACGTTGGGCAGATCAGTTAAGAATGTTCTCCTCCGCTGTTACACCAGGTGCGATTTATATTACCAAACAAAAGATAAAAGCCTGTACGAAGGGCTACTTTAGGCATGAACGGGCTTTAACAATAGCAGGGCGTATTTGTATTCTATTACCACTACACTACGACTATTGACTGTTGTTTTGTAATTGAAATTTCAGCAGGGGCTATGGTTCCGCTTCGGTTGTCGTGTCATTTGCATGACTGAATGTAAATTCTCGGTCTTCGGAGTTTATCGACGTGACGTTTATGCGGAATGCATACTTCGCACACAAATAAGTAAACAGTTTACAAAGGAACTCGAGACAAAACTCAAACATGGTCGCCTTGTTTTTACTCTTCTTTAACGAGTTCTATCCTTCCTTTTCGCAGCGTCAGTTTATTGAAGTAAAGTGTTAGCAAAAAACGAGGTGAGGATGACGGCGCGTGGAATTTTGCGGTGGATCGTTTCTCGTTATCTTTCGCTGTCACTCTGGCAGTCACTTCAGATCGTGGTGATCGTAAGCTACATTTGGGCCCAATATGCCCTTCATGTACAGCTAAGCAATCGTTTAACGAATATCATTGAAAGGCTAGACAAGCTTGAAGATTACATGAACGGCAAAGACTACAGAAAGGTACAGTTGAGGACTCATGATATGAAGCAAAAGAATGCTCCCTCTCGTGGAAAGCGACAAGCGGACCTAGCAGGAATGAACAACCTCTTACGGCGACTGGAGAGTTTGGAAAATCGGTAAGTAGAGGATGTTATCGTCAATAGAGCTGTAATCTTTCAACAGGCTCAACTAATCAACGTGTTTCGCCCAACCCTCGCTGACAATTAGCAAGAACGATCGTAAAAAATCGAATAGATAGATACAACCAGACGAATTCTAAAAGTGCTGAAATGCCAATCAATTATGCAACTGACTGAGTTATAATAACTTGAACTTGTTATGATATATACAAACGACCCTCTCACAAATACACAACCGATCACCACCGGTAAGCTTTTTGTTTTAATTTCGTGTGCGTGTTCAACTTTAAGTCTGCATGACTATAGTATTTTTGTATATAATGGTGGATCCAAATTAAAAAAAGAGCCTTAATCGTTAAATCAATATCACGGGAAATTTAATTGCATTAATCGATGACAGATATTAGCTCATAAATTCCCCAGGGGATTAAGATCGAAATGTATTACATTCACAATCCCGACGGTTAGAACAAGGCAATAACGAGAGACGGGTGTTTAAGGTAAGGACCTCCACCTGGGACATTGTCTCCATGTTATATCACAGAGGACCAAACGATCCACGTGTTAATCCAAACGGAGGTAGAATTCACACTAGGATACTTTTTAAAAACCCAATACGTAATCCTGAAAGTAAAAAGGTTCAAACTCTGCAAGATGGATTAATATACACGTAGTAAAGTCTACCAACCGCCATCTCCAACGTTCCCGAATTTTCCGGCTACAAAGCGAAGAGGTAATTAATTAAGGCAAAGCCGTAATCTCCATAAACGAACTAACGGGATTGCATTTTTATCAAAGAAAGAAAGCAATTAGCGGTATTAATCAAAGTGTGTTCGTGCACTAAAACTGTCATTTGATGAAGAATTATTCTGGGCATATAGGTTTAGTCAAGGTCACATATTCAAACATGAAGTCAACAGCATAACAATAACAGTGGTAAAATTGAAACTACTTCCCACACAAATATTCACGATTATTTTTTTACATAGTTCACGTAAGTTTATTTGATTTTTAGCCAAATGCTTCACTGAATTTTCCAAAAAAAAGTTGAGCTTGTTCATTTGAAACTATTCCTTTGTAATTTTACTACTTTCTTCATTTATCTTAAGATTGCTTTGATACACATTGACAAACAATGTTGATTAAAATGTATCGTAATAGTACATTGTTTTTTTTTGTTTTGTTTTTTATGATTCAGTTGGCCACACAAAGAGCCAAATATTTCCATCTCCGACTCTCTGCACTACTGTTCAAAATAACAGCTGCCCACTTGACATCCAACCTGAACTTAAATTGACACATTGACTGCGGGGCCGCCAATGTGCATTTTTGCACGAAGCTCATAGTTTTCGGATGAATGACGAATCGAAAATTACAGAGACGAAAGAGAAATCCTACATTATATCACATAATAACACATAGAATATGCATAAAAAATTGTTATTTTAAGAGATGTACATTAGATCTTTAAAACGCCTGGTGAATATCTAAAAAATATCACCACCTTAAGAGCTATCAACCAGTGTTGTGTTTTGACCGTAAGTTGCAAAATTTTACAGACATAAGAAGAAGGCATGTATTGATGAATCAGATCAGTAACAAGTCTTCGTAAAACAAGAAAAATTGCTAGTAACCACTGTAATTACAATGAACGTAGTAGAAAATGGTTCAATGACTTTATTTTATGTTACTCGGAAAGCGGAGCGACACCAAGCACATGGTAACGTCACTTTTCCTGATTACCGGCTAGTTAAGCGAGACTCTTGTCCACTGTAGCTTTGAACAATGACATACATAAAGTCCATTCAACAGTCCACGCGTTGTTTCCATGTGCAACAACATCGGTCAACACTGCCTAAACTAACCTGGTTGATTGATTTCTTCAAAATTTAAGGATGTCACTTAACACGTGGTGCAAAGTTGAATATATCAGAATGGCTTGTACCATTTACCGAAGAAAGTGTAAACGATCTTGTTCATAACCTCATTTTTTCGTCTCCTTGTTCTAAATTTCAGCTTTTCAGCTTCAAAAAATTTCAGTGCGCATGACGGTGGAGCGTTTTGTGTTCAGGGACCTCAAGGAAGACATGGAATTCCGGGAAAAAATGGGATACCGGGACATGATGGTAAGGATGGAACGACTGGAAGAGACGGTGAGTAGTAAGCTGATTATGTTGCCTTACTTTACTTTAACCATTTTTTCTTTACATAATGAGGCAGAATGTTCCTTTCGTAACTGTATGTTAAGACATGAATAGGTTCTAAATCTGCTGACAGTCCCATTAGAACAAACAGGCTTATCAAAATTGTCTTACCACTTGAGAACATGATTATAAAAGAATATTATACTTAGCCAAGTAAACCAATTAAACTATATAAAAAATTGAACAAAAGAAGAAAAACAGCTGCAGTTACGTAAAAAAGAAGCGAGGAAGGAATAACCAAACAAATCGTTGAGGAAAACGAAGGCCGGACTTGAACAAAGAAAGACTAAAGAATTCTCTCTTCTGAGCGAAAAATTGTTGAGAAAACTTGTAGTTGTGACGCAGTGTTCGTGTTCATTAGTGTAGGAAGAGACGGCATCGATGGACGCGATGGAGTACCGGGGATAAATGGAATCCCAGGAAAGCAAGGATCGCCGGGTAAGTTGGCTTCATTTGCATCCAAGAGTGGAGCGCCTTTTTTAACCTGAACTTTGATTTCTTTCGGAATTTGGTGCAAAACAATATCAATTTACTATTTCCTGTTTTAACTTCTCGTTGAGGACAACCGAAACAACTCTGGGCACTTCCAAACTGGGCTGCATTGTTGAAACTTCGCACTGATTTCCATTACTTCTGGGCGAGCTTGACTCATAGACAGATCTTTTTCATGGCACGTAATTCGGATTAGTGTCCCACGGCCTGCAAAATATCGCAAATCAGCTTAGCGTGCGGGGTAAGGTAAAGGGCGGCCTCGATCAGATAAACTCTACAGCCTGGTTGTTAGCTGATTACTGGCTAAGAAATTTAGGGAACCCTTTTTAAGAACCAAACATGACCGCGGTAAATCTACATAACACCGACAAGAAGCTACTAACTAATCAAAATATTAGTACGTTACTTCATCTTATTAACTTGAAAGGATTAGAGAATGGCATGTTTAGCCTCATAGCTCGAGGAAATCATAGCCAACGAAGAGAAGTCCACAAACTTAGTCGGAAATTACAATTACAATAAGGAGTTACGCCATTGCATGGGCAACTTGAAAAAAAAAGCCTCGTCATACGATACCCTTTGATCTTCTTCATCCTCGGCCATTCTTGTACCTCCTTGGTTTGCTGTCGCCCTTTTTTGAGCTCTCATATCTTTCTAACCTCTTACGTCTTAATTCCTCACAGAAGATAGTCTTAAAATGCGCGAGAATTGTTAGAAATGTCGGAAATGCTGTAATTAATACTTAACCCTTTAACCAATAAAAGTGACTAGCATCTAATTTCTCCTTACAGTATCACCCCTAGATCAAACATTAAGGTCATGAGAATGATAGAAATGATCAAAAAATACAGGAGCTCTTAACTGTTAAGCAAAACTTCTTTGTCAGCAGCTTAAGAAATGTATAGAAAACAGTATGGAAAACATGCGTACTGACCTTTGGGTGTCAAGGATTACTAGAGAGGAACACCAAGGAGATCGTTTTGACACTCAAGGGATGTCCAGTAGCTACTACAGCTGGGTTTGTTTTGTTTAAGGCAGAGATGGTGCTACAGGACCAAAAGGGGACCAAGGCCAAAAGGGACACAGAGGAAAACAAGGCCCTCAGGGGCCCCCAGGCAACCCTGTGACGTGTTCCCAAAAAACAGCCTCAGGAAGTTCCATGTTTATTCGATGGGGACGTAGTGTATGTCCATCTCGCACAGGCGCTGAACTAGTTTATGAAGGTATGTTTAAACTTTCGAAGAAGTATTGCCACTAAAGAAGATGTAAAACTTAATATAGTTGTGATTGTGTTGAACATCTCAGTACAGCCGAAATACAAAGAACAGTGAAGAAATACCAAAGTACGATGCGGTTTGGGCAAAACTGTGTAAAGCTGTGAATTTGCACTTTGAACTTACATCACCTAATTAGGAGGCCCAATTTAAAAAAGTAAGAATATTCACTCAGCAATCAAATGTTTGTTACAGCTCCAATAAGGCCTAGTTTTTCATATTTGGATTCTCGTTTGAATGCTTTTTCAAGGCCTAGTAACTACTTGGCACTTTTCCAGAATCCACACGATTCCCAGAACCCATATACTCCTGTCTAATTTTATAATTTATCCGCTATCATTTTGTTGGCATCTATTGGGTTCTTACTTCATGATTGAGGCTTTTTTCATCGATTGTGTCTCAGGCCGAGTAGCTGGGTGGCGCCCAACAGGAGAGGGCGGAGGAGCCGACTATTTGTGCATGCCTCTCAATCCTCTTTACCTCAAGAGCCCTTCGTCGGGGTCCAACTCGAGGGCGCCCCTCTTTGGCGTAAAGTATGGTCACGTGGAGGATCTTTTTATGAGGAGAGGCCGCAGTGGACCTCATATTAGTTACCTTGGTGTCCCATGCGCTATGTGTCGCGTGCGACAAAGAGGATCCTCAATGATGATTCCTGGAAGGAATGTGTGCCCGAATGGATTTTGGACCCGCGAGTACCATGGGTATCTTATGACGGACACCAACAACAACACGAGACCTGAGTACATTTGTGTTGACGCTGATGCTACTGGAGTAAAAGTGCCCTCCAACAAAAGACAAGCCGGGAAAGCTTTACTAACGTCAGTACAAGGACAGTGTGGAGTGTTGCCTTGCCCGGATTACGAGCAGGACTGGGAACTGACATGCGCAGTATGCACAATGTAGTAAAATGGCAATTATGATAAAACAAGCCGCGCTGAGTAGTTACCTGTTTTAAGAGGTTTTTTTTATGTTCCGTCCGTTGCAACGCTAAAAAATTGCAACAAACCACCAACAGACAATCCAGAAATGTGCAAATTATTTTAATTACCACCTTTAAACAAGCGAGACCTTTGAAAACCGGTCGTGTAATCGTAACAAAAAAACACATCAAGTATATACTGTGAGATATAATCGTAAAGGAAGCAGTCGTTATTGTAACCAAATATTATCGAAGTTAAAGGATAAAATTGTATTCAGATTTAATAACTTGTTAATCGACGAAGGTCCGTTGACCAAGGTCATCCAAATATCTAATGCCACAACAAGGAAGCATGAACAGTGTAAATATGTCGTGGCAGGTCACGATTGATCGAATTCGCGAGAGTAACAAACGTGTCACCGGTTGTAAATCGTTGAAAACTATGACAAAAATTTCGCTTGGTTTTCTTTCTTTTATTTTTCGTTTAAAAATATCATTACCTACTGGTCATGCTCTTGTGACACGATGTTGGCACAACATACACGACAGAATATTAAACGCTATGCAACCGAAGTTGTAAAAGCCACTTCACTTTATTGATACAAGTACATGGCCAAAAAAATTGCCAATTTGAAAGTTGATCTAACATAAGATATTCTTCCGCAGTCTATAGGAGGGAAAATCTAAACCGTCTTTTCCTTCTACAAGGCCGTCTTACAGAAATATTCACCTTATGATCTTCAAGAGTGATCAACGTATGTGTCCTAGTTTCAAATTTCATCATAGGTCAGACAAAGAAATGATACAAAAGTTAATCACATTTTCAGAGCTAACACACGCCGGACCAAATCTGTGGTTGGTGCTCACGTAACAAAGGCCCTTTTGTGTCTCTGAAGTTTAAAGCTTTTTAAATCTGTGCATTCGAGCCTCATTCCTGGTTAAGAGTAGACTGATAAGCAGATGACGTATCACTCCTCAGAACTTCACGCAAGGCCATTGTAGCGTAAGTTGAGGTAGGTAGTGTAAATTCCAATTGCAGCGCCCAGTACTTTCCGTCTGGAACTGACTCAGGCTCCAGGGCACCAGAAAGAGCTTCCTTGTCGGTTACAACCAACGGTTGTTTGACGTCATTGTAACGCAACCAGCGCCAGCTCATTAGGCTCGGCTTGACGAGTAATTTCCTGTACGGCACAAATAATTAAAATTGAAATGGGTGATGCGAAAGTACTTTTTATGCTTGAAGTTCACAACTTGAAAATTAGACTAACTGTCAACTTACTGCAGGTAACCGAACAACAAAACTACGTAGTTTGATGCGTGCGCTGCCAAAAATTGTAAAAAATTATGAAATGTAAAATAAAATGTTACATAATCCCTCAGTCACAGCTCAAACGTTTTAATTTCAAGGTCTGGGTAACAAAAACTAACGCTCTAACAACTGAGCGGAAGAAAACATCAGCGTTACAAACTGTTTTCCATTTAAATGTTTTAAGAGCGATTCATGACACTGACGATCCCAAAATAACTCGGCTTTGACAGTCGCTGCCACGAACAAGAGTCCTTCATGGGAGAGCCAAGAGCCATTACAGACTTTGAAATACAGGCCCGATCGACCGATAAACTCTCCAGAAAATCTTTAAAAAATAAATAAGGTAACGCTGAGGAGAAAAAATCTTTTGAAAGACACTCACCGATAAGCGCCTGACAGAGCGTAATCCTTCACTTTATGCCTCATGTTGTCAATGTCCAGTCCATCGCTGGCCATTATTTTTCTGTACTCATCTTTCAAGCTGTTGTCAGGGTAAACAACGTCGTATCCAGGAAGTGGAAGAACAACGTCATGGATTGTGAACTGACCTGTTTCCAGCAAATCCCTGGTAAGAACGGTAACCGATGTCCTGCTTGGCTCGGAAATAAATTCAACGGTGTCTTGCGGCCCTGAAGTGCCTTTAATGTTAAACGAAAAAAGTCAAGCTAACTAACCTACGTCCTCGCGTCCAAACCTCCTTACCTGCGCACCTGCGCACCTGCACACTGACGCCCTTGCAGACTGACGAACTGACGCAACTACGTGAGGAAGCATCGACGCAACGTCTGACACATCGACGCACGTCTGTAATTGAGTGCGAACGCGTATTCACGTACGTATGAGCACACACGCACGTACGCGAGACAAACAACGTATTATCAGCTTAGAGCATACACGTGATACGTACATGATTGTGAACATATGCTTATGCATATATGCGTATTACACGACGTACATACTTAATACTCATATAGAGCATACGTATGTGACTTCTAACGGCATTTATTTTCATTCGAATACTATGAGCAAAAACAGCAGTTTTTTTCGCCAAAGTTGATTGGAAGTTTGAGATTTCATTTCAGTCCCTGAGTTGCTTGAACGCTACTGAGTAACACCTACATGACGAGCACGTCAGCGAAGAGGTAAGTTTGATGTGCAGGGAATTGCTTGCAGAAAAAAAGAAAATGTGCATGAATGGTTCATGGTGGCATTCACAATTCACCTGTGTCTAAAGAACATGATGCCGTTGATTTTGAAGCCACAACCAGGTCGCCAATGATTGGCTTCATTCCGTGTTCCTGAAAATTCAATCAAAACAAGACATCTAATCGCGTATACATGTAAAAAAGAATTCTCTTTGCCCACATATCACGCATAGCTTTCAAACCTCGCTAGGGAAAAAGAACCTCGCAGGAAAGAGAACAAGCAACAAATTTGACTTAGTAAGGAAAACGACGAATGGTTTGACATTCATTTTCGGCTATCGACAGAGAGGTTGGAGGTAAGGAGCCAATCACTAGATTGAAACTGATTATCAGATTCGTAGTGGACCCAGTTCATGGAAATCACATCCAGCTCCTGTACGTGGAAAAAAGTGGGGTAGGACTCTCAGTAATGTTTCAAGTTTTCGATGTTTCCTCGTGATATTTCCCCAATTCGGAATAATTACCCGGTAATGGGGTAGTGACTATGAGATTGAGTTTGAATGAAGAATTGCGAAAGATGCATACAGTGTTAATAACAAATATGAATACCTTAATGCGCTTTGATGCTACGTAGTTCCATACATAGCTTTGATATGCATGGACATACATGAGTCTAGTGTTCCTGGAGATAGACTGCAAGGCTTTCACCAAACCTGAAGGTCCATGCCTCACAAGGCCAAGTAAAAGATCACTCTCAATACCCTTTCTTTTGGGAAGTTTTTTCAGAGTCTCCTTAGCATCATGGGTGTCTTTCCAGTGTTGTCGAGCAGCTATGAGGTCATCGGACTCACCAGAACGTGGATTAAGAAGAAGATCAATGGCCTCAGACCAGTTACTGAGAAGCAATGCACAGCCTGTGACAATTAGACAGTCAAAATAGGCATACTAAAGAACTGATCAAACATTTGGATTGCATAAATGTTGGACAAGTTACTTTTTTCCTTCCTTGGCAGAGCAGTTTTCAACTGTGTTGAAAAACCAATACAAATTTCCAATTGCCAATATTAACAAAGGTTAGCATCATCAGAAGCCATTAACAACTCAAATCAAAATCAGGCACAATGAAAACACAAGTAACAAAGAAGTGATTAGTTTGGTTTTGCACCTGATGGGTTGTGAGAATGGCACAAGATGTTTCAACCAATCACAGAACAAAGTTGTCCAAACCAATAAAATACCCTCTCAATTCAAAAATTGCTCCATACAGGTAGAGTGGGGTAGAGTGGCTAACTGCACCACCACAAAAAAAGGTTCTCCCATGTCATGTATGCATTTAACCAATGTGGAAAACAAAATAAAACTTTAAATAAATGGCATATTGTATACATACCTATTTTATGTGTTGGGACTGAGGTTGTTCCAAATCTTTGCAATCCAAAGTAATTTATAAAACCATTGATTTTAAGTGATTTTAGACTTTCTTCTATCTCTCTGTGATCCCCAACAACATTCCTGAGAGTGATAATAAAATGATTCCCTGATAAAGAGCCAAGTTTAAGAGGCTCTTTGCAATACTGGAAGTTGCCAAGACACAAGTTGCGAAGACTTGAGTTTAATTCCTGCAACTGTTCAGCCCTGACTCTGTACACAGACACCTGCTGGGTGGTAACTGCCCTACGATCTTTGGTTCCAGCGTAACCAAAAATTCCTGCCTTGATTCTGAGAAGTTTGCTCAACAAATTGATTGCATCCATGGTGTCTTTGTTTTCTTTGTAAAGAACAAACCAGCAATAATTCTCAATTTCTGATGGCCATCGGCTGTTTCTTTGCCTGCCACTAGAATCACGCTTATGAAATACTCTGACCGCCTTTTGGTTTCCCACATCAACTGTGTCGCTATCTAAAAGTAATTAAGAGCAGTGAGTTTTGATTTTGAAGGTTGCATTGAATAATACTGACAGTTCATTCTAGGGTTGGCTGACAAAAATCCACTAAACCTCCCACCATAAGTCACCCACCTAAGGCTTATGAATGACCCCCATTCATAAGCCTTTTGTCACATTACCTAAAACACCACATGGAAGACAAAATTAAAATCTGGTGAGTGCCCTCTGTTTGACAAAGTGTCACCTCCAGGAAAAATCCTGGTTATGCCCCTACACCCATTAACATTTCTGAATGAAATGACACATGATGAGAATGATTTATATTTCCCAGCTACAACAATCAATCACCTAACCTAAAAAAGCAAAGTTTTCTCTAATGGTTCTGTGAACCAATCTTCTATGGTCTTTGTCGTCATCAGGAGATAAAGTCGCAAGGGTTTTCTTCTCCTTATCATCAATAACTTGCTGAATTTTCTCTTTCTCTTCTTCACTTAAAACATCAAGTCCAAAGTCTTTGTTCTTTTCTTTCCGAGGTAAAGATGTATCTGATAGTCGCACAAGATTTCCCAGAAGGTCCCTCTCTCTGACGATGAAATCCGTGTATCTCTGTTTCAGGACTCCGTGAAATCCGGGTAAGTTGGACACGAATTCTAAAATTCCTACGTCCTTTTCCGAAGCACAAGTATTTCTTAAGATATCAGGGTCATCTTCAGATGCTTCCTCAATCGATGAATCTTTCCCTTGCCCTATATTTGCCTTCATTTCGTCAGTCTCTTCTGGGTTTTCATGAAGCACGTGCTTTACGCCAGTAACAATTTCACTTCGAAGTTTTCCATCGGTCTCGTTTCTTTGATCGCAGTTTCCTTGTTTTTCAACTTCACCTTTATCTGACTGGCCAGCATCTCTAGTTTCCCCCGTTTTCAGTGATTCTGAATTAATTCTGGGGCGTTTAAATTTAGGTTCATCTAGGTTACAATCATCGATTTCGTCCGCCATTTTGAAATCTGAGCCTGCATGCAAAAGCAACACTAACACTTGCGAGTTTTTCCTTCAAGTAAAACCATCGTCATTTATCTCTAATCGATTGCCCGCTTTAGTAAGTCAAAGGAGCCTAGAGAAGGAAGAATTTGAGCTGCCTTCTACATCGAGCTGCTTTGAAGTTTCTATAAAAAGAAGGGAAAGAAAAAAAAATTATATAAAAATATGTAATAACTGCACTCACAGGTCCTTGACTGGCGGTTTATAGTCGAACCGGCAGCCATGGCCTGCTTTTAACGAGCGTAAGAGTAGCTCAGCTTCCCAGCTGTTGTGCTGATTTTAAAGTAGACATGCAGTTATCTGTTGCGATCCTTACACTAAATAATTCCTTCGAGGGGAAGAGAGGAGGGGATCAGGTAGACTTCGTCACCACCTCAACCGAAAAACTTTGACGGAAAGTTCTCTCGTTGTACGCTGAACGAGAGTATAGTGTTATTACAATGATCACCCGCACATATCTCTCTTTCTCTCTCTCTGAATAATCTCAATAATCGGTAGGTTTTTATCCTTAGACTCCAGGCCTTTGTTTATTAATTTAGTCTTTTATTTGTTTGTTTATTTGCGCAATAAGTATTTTTCAACCCTGCACAGAGAACATGCACAACAAGGCATATGCGACGGTTTTTTATTTATTGTGTTTTTGTCATGATTCGAATCCACTTCAACACTTTCCAGCTAAAATGATTTTGATCCGTTTCCAATGTAAGATGTCAAATCGTGCTGAATCTTTAATTCAAACACCTGCAATTCTGAATACAGTTTAGCCTCTTGAAAGTTACAACAAAACTTTCCGGAGAAGATTGGGCACGACCCTTTTGAACCAATCACAGAGCTCGTACCATCATTGCATGTTTTTGTATACCGAGTGTTGATTTTTACGATAAGAGCAGCTTTGGAAAAGCTTGGCACATTAGACATAGCAAGGTAAGCGATCGAGGATCTTTATTGTGTGGAACATTTGTTTCGACATATCCAGATAATCGGAGTGCTTTGAAGCGCTTTAATTTACAACTAGCTTCTCTGAAGGCAACGTAATTTTATGCAATCTAATCTGCGGCCTTTCAAATTTCGATGACTGAAGTTTCAGCTCAAAAATCTTGGTCAATTTTAAGTCTTTTTTTACACCTATGACAAGGGATAAAAACTTGATCAGATCTGAAAACGAAATCGATCTTCGCAGCAATCAACACTGCTTAAGCTGTGGTGAAAATAAGCCCTGAAAAAATTCAGGCCTATACGGGATTCGAACCCATGGCCTCTGCGATACCGGTGCAGCGCTTTACTAGTGAGCTGACATGCCAACTGGGAGCTGATTATTGTACTGGTTTGCAATAAACCCGTAAAGTGATGAATCAATGACTGTGAGTATACGAAAATCATTTATGTGAACTGCAAATAAAGAAGTGAATGTAGAAGCCAAGCCAATATGGAAGCCATCTTCGCAGCAATGATCACTGCTTAAGCAGTAGTAAAAATACGGCCTGAAGAAATTCAGGCCTGCACGGGTTTTGAAACTAGGCGCCATTTTCTCTATAAGTACGTTTCCTTCATTTGATATTCAAAATACAGATCAAAAGTAAATCGTAAGGGAAAATCAATACTTTTCGCTCTGTGCCGAGGCAAGGGTTGCAGAGAACCGCGTCCATTCTCATTTACATCTTGGATGTATTTTTGAATAACAATGAATGGCACATTTTTTGTCATGCATCGGTCAATTTGAAAATATGATCCCACGCTGTTAATATCTGTGGCCGAATTATTCACCTTGCAGACATGCCTTAGTTACTTTTGTAACATTTGATCAGTCATGATGAAAGAAAGCTTGAAAGTATAGTGAAAGCAGAGCTTCTCTGCTGTCACTTAGAAAAACATCTTTGTTTTGATTATAAGAAATGTCGAACGAGTTACCCAACCGAGCGAGATAATTAAATTAATCTTCATGGTTCCGTGTCTAATTTATTTCTGACCCTTTCATGACAATTATTAATATCAGCCTAAGTCACGCGATTGACCGAAATATTTTTGAGCAAACTGGAGTATGTAGGGACCCTATCGAGGAAGATTAAAAGGATTGGTCCTAAGGAGTTTAGTTGGAAGCAGGCCAAAATTATCAAATTCACTCTTTCCTTAACTTGTTTTAGGTAGAAATGCAGTCAACATCACTATTTATTTTATTTAACATGCAGCCAAAAATTATTGGACTTAGCTGAGAAAGTTTGTTTTTCTCCTCTTTAGATATCACATCCGTATACAAACGTTCACAAGCATGAAAGCAGTTCTTTATAAAACCGGTGGCGTTGAGAACCTTTATCTCGGTACAGCCCCGAAGCCGACGGCCGGAAAAACTCAAGTGCTAATCCGCGTGGAATACACAGCGCTGAATCGAGCGGACACTCTGCAACGACGAGGACTCTATCCCTCTCCTTCTCTACCTCCTGGGCAACCCGACATTCTGGGGCTTGAGGTATCTGGTGTGATCGAAGAGGTCGGTGGCGAATGTGCTGGGACATGGAAGTAAGTTGCTTGTGGTTTAGTATGTGATAACCGTCAAGTAACCAAGTTCAAATAAATAACAAAAATGACTGTACAAAATGAATTTCCCTCACTTCTTCGGAGAAATGTCGAGAGGTATCATTTTTTCTGAATTGCAAGGCGTATCATTTAAGCTTGCATTCCTTCAACAGCAACGATAAAAGCTCGCTTCAATGATGAAGCGCAGTGGTTGTCCTACAACCACTTAGAAAAAATTACTGAAAGATCTAAAAAAAACCAGTTGGCTTTGCATAAAAGACATTGTGGGAATAGGGGGAGGACAATTGACGAATTTTTCCAACGAAGTATGTTTGCATTCTCTTTGCGTAGCATTGTACATTAAACTTTGAAAGATGGAGTCAAGAAACCATAGTTAACTTGCTTCGGTGTTAGTTCGGTTGCATCTAAACACACGAATGAGGCAATCAAAAAGCAAAAAGGGACAAAAACGGTTTAAGATGGAAAAGCTCACAACAGACATACAGATGCATGGTGATCTTGAAAATAAGGGGCTAACTTTTTCTTAAACGAATACAAACTATAGCTACTTTAATACTTGAACTCATAACACAGTAGCCCTATACCGTTTTCAGGAGGGTAATGTGCCTGCAAATACGGTTTTGACAACGTATTATGATATTCCTGTACAAAGTTGACACGATAACTTACCAACTAAATTCTTCTGAGAATAACCTCGAAGTCACGATTTGGACTACAGACAACCGCAAAAAGAGCTGCCTGATAAAAACAACATTAAAAAAAGAGACCTTGTGATAATTTTTTAGGGTGCTGATGCTTTTATTTTCCTTTTACAGGCAAGGTGACAAGGTTATGGCTTTGTTACCAGGTGATGAACGTGTTTTCCTAGTCAAATTCTGCTCATAACCAAGTTATATTAAAGCCAACAAAATATTTGCTTTGATGCTCCCATGATGCCCCCTAGTTGATCTCAAGAAACGCTCTAATTCGGTCAGTCTTCGCACAAGTTCTCTTACTAAGACTCATCTGCAGTTTTACTTAACTCGTCACAAACCCCTGTCCTTTTCACTGCTAAATAGAGATAAACATATTATGAATTTCTGTTATCTCAAGCCCAGGTTAGGCCATTTACAACGTTAAACGTTTTGTGTTGTATTTACCAGGAGGGGGGTATGCAGAATATGTTGCTGTTGAAGAGGTCCTTGTCATGCCTGCACCTGATTCTCTTGAACTTTCTGATGCGGCAGCCATTCCTGAAGCATGGCTAACAGCATATCAGCTCCTGCACTTTCTCGGGCGAGTTGAGAGTGGTGATGTAGTGCTTATTCATGCTGGTGGCAGTGGTGTTGGAACAGCACTGGTGCAGCTGTCACTAGTGGCTGGAGCACAGCCATATGTGACTGCAGGCTCAGAGGAAAAGATCAAAATGGCAGAGTCACTTGGAGCCAAGGGAGGCTTTAACTATAAGACAGGAGATTTTTCCAACTGGATAGAAAGTGTT